>NC_092701.1:33048519-33648519 GCF_964275005.1 Diadema setosum
GGCTGGTCTTGACTTCAGTAACACAGCTGCTCACTATTCATCAAACGTTCAATATTCTTTGTTCCGTCGACATCATTACGTAAGCCCTGGAAATTGCTTGAAGCTGACAAGCACGATCGTGCACGCGCACACGTACGCCATGACACACAAACAATCAAACAAACACACATCGTAACACGAGCACACATTCACACACATCGTCACAAAATAACACTACCAATCGCACTTCATACACAGACACACACACACACAGACACACACATATGAATACACCTCACATGTGTATTTCATAAGCACTTCCTGGTTAGTTTGTAAGGTCGGTGTCTTTCACTGCCCAAACTCTACTGGATAACACGATCTATGCTAGATATTAATGTCTTTGATAGTTCGTCTGAACGCATTTTCTCCTTTTCAAGTTTCACGCCACGAATCAATGCCCTTGGTTTATCATTGTCATCGGAATACGTGATGGTGGTGTCGAAGAGTTAATGAGAAGTTGTGTGTGTGTGTGTGTGTGTGTGTGTGTGCTTGTATTACTTTTGTTGTTCTGTCGTTGTGTTTGTGTTTGTGTTTTATGTTGGAGGGATTGCTGCAGCTGCATCCAAACACTTAATTTGAATAAATGCATAAAAAAAAATCAACAACTATACAGTGGTATTTAGCCTCAGAATACGGGCAGTAACAGTAAAATGTGGTGGTTATAGAAGTAGAGGTGACATAAATTTTCTTGATTATCTTAGTAATTATTGGCATATACAACTATACTTCACCAAGTAAAAACCCTCTTTCGTAGGTTAATCACGTGAAAACAACGATGCAGCTTCATCTTCGTTTGATTTTATTTACCTATATTCTTTGATTAACGGGGAGGAATGAATTTTAGGGATCACTGAAGATGTCTATAAGACACAATAAAATGAAAAAATGTGCAAAGAAAATGGGATTTCATTGGGATTCGAACCTGAGACCTACGGATTACTCACCCGGTAAATACTCTTACCGACCATGCCGACAGAGTTATACAATTGAAAGCTTAGTGAGACTTGTGCCATGATGATATCATTCCCTCCATTTTTTTTTTTTTTTTTGTTTCCGCAAGGATAAATTATGGCAGATACCGATTATCAGTCTTTAAAAAACAAACAAACAAACAAACAAACAAACAAACAAACAAACAAACAAACAAACAAACCCTTGTTGAAAAATTATTGTACCAATCCATTTTTTTTTTTTCTATATGGGCTCGATTTATGTTAAGTGTCTCCCATTCCCTGTGTCAGAGTTTGGTCAGTTTATCAAAGTCAACTGGAACACGGTGTTAAATTTTTACTTTAAGTAGTGTCTGGTTTCTATCGCAACGCGTCATTGATGGTACGTTTCGCTTCAGCTTTCATCCGCTACTGCGAAACACAGCTGAATTGGCCCTTATGTACCAATTCTTTCATATACCTACACAGGCGGTACGATTATACACTTACGAAATGCCTTTTTAATGTCGATATGTCGTATGATGCAGACTCGCATTTTATAAAACGCTGATTAATTTTAATCGTGATGCGTTATAGGTGGCGCTTGCTGCAGTATATCAAAGCGGAACCGTAGGCTTTGTGTCCATTAACCTGAGGTGGTGATGATGAACAAAATCCACGATAAAGCAATAAACGCATCAAATGTCGATTTTGGTAATGGGTACGTATATTAGCAGGTAGATGTATTCCACGTAAACGACATTAGAGAGCAAAACAAGCTGCTTGATTGGGCCGTCTAGGGGAAGATGGGGGGGCAAATGAGTATACGAGGAGAGTGATCAGGTGATTGGGGGAATTAAGAAAACTGGGTGTAGATTGCCGGTATTTTGGTATTCCCAACAGGCACCATTACTGGACTGCCAACGTGTCTTTTGCCCGCCGGTGGTTCGACTTTAAATTCGATTAGCAGCATGACCAGTCAAAACTGAACGTTCACTCATCCATCACTTGTTTGTGTTTACAGGCGAGTCCTTGCCTCCCTCTTTAAGCTCCTTACACAAATTAATTATCTTTAAGCAATCGTAATGCGTGGTGCTCTTTCCAAAGGAGAAAAAAAAGTAATGAATGATACATCTTCGTACTTTGTCGGTTCCGATAAGTTAATTATCAATGCGTTTGAATGTTAATGACTTTGTAAGATGTTCAAGAGAACTACTTAAATTTCAAATCAATGTAATGGAAGGACGATGCATAAAACCCGCAACTTATTCACAAAGCTTTGTCCAGTGAATAAACAGATGATGATGATGATGATTATTATTATTATTATTATTATTATTATTTGGCTGACACACAGTCCTGCGATCATGTAAATTTCCCGAGAGAATAATACCAGTTAAGAAAGCAAAAGGGTTAATCTATCATTGGTTTGAAGGTGAATTTAAGGGGAGGGGGAGTAAGCAATTCGTGAGGGAAAGTTTGAGAATTATCAAACCTTTCTCTTTGTTCCATGACATTTCATAATCAGGTCACCTGGTCTTTATAGTAATAATAATAGCTGTGATTTGTATCAAGAGAAATTCATCACATGAAATGCTCAAGGACCACAGTTTGATAACTAAGCCAACAGCTAAGTAAATACTGAGTTTTTGTTAGTACAATGACATAATAACTTTTTAAAAATTCTTATTAAGTACACAATCATGACCCTTAGGGAAAGGTACTTAACTAAGACGTTGTCCAATTTTTGGTGAAGGAAGATCAGAATTCTTATAACTTAGTTAAGGTGATCGAGAGCATTGGGATACAAGGATATTCATGTATATCTATTAAAGGTTTAAATGGAAAGTTTGTCTTCATACTCCGATGGAGCTTTACTGTATAAGCCTATTTGTTAAACATTGTATTGGTTCCTTTCAATAGGAATAAAACAAGGTTATTTCCATCTCACTATCGAGACATCTCAACTATTTCCACGCTTCCAAAACAATTTAGTGGAATACTGTCTGTGCAGTAATTAAGATATTAATTAGCAAAAAGGGTCACTCACAGCTTTTCGCTGTTTTAAGCATAGATACAACCATCACTATCTTTAACTGGTAGTTTTACTTTCGCCTACCATCACAGACACTTGAAGCATGTGCGACGGGGGCATGTAGCTCTTTAAACTATCTTAGCCTTTTTCTTGTTGTTGTTGTTGTTGTTGTTGCTCTTCTTCTTCTTCTTCTTCTCCTCCTTCTCCTCCTCCTCCTCCCTCTTCTTCTTCTTCTTCTTCTTCTTCTTCTTCTTCTTCTTCTACTACTACTACTACTACTACTACTACTACTACTACTACTACTTCTGCTACTACTACTACTACTACTACTACTACTACTACTACTACTACTACTACTACTACTACTATTACTTCTTCTCCTTCTTTTTCAAACCAGAAACACTGTTAAACTGTGCCATGACACTGATATGATGTGGCTTTAACCGACAATGCAAAAACAGAGAAAAGAATATCCACCTCCCCATGTAAAATGCGTTTGCCGATATTTAAGAATAAGAATTTGCAAGCTATACGAAAAGCGTCATGGTTCAATCACTTGTTCAATCCTGACACGTCTGCGGTTTGAGTCGAATACGGGGGGACACGGAGCTGAAAGTGGTGGGTGTCTGTGGGTTTGCTTTCTACGTGTGATTCCTAACGTGCCCATATTGGAAATACAACGATGCGCCGCGAGGTAGAATGGTTAGCAGAGTGGTTAGGGTTTGAGACCTCTAAACGGAAGGCCCTCAATTCACATTACACCCTTTGACAAAGTGTTTTACTTACGATATTACCTATATCCACCTCGGTGTGTAAATGTGTATGTATCGATGCTGGGGTATAGAGTGCTCCAGAAAGCAGAATAGTGTTCGCACTCCAGAAGCTACCCTGAAATGATTACACCACGAGGTGACATGGTCTACAATGCCTCAAGACTGGAGTGGCAAGATCATACTGATTTATTGGATTATTATAAAGGGACTGAATCCATGACGGTCTCTAGTACGTGCAGTCAATGCCCGGGCATTCCTCTCTTTGTTACAACCTACAACGTCGGCAACCGTATATTTCTGTCCAGATTTTCCGTGCCCTCGGCCTCGAATGTGACTTCACACTTTTTCATGTATAATACCAGCGACACGTTTTCAGATCCGTAACACTTTGAATTGGAAAGTGATTGCTCTGTTATTATTACCTTTGCCTTATTTCGTGTCGGTGCAACCGTTGTGTGTATATTTGCATAATCCCTCAGATCATTTTCCACTGAGTGTAAAGATTATTTCGACTATAGTCATGATAGCGACAGTTGTTTACCGTACTACCCCTACTTCTGCCACACTAAATCCACCGCTGCTTTTGCATGCCTGTGCAAACTTCATCTACGGTGACAACACCTATGCCACTTTGCAACACTTTCACAACTACAGCGTACTACCACCCACCACGACAACCATTATATTACATGTAGTATACATGACACCACCTGTACCGCAATAACTAGCATGAAATTATTATCCATATTTGACAAGCTATGGCAAATACTGCACTTACATCCTATTTACAGTTCCTGTAGAAAATATAACAAAAATTGTTATCATGAAATGATCTCAGGCTACTGATATTTTGCACATTCCACCGCGACTCGCCTGTTTCTGTTTGACCGTTGAAATTTCAGTAATTTGGCGCCCCCGTGTCCTTGGGCGGGATGAATTACTACGGTTGGTCTAAATTAGGTGTTAACACCAGACGAGAAACTAATGAATCAGCCAACAGTTACGTGGCGGGTCGAATTGTCACGGGGATTGCTTCCCTATCAAGAAAACAGAAGTATCATTATCAGAAAGCCTTTGATACGGCTATCTCATGGGTCATTTACTTTTTCTGTCCGCACCCATGTGACCCTCTTCTTCTGTGATGAGATTTCAGATGTACTGATGATTGGTCGGGATCATCTGCACCTGCCAATCTTATTTCCCAATGTTTCTTTAATATTTGGGAATGGTTAATACATGTGTAATCCTTTCTATTAAATGTGACGTGTTTGAAAAGGAGAGATTGCGCATATTATGTGTACTGAAAATGTCCTTATTTTACAAAATGATGTGTTCTCTTGATGGAACAACAGAGGATCTTAGGATTTTTTTGTTTTGTTTTGTTTTTGGCACTGGGTCAAGTATACAGTTACCATTTTCACGATGGACCTAAAGGTAGGGAATCCCATTTGCATGCCTTAAATGAAGAGTTGTATAAATACAGTGGTATGTTGAAGAGAGTATCATTTTAGAAACTCCCATAAAGTATTGAAAGTGGAACGTAACATACCGTTAGATTTTGAATTGAATTTTTTCGGGGCTCACCGTAAATTCCAGTACATTACTAGGCTACCTTTGCAGACCCATGCACTGCATGTGTGTCCATCATGTTTGTGAAGAAAGTTCATCAAAACTTACAAACATTTCTATATACATTCTTGCCACACACTCTATATGTTATTACATCAGCTCTTATACTTTTAGATTTGTGTTTATAGATAAAAGATACAGAAGACTGCAACAAAAAGGCTTAAGTGTGGCTGACACACAGAACTACTGAGTAGTTGAGTTTTGTGCATTATTCAAATTGTAGATAACTGTTGACTTCCAAATTTCTAAGCAGTGGCCTAAACAAGTCCCCTGAGGTTCATATTTAATGTTTTGCTGCATTTTGGGAGGTCTGTAAAAGGTATCCCCTACCTATGCCGGACACTTTGGACAATTCAAGGTCGAAATTAAGTTCAAAGTTAAGGATAAATCTTCGTTGGGTCACAGCTGAACTCAATGGGCAGTTCATTTGGACATTATAATTTTGGTTTTTAATAATGGTGATGCACGTCCTTTCCTCCGTTGTGTGGAAACCCCCACAGTCTTCCATCATCTAGAGCCTAGTTCATCTCACGCATCTTTGGCTTCTTCGAACAAAATATGGTAAAGAGAAAATCAACAAAAACATTTACACTTCAGGCTGTTCTCCCTCTCTCTGCATTTAAATGTCTGCATGATAATTATTCAGGTAATTGATAGAGATTCGTAAGCTTCAAAATTGCATGCAATCATTAATGTTTAATTATTATACATGTACACCTAACCTCTCTACATAGACCCACTTAAGAAATGTTGGATTTTTATTCCCTTGATATTTTGGTGTTCGTTGTATTAAACAACAAACAAACAAAAGCGCAGATGTTATATGATATGCCTGTTTACTAAATTCTGTACCTTTGGGAGTTATTGTGTATTGCGTCCTTGTCCTTGTCTTTTTTTTCTCTCTCTCTCCATGTGTGTTTGTTTATTTGTTGTGTGTGTGTGTGTGTGTGTGTGTGTGTGTGTGTGTGTGTGTGTGTGTGTGTGTGTGAGTGTGTGTGTGTATGTGTGTGGAGCGTAAGAATGTCTAAGAACCGCCCAGTAGCGACAGAGCCCCATCAAGAAAGGAGGGGGGAAAGACAGCTTCTGCAATGTTGGATTTATTTTAGTTAGGTTAATTGACAATGGAGGAGAAACCCTAAAGCATCGTCGCTTTTTGCGACACACACTCACTTAATACAACATACACACACACAGACAGACACACACATCTGTACAAGGATGTATATTCATTCCTTCCTTTATTCATTCATTCACTTATATTACTCATCTTTTTGACTGTTAAGATTAAGATAAGATGGATGGCAAGAAACTCTGGACGATGGGAAACGTTTGTTCATGTAAATTGACAATACAAGCAATATCTGGCAGGAGTTACTTGGTTTATTTCGTCATCTCAATGTGTTGTGAAATTCAGCGATATTAAGCAAATGTGGCAAGTTGCGGCAAACGACTTGTATCTATAGATGTATACATCCTTTACCGTCGCTGTTTACAAAGAAAGTCGCCCAATTCAAGTACATGTAGTTGTTTTATTTTTCCAGACATTACTCTCAACAAGGTTAACTTTTCCCCCAGATATTGCTTTCTGCATTCTGTGAGTTGCGATAGTCAGCCCCATGTTTAACAAATCGCCTTCAGGCGATGAAATGAAATGAACATGTCCGATTTCTTCTTAAGGAAAGTATAAATCATATCATATTCATATATTATCACACATAATTTTCTCGTATGTCATCTTGCGTGGCATCTATGAAAGCTATTTGTGCAGTTGGAGGACTTTTAGGGTAACTGTTTTTGAGTGGACTTTAATGTTGCATTAGATGTATCGGGCTTCTTATGTTTGGTCTTGCGGCGCGATGACTTTGATGTTGTCCCAGTTCTTCCGCTCTCCAGTGCATCTGTCGTTTTCTGGATAATATGAAGGGATAGAATAATAGGAAGCATAAATATAGAGTAACTATAGGGCTAACAGAAGATCATTCTTCGAAGAAGATGTGAATCGTACCAAACATAGCATCCAATTTACAGCATGTAATGATCTTTTATTGAACCTTTAACAGGAATGGAACAGTCTCGCTGGCTAGCTCGCTAATTGCTAGATTTGTCGATTGTAGGACGCCGTGTCCGAATAAAATCCAGTGTCTTCTCCAGCGTATATGTATATTAATTCTCTCGACTCTCTTTTTAATTTGTTTCTTTCGTCCTCCTTTTGGTTGTCACTCGCTTACTTTCTTGTCGTATCTTCCACTTCTTCTTCTTGATTGTGTTTCTCGTTCTCACGTTCCTTCGTCTCTTCTTTAATATTTCCTCTATTAAATACTCAACCTTCTCCTACTTCTTCCTTTATCATTCTTGTATTCTTTTATTTTATTTTATTTTATTTTATTTTATTTCATTTTATTTTATTTCATTTATTTATTCTTCGCATGGCATCATTTACACTCTTTTTAATCAACATAATGAAACATAAGACTAATATGATACTCATTATAGCTAGTTTCTAATACAATTTCAACAATTTTGATTACACATACATCTGTGACATAATTACAGTACATCTGTTATGAATTTCCATACACAACGGTCGCCAATAATAAGCTATAAGCTTGACCCTTTGGCAACCAATGATACAATAAGAGAAGGGGAGTCTAACATGATGCTTGTGGATAAGGGGGACAATAGGAGAGACAGAAAGAGTACGAAAGAAAAGGTGATCGAAACCTTCTGATACCAGGCTTGCCATAAGTTCAACTCACAATACATACATACGTACGTGAGTATTTCTTTCCACGCACCCTATCCATCTTCTTTAATTTCCTTTTCTACTTGTCACCCTAAGAGTTTGTTGTACTCGATCTGCTGAAGCTATCATTTGGGATGACACAATGTAGTGGCATAGTTTTATGACATTATTGTACGAGGGAGAAAAAAAAAAGAAAAAATGTATGGAATTTGAGACCTGATTAGACTTTTTGCTTGGTAATCCTACGTTGATTTGATCGACGAAATCCGGCAGATTTGATGAGCAAAATATTTTCTGCTGATAGGGGGACATGCCTTCGGGCACCTGTATAAAGAATGAGGAAAAAAAAAACACAGTCAAATAAAAACAGTGTCACTGCACAGCGTCAACAACACTACTGAAATGATACTGCTCATGATGACGTAGACTAGATTTTACACACGGTGTCATTTATTCTTGAAAGTTTTGGTTTTACCCCATGTCATTCCTTAGCGATTCCTTAAAACTTTTGCTTGATTTTTTTTTCAGAATTTTCGTCAGAATGATATGTGTCAGATTCTTTAGAAGTGACAGATAAAAGTCTTGAAAAGCCCCCCCCCCTCTCTCTCTCTCTCTCTCTCTCTCTCTCTCTCTCTCTTTCTCTTAAAGGAATTAAAGCTGTTAAAATTCAGCCATACGGAAAGCATTTTTTTTTCAGTTCACACTTTGGAAGGCTTCATACTTCAAACGCTATTAAGTGCCCAGTTACACAGCTGTCATGTTATGCAAAGGTGATAGCCCCACATGGGTAGACTAATCCCCGGGAGAGGTCATAGTGACCTGTGAAATGGTGGTCATTTCTGGAGATGACGAATTTGAAGAGATGAATAATGTCATATCATAAAGTAAACCATACTGGAAGGTTTATTGGAGATTTTAGACGGAACTTCGATGCTGGAAGATGAACGATGGTGAGAAAGGTCAGTTAATATACGGAGAGCTGAAGATGCTTCACACAACAGCTGGTCACTAAACCGAAATATTTCACAGTCATTATTGCGAACGGAATATCAAACGGATAATTCACACTTTTCCCTTTGACGTTGTTTGATTTGTTTTGCGTTTATCGACCTTGAAATCAGTGAATATCAATGATCGTGTACGTAAAAGAGCAATTGCAAGAGCCCAGAACAAAGTAACGTGGTCAAAATACTAGCCAGTAACTCTCCTTTATAGGTGATTGATTTCACTTTAAAACGTTTCCGCCTTGTATTCGGTTCTTTAGCGTATCGAGCTGACTGGCATCTTCGTTATGAATGCATTTCACGCGTTATTTGCAGCCCGATTATTTTTGACAATGTCGATTATCTTCAGGATTATATTGAAGGTCATTATTTGTATTTCACGCGCGTGATGTGATACTGAAATGCTTGGGTGAAATCTATACGATCACCTGTAAGTGTCATGTGCATTTCAAACAAACTTTTATCCAGAAAGACAGTCTAAATTTGTCACAAGTCATGTCTGAAGACGGATATTAGATTTAGCTATTAATACATTTGTGACGCTTCCCGGTGATAGTAATGAAGAAGGGTATGTTAGTCATATTTTCATCGTACATTCCACTAAATCAATTCACTTGTTGCTTTGCTTTTTCTTGCGGGTATTCGTTGTCGATGAGTGGATTATGTTACTTTGTATATCGAGGAAGGGTGAACCAATTGACGTGCATTGAGTACCAATATTTTCTCATTATACCTTGAATGACATAGATTGACTGAACTCAAGAATTCCAGCCTTCGGTATTTCATGTTCTGAAGTGGATATTATTGCAATCTTATAAATAAAACATAATATGTGAATACTATAATTCTATGGATAAGTATTAATAATTATTTGTCGTTGCTCAGACCATGAGCCAAATGTTCCATGTTCCATGTTCCATGTTCCATGTATGTTAATTGATTCTACCAAATGTTCCTCTTTTCGCCAAATCTTCTTCCTTCTTGCTTTTTTCAACATCAGTCCCGAGTTTCTTTCTAATGCTGCATTTGTAGTGGTCTTGTTCGTACTTGGGTGTATCTAAGCTCACGTAAATAGGCCTTCCTGCCTTGAAATATTATGTCTTTTAGTTTTGGCTCTTGTGGATTTATACACTTTATTTATTTTTATCAACAACCTAAGCAAGGCATGTTTATGAATAATGCGTTTAATTTGATTAATTGGGTAGTAATATGTACGGGAATTGGGGACCATGCATTTATTTTTTTTTTCTTGTATGTATATTGTAACTGGTGGGACCCGCAATCTATACACAAGCTTCACTTTTCTCCATCCCTATAGAAATTTATCTATCGGTCAAATATATCACTTCTTTGATTATCATCCAAGGTATTATTGTGATACACAGTTGTTGTTTTTTAGATTAGTTATGTTGACATCTCTTTCCTTTTCTTTACATTATGTAGGCCTACTATTGATTTCATCGAGATGTGAAAAAAAAATAAACTTGAACTTGAACTTGGAATTAAAGATAATAATGAAGTCGCCGTTCCGTACTGAGAATCCGGAGGACGCAATGACAAGCTTGGAAATAATTTGTAAAAATCGCACGGGAGGTGGAATACATCGCCGCTTGATCCACATACTCACTGAAATATCACTAAAAAGTCATTATCGAAGTTACTGGACAACGTAACGAATTCTTAACTGTGTACAGTAATATTCACATAGCAGTTATATGGACAAATAATAACTATATTTGAGATTAGAATTCAAGGCGTGTATAAGCATCTATAAGTATTAATTACTAATTGCTCCCCCCTCCCACACAAACTATTCAGCACGCATCATCGGCCTTCATCTGTATTCCATCAGCAGCTTTGTCTATTTTTCACCACAAAATATCGTATAATCATAGTATATATTCACAATTATGGTTTTAAAGTGTGATTCAATAAGATATTCTCTCTTTTCACTTAATACAAGATTCCCTGATTGATCCTTTGAACAGAATCGCTAGGTTATTTGGTGGAGTTCCTTGTTTCAGAGGCTCTATACATGAACTGTTGTTCGTAAGACACATCTTCACGTTGTTTTATTTGTGTGCATGTGTGTGTGTGAGTGTGTGTTGACGTTTACCAAGATGTGGCAGATAGTTCGTGTTCTTTTCTTTCCGTCTGAATGACAACTAAGTAATGTATATCAGATCCTTCTCAGTCAGAGACCGACGTAATATTATACATAAAGAAGTCCAATTGCCGACAAAACGTTGATCTTTGATAAATGCAGTCCACGGCCCGATAATCTTAATAGACATACACTTTATTTGTTAATGAGTACAACACATACCACACATTTGACGACGATGATGATGATGATAACGTAGATTAAATCATACATTGAACGCTTACCTTGTGAGCAGTGATAGGCCTAGCTACGGGTTACCTTTGATGTCTTACATTTTGACGTCATTATGTGAACTTAGTTCGTGAATAATCCATAGTAAATTCACATTAACGGCTTTTTGTACGATTCAGTGTCTTTTCACGGCAAGAAGCGACATTACGATATCAGTTTCAGTTACCATATAGTTAGTATGATCAAATATTATATGAATGACAACGATTTTGACTAACAAAAATATAGTGAATGTAAAATATGACCATACGAGTATTTCTATTTGGGCAAATATGTCTTGTTCACGGAGTATTTATATCTTTAGCTAATTGAATATCCAAATAATCTATCATACCGATGACTCTTTCGCGTTATGTTGTTTCCGTCTGATCAAAAACAAAAATGTTTAGCACCAATAAGAAAACCTCAACTTACGTCGACCGCACGATGACGTGGCCTCGAACTTGTAGTGTCCTTGCTCTTCTATTCGTAGACCGGCGATGACAAGGGGGGGGGGGGGGGAGGGGAGGGAGGGGTGGGGGAGAATAGGGGGAAGCAAAGAAAGAGAACATTAATTACTCTCGTCACGTGGGACCCAACAGGTGTTTTAACGTCACCATGGTTACTGGCCGCAGAGATACTAAAGTCATCATGTCTGCATAACAAAGCATGTCCTGAAATTTTTTTCTTCTTAGTGGAGAAATCGTTTGGCAACATGAAGTTTAGATGCATTTACTTTCTTGAGTCTTTTTTTTTTACACAAAACACCGGTCTTTTTATCAATTTCTGAGGGATTTTTGATAGGTCACATTGTTTTTCGTCAACAAATTTCAATGCAGGCCGGCGCAGTAGCTCTCCGGAACGAGAGCTGCGAAAAAAAAAAGAAGATGATGATTTTAAGGCTATTGACATGCATGCTTCCATTTTATTCTCTCCTAAGATGGCAAAATTGATATTATTCATCTCAAAACATCTGCTGTATATTTTCTCGACTTGTTTTAGCACCCCCCCCCCCCCCCGAGGGTGGTTCAATTTATCAAACACAGACGCCATCATAATCGGTGAGGAACAGAAGCAAAATAATCATCAAGGATTTAAAGATTTAAAAAATAATCGTCCGAGTCTACGATTGCTATATACGTCTTCGATGTAGGAAGAAACGGACATATTTGATATTTATTTATGTGATATTTATTTGAATTTGATACTTATTTGAATTTGATATTCATTTGATATTTGATAAATGATAACAATAACCCACGTTCTTGTTATCGTTGTTGATTGTTGTTGAAGGTTCGATTCTTTAATCTTAATTTTGCGCAGATTTGATAAATTTGACCAATTCACTCTTATCTCTCTCCAACATGGGATATGTACAGCGAAAATCAGAAACGCTAATCTAATGAAGACAATGGTAATTTCTGCAAGTACACCCCCATGACTTGATGGATTAGAAGTGGTTTCGAGAAAAAGATAAAACATGGTAAACTACGTATAAAGATAAAGATGGTAAATTACTTATGTTGTGCTGTAGGATCACACGACACACAAACAATTATTGCAATTAATGCAGTCGACATTTCAGAGATAATGAACATCACATTTAATATTTCTAGCCTTCAGATCCGGTCGTTAGGTCTGAAATCGCCATTCATGAATACTTGACCTCAACTATTATGGTTATATTTGGTGTTGACCACGAACCTCCTTGTATCTGCGCCTTTGGGGCGCGCGCCATCCGGACAACCTTTTCTTGTTCTCGTCTGGGTCGGGCATGAGGCCACGGATAATGAGGTCCCGCTCCCGACGAACTTCATTCTGGGCCAGCTCCCTTTCCCTCTCCAGTAACTTTTCCTGTGGATCAAAATCAATTGATGCGATGTACAGGTATACAGGTGAACGCGCGTGTACACGTCTGTGTATATAGTTTAGTGCCTGTGCAGAGTTTTATTCAGTTTGGATGCTGTTTTTGTATTTCATCGAAACACCGAAAACGAATTAATCATGCAATCGCCCGAAAACAAACGAACAAACAAACAAACGCCTCGAGAGACATATAAAATATGTATCACTATATGTAATACATTGACCATGACAGCATTCTGAAATAGACTGACCATGGCTATAAGAAGAATCCTTTTCCAGGAGGGGGCGGGGCATTGGGTAAGAGTGTGTCACTATGAAGTACATTCCGAGGAATACGCAAGCGACGAAACGCAGCGCCCGAGCAGGGAAGGTGTGTGTGTATGTGTGTGTGTGCGCGCGAGCGTGTGTGTGTGCGTGGGGGGGGGGGGGAGGAAGGTATTTCCTATCCCACACGAGGGGGCTCTTGCGTTTTTACAATTGAAATTCAATGATCTAGTGCACACGTTTTGGTGGAAGTTTTTCATTAAAAACATGATGAAAGATTAAGTTTTGCACATCTGTAGCAATGATATTGTTTCATGTTTCAAATACGACTGTCCTCGAAAACTGGCCTAGTGAACCTATTTTTACCATTATTTTTGGACGATTGTAACAATAATTGCAAGGTGTGTGTCTTAAGATCTCTGTCTGACTGTGATAAGAGATGTAAGGTGAAGATGGAAAAAGCACAACAGCCACGCAGATCTTAGGCCCTACTGCTTTTTCACGCCTTGTGGACGGAAAAAGGTGTTTGTTTGTTTGTTTGTTGTTGTTGTTGTTGTTGTTGTTTTTTGCTTACTGAACATTTTATTGGAAATTCCCAAAGAAATAATGAATGATGTATTCTCAATCATCGAATTTGATTATTTCTATTCAATGCATGCGCGTTGATTATAAGGTTCATTGCTCTTTCAGTGATTGGACTAACGTATACCTGTGGGCAAAAAGTGGGGCAGAAAATTTGTCAGAATGGAATGACCAGTTATTTCTATTCATTGCATGCGCGTTACAATAGTATAAGGGCTATCACTCTTTCAGTGATTGGACTGAGGTACCTGTAGGGCACAAAATTGGTCAGAATGACCCGTTGATGACAGGTGTTTCCGGACCACTACAGGACAACAGCTGATTCTCTTCAAACTCTCGAATGTAGGATAGGGGAAAATTTTCGCATAAATATCCATGAAGAAAGCTTACCATAACCAACTTGAAAATAATTTGATTTTCAGTCGACATGGTGTCATTTCAAATGTTTGTGTTTATCATTCATTTAAAGTGGCGAAAACGCGGTTTAGAGGAACACGTGCTCTCAAAGACAGTTCTCGAGATATTGCTGTAACGAGTGTCTGTGCTCGGTAATTACGAATCTCCGCATAAAATAAATCTGCCAATACAAAGACAGCAAAGAAGGGGCATTATGTTAATATTTTTTAAGTATTTTTTTTTAAAGAGCCGTCACAGTGATTTTACGAGATACATGTTGATTTTTGTGCTCGGCACTTTTTCCCCCAGCAGGAAGCATTTTAATCTATACGACGTATTTCGAGGAAGGATTTGTTTTATCTTAGTCTAGTTTTGTTTTGTTTCGTTTCGTCTTCTAATGCCAAAATCGGCGGTAAAAGGTTTAGATTTGACGTGTGTATATTCTTATAGCTGTTTTCGTCATCGCAGGGGTAGTAAATCTGTCTCGGTGGTAAAAATGTATACTCCGAGATTATACAGATTAACAGAGCGAGATTTACGGCGTCATAAATATTTCGGGCAAATATTTAGACTCGCCTCAATACCATCAGAAGTGTATCATCACCGTCAAGTTTCAGTAATGAAGGTGTGACTCGAGTCGGACGTATGGCCGAGTTTCTCTGTCACCTAATCCGTTAAAGCCTTCCTCAGACGGTATTTAGCTAAAGTAAAATCAAATGAAAGTTTCGTCCCGCGAAAAAGTAACAGGAACGCCAAGAGCGAAAGGTCAAGTTATCTTAAGTCTTTGAATTTAATGAATCAGTAATATCACTTCAATCAGAAGTGTTAATTTTCTTTGAATGGACAAAAACAAGAGTGAATGGTGGGAATGTGACAGCAAGTCCCGCCGCACACTATACGACTCACACCTCTAATGATTGACAGACTTTGGATCCGAAATAGATCCCAATAGCCTCAGAATAAACACGCTTGTTTTGAGAATAGTCTTTGAGAACGCGTGTTCCTCTAAATCTTGTTTACGCCGGGACAGACACATATTAAACACAAATACGTTCAATGACACCATTTTGACTGCGAATAAGATTATTCTTTTGTGAGGCGATGACATCACCTTATATAATATCATCTAATTTGGGTTAAATTCTTAACTGTAAAATCAGTTAAGCTTTTGTTAAAGTCGCTATACCCTTGAGATTATGTAAATATTTACCGGTGGTCCGATTTTGAACGTCAAGTGCTAGTTCCTCTGGTAGCCACTGGCAACTACTTTTTCGCACACAGGTTGTGGGGGGGGGGGGGAGATCGAGGGCTTTGCCGAGAGCACTGCGTGCAGCTCTAGCTGTGACGTAAATGCTAGGCAATATCAATTACGCCTCTTAATATCATGACAAAAGAAGGAAGTACAGTGTTTGTATCACAAATAAAAAGTTCTACTGAGGGAAGGGAGTGACGGCGTGATCTCAAATACAAGAGCAGAGATGGTAGCATTCTATAAGGCAAATTTTGTTTCATCGAGACCTTCTTGGTTTCATAAAGGGTTACCTTGTTGAAGAACGCAACGCGCGTAGTTCACGCAGACGACAGTGTCAGAGTAGTGAGGTGGAATCTTTTTTTTTTTTTTTTTGTCATATCCCTGATCAAAGATTCTTTATTGTGGCACCGTCATCACCGTGATCTAATGCATTAGATTTTAAGACTGTATCATCTAAGATATAATTTTAGTAAGATTTCTTGAAGGGAAAAAAAGACTTTCAAAATGATCTGGAAATTACACAAATGCGCTCGGAATACAATCATGAAAGTTTAACTGACGAAAAAGAGATGCGTGATTACAAAAAAAAAAAAGAAGAAGATAAATCATGTCTTATGCAACCATAATCATGGTAACGATAAGTATCGCCTATACAGGGACATAGAGATTATGCAATGTACTGTGGCAGTGACTATATACCTTCAACTTTACGTCAGTATAGTAGTCACATGGCCATCAACATCACATTCCAAATATAATTGCAGCAAAAACTGGTGTAATAATTTTACTACTCGTGCTCACTAATTCATCTTTCAGTCAGAAAGTATGAGTATTGCTTGGTCTGTATTTATGCAGATTATCATGAATTTTCATTTATTGTAAATTATTCTTAATTTCTGACGTCAGTACAACCAAGAACCATCGTATATATGCAGAGTGTATTTAGCACAGAAAAAGGATATCGATGTGGCGTAAATAGATCCACTGGATGACAGAACATGTATGAATAAATCATTTTCTCACTACCTTTGTGATGGTTATGATTTTATTACCATGTTTCATGCTTACCTCATAGTCTTGTATCACACGTTCTGCCAGTGCGTCCATATAGCGGGCGCTCGTTAAGTCAACCACTTCGCTCCCCATTAGCCTCCAGAGGTTGCGTCGACACTGAATATTGGGTGGCACGTAATAGGCGCGTCCTCGAGTTGTCTCCTCGGAGCCAATGCAAATAAAATTACGAGAGAGATCCACAGTCAGAGAAAGACAGAGAGTATCAAATACCTTCCAAATAGGCATATCATGATATACAATTGCAACATAAATTGCGTATAGAATGTAATACATATTACATGATTATAATGTATTACATTATAACATACATATAATTGTATGGATGAAACATATTGCGTGAAACATATATACTTCGCATATATTTGTAAAGTACTATTTATACAGCCTTATCATTATGAAGTATTAAACTGTATGTATATCACTTTTCTTCTTAAGTAAAAACAAGAGAGGAAAAAAAGCAAACATAGATCTACACGCAATTTGCATGAGAAATTCTCGCAGGCCATACCAGTTTTTCATTGCGATATTGACATTCACATTGTTCGCTTCAAGACACTGCTCATAATTAGGTATACAGGCAAGTACAAGTGTAGGTAGCTTTCAGGAGTTTTGAACCTTTTTTGGAACGTCATCCAGGAATCAAGCAATTGCTGTCTGTCTCAAAGGGCAAGACGACATGTCGTTTGCTTAGCACACTTCTACGATAATGTGGAGTTTATAGGTTCCTGTCGCTAAATGAATGATGATAAAAATGAGGAAATTCTTGCGTACAATGTAACGACAAGAAGCAACATTTTGTTAGACTCTACCTTTGTGCGTGGTAATCCATGGCCACCTCCGGGAACAGAGCCCATTTTGAGCGAAGAAAAGTCAAAGTTTCCAACTTAACCTAATTGAACCTCTGTGTGTTTGAGAACTTTTGAGAGGAGAAACTACCTTCGTACTATTGGATTATACGCAGAGGGGACTGGGTATACATCACTGCCTGCCCACCAAAGTGAGCAGGTTTGGTCATTGTGACCCCTCTGTTCCCATGGTGACCAACCACGCCATGATATCCAATGACTTCTAAGGTCATGCAACAAATACCGCATTGTTTCTGTATACAGCGGAAAGCTTGTGATAGAATTTTTCTTCGCCTCTCATTCCGCGCTGATGTAACTCCCGACATGGGATGTAATTCAAGCAAGACTGCACACGCATTTATTAGCTTACACACACACAAATTTGTCCATATTTTGCTGCAGTTAGTTTCATCTTTACTTCAAGTTAATGGTTTCATTTTCCAGCTCTTTGTTTTACCATCTTTTACTCAAATACGACATTTGGTTATTAAAGAACAATCATCCAATCTTTGCTCATACTGCCAAAGAATGTACGTGGATTGAGCGAAAGCAGCAACATTAGTAGAACACATTAGTGAGAGTTTGAGGAAAATCGGACAATCGATGCAAAAGTTTTGAATTTTTAAAGTTTTGGTGTTGGAACCGCTGGATGAGGAGACTACTAGAGGTTATGGCGTCATGTGTGGACAACAATATAAAGAAAATATAAAGGGAATTCCACAAAAGAATTATTTTTCATGAAAATTACAGATTCCATCAACTGGATACTGACATTATTATGTTAAGGGTAGCAATTATTCCCCCTGCTTTCTGAAGGCGGTTAGTCAAATGCTCTTTCATTATTCTAGAAAAGTGAATCTTTGGTTTCATTTAATGCTCTCACTTTCCATGCAGTTCTTGGTTTATACCAGCTTTTACTCAAATATGACATTTGGTTATTAAAGAACAAGGCACATCCAACCTTTGCTCATACTGCCAAAGAATGAACACTTAAAAACAAACAAACAAACAAACAAACAAACAAACAAACAAACAAACAAACAAACAGAGACAAAAATGAAACCAAAAAAGTAATCCAGGAACTCACATAGGTTCCAACACTGACATAAGAAAGGATGGGTACAGCAATATCTAAAACTCCCATACTTTCCATTAGTCGCCTTATCGAATAAAAGTGTTGACCATATTACATGCATTGAACATTTAGAACGTGATCAGTTATAGATTTGTGACATGTGGCGTTTTTCTTTTCTCTTTTTGGAACTGATCGTCGGGCCACTACACATACTCTGCCCTTTTCCTGCTCTTATACCTCTTTTACACAAACCTGCCTCCACAATCACAGTCAATGTTTCGCCATTATGATATAGGACGCTTTATCTTCAAAGGAGATGAGTTTTCCGAAATATAATGTGGTAGACCCAGCGAATGCGCAAAGATTAGTGAAACGCTCAAAAAAATTTTGAGGAAAATCAAACATCCCCCCATGTTGTATTTAATTGCATATGCCACCTATTGTAGTTAAGCATAAAGAACAAAATCCTGAAAGAAATTTCACGAATCTCATTTTTTTTTTGAAATGAAAGTACTGTACTTGATTTTATCACTTGTCAGGTTGAGTTACATTATCATTTTCTACTCCGACTTGATATGCTTGAGAAGCTATAGTACGCAGAGTGTTCTTTAGATCAGGTATCGAATATGACGTTTTGTAGCAACATTCCGTCCTTGTTCAGGGCTCAGTTTATTTTGTACAAAACAAATTACTGACTACAAGCTGCAATGGTCGACGCGTCTGCTGCATTGTTTGTTTATTTGTTTGTCTTTTTCTCCATTGCATTTATTTGTAGTTTTTGGTTGTTTTATGGGTTTTTTTTTTGTTTTGCATAAGATGACATGAAAACAAACACTAGTTTTGAATTAAGTAATGCAAATTGAGGCCCCCATCCATTTCAAGCCTAATCGCCTACGATGGTGGTCTCCTGCATTCAATTATCTCTGTCATTTACTGAAAAATAGTGTATATTATATTTTATGTTTTTGTGTATACTGCTCAATGCAATCACTTATAATGTGTATCTATTTGTGTACTGTTATCGATTTATTTCACTGCACTTGCTATTCTTTGTCTTTGTACTTTTGAAATTTGTATTCAATTTGTATCTGATTGAATGCAGAAATAAATCAAATCAAATCAAATCAAATTAGAAACTACCGTCAAATCAGTCATCCTCTCGGATGATCTTAATGTGAAATCGCGTGCTATATACAAATATTGTAGTCAATGCAATGAGGATTATAAATCATCCCTGTATTTATGTTTAGAGAACGAGAAGGAAATGAAATGGCAGAAAGCTAAGAAGGCTTGCCATGTGCTAAAAAAATAAATAAATAAAAAAAATCATGGATGATGCTCAATGGCATGATGACGGTATAGTTGATAGCCTGTTGTAGGAGTTGGAGTAATGACGACAATAAGTGTGAATATTTATGATAATTATGATATGATAACAATGGTGATGAAAATTATTTTCAACAGCAGTAATAATGGTAGGCCTACTGATTATAGTTAACAAAACAACAATGATAACAAATAAAAGAAGACGACCGAAATAGAAGAAAATCATGATATGGAGGAAGAATGAGGAAAAGAAAGGATCAAAAAGTGGGGAAGGAGTAGGCCTATACAAATTTAGCCTCTTATTGCTATTATGTCAACTTTCTGCTTACCTTTTTCTTCGAACGTCGGCCCATCAACAGACAATCATAAAACGTGTGATTTAATTCCTTGATTTGCCCATCCGGCCTGTGCAGTGCTGGGGACTTGAACAGAAGAGCTCGACCTGATGACACTTTATCACATTACAAGACGTCGATAACTTATTCATGATCGTCTTACTAGTATGTTAACGCCCATGCATAAATGAAATGATCACACCCATCTCCAAGGATACTTAGTACATCGCGCATCTTCCTAAAATACACCCGACGCGCAGCGATTTACTATGACGTCATAAAAGAGTTTTCTCTTGTGGCTATTAATGGGTGCGCGCTGTGGCATCTTGACCAAAGATAAGTCTTTGATCTTGACTACACTGTTGATGGTTTTCTTCTTTGATTAAGTCTGCCTCCTTCAATAGACTGAAGATTCTTGCAGACTGGTGCTATTTACATTATAATACAATTTATTTACAGATATTTACAAGCACATAGAAAATTTGACGAAAAAACTAGCCACTGCATGTGATCAACCGTTAGACGGTTTCGAAATGATCCCACAGATGGCGCTGAAACAATTTCTGACGGCAGGGAATTCCAGTTCCTTACAGTAAGACCGGAATAACAGCTAGAGCTAAGGTGTTGATCCGATTGCAGGGGCGGATCCAGGAATTTTGTAAAGGGGGGGGGGGCGTGACTAACATTTCTGGTGCCACTTCCGGGTTTCATCTCAATTTTTTCTTTTTATTTCTTTTGTCTTTAACGAAAAATAAAAGGGGGGCGTGCGCCGGTTGCGCCCCCTCTGGATCCGCCACTGGATTGTCTGTACAGTTGTATCTATATGCCCCATCAGGAATTATATGAGAGATCAATGGAATAAGGTCAAGAGATGTTGATAGATCAGCAGACTGTCAGAAAAAAAAACAAACAAACAAAGAAGGAGAGGGATAGTTTGTGAATTTGTGATTTTGCTTGAGACAAACAGAGAGAAAGGAGAAAAATTAGAAAAATTAAGACAATAATAAACGTAGGCCCATGCTACATAGAATATTAAACAACAACAACAATAACAACTTTGTTTCCCCTTCGACGCATGCAATTTGAACCAAACGAACGAATCTAAATTATTTACCTTATGAAATTAGTGAAGGGATGTCGAGTGAATAGCTGCTTGTATTAGAGAGTTGGTAGACTGCAAGTATGCACCATGTATTTTTTTCCCCTTTTTGGGCGTTCCCAACCGAGGACACTCATTTCTTAACTTAAGTTCTTAAAATGAAATAGAAGTCATATCGAATCACAATATGATAAGCGTAAATCAAAATTATCTCCTTGTCTTCCAAATGATCGATCATAATACTGCTGCACCCCCTCCCAAAAAAAAAAAAAAAAATGACAATCGAAGAGGAATTGCGATTTAATAAATAATGGCACCCTCATTATGGAATAATCTCCCTCTCAGTGTTAGATGCATTACAGATTATGATAAATTCAAATCTGTGTTAAAAACTCACCTTTTTGACAATTGTTGATTACATGTTTGAATTAGAGAAATATGTGATAGATTTTGTTTCATTATTTTGTACACGCATAGAGACTATTTGTATGGTATTATGCGTTTCTAAGAACTGACTATTATTATTATTATATCAATTGTGATTCGAAAACCCACTCGATTATCCATTGGCTTTTGTACAAATGAGCTTAATTTCTAGCTACATAGATAATAATGTGTTGAAAATTAATCCTTCTAGCACTCGTAGGATGTGACAACAATCAGATTTATTTATCTCAGGGCTGCAGTACGATTTTATTGTGAAAGATATAGTCCGGGAGCCAGCGGGGGTCAGCCTAGCTGAAAAGGTTACCAATTTTTATGTGTATAGCAATTTAGTACATATGCCCCTGAGTATGGAAATGCACGTCTGGCTGGTCATCGGTGGTGGGTGTGGCCAGGAGGGCCACAAAAAGGACCCCCCAAAATTAGGCTAGCCTAGCTGGAAAAGTAACCCCATGAAAACCACTGGAACTTGTTCGTTACACTTACAGGATAAATGAATGACCATTGCCAGACGTTTTAAGTGGTGGGGGGTAGCCGCCAGACGCTCTTAAAGGCCCAACTCCAGCTAGGCTAGCCTAGCTGAAAAAGTAACCTCATGAAAACCACTGGAACTTGTTCGTTACACTTACAGGATAAATGAATGACCATTGCCAGACGTTTTAAGTGGTGGGGGGTAGCCGCCAGACGCCCTTAAAGACCCAAATTTTTCCAGCTAGGCTAGCCTAGCTGAAAAAGTAACCTCATGAAACCCACTGGAACTTGTTCGTTACACTTACAGGATAAATGAATGACCAGTGCCAGACGTTTTAAGTGGTGGGGGGTAGCCGCCAGACGCCCTTAAAGACCCAAATTTTCCAGCTAGGCTAGCCTAGCTGAAAAAGTAACCTAATGTAACCCACTGGAACTTATTTGTTACACTTACAGGATAAATGAATGACCATTGCCAGACGTTTTAAGTGGTGGGGGGTAGCCGCCAGACGCCCTTAAAGACCAAACTTTTTCCAGCTAGGCTTGCCTTGCTGAACAAGTAACCTTGTGAAACCCACTGGAACTTGTTCTTTATACTTACAGGATATGCATGACCGTTGCCAGACGTTTTAAATGGTGGTTGGGGGGGGGGGGGGGGAGCCGCCAGACGCAATTTTTCCAGTTAGACTAAGCTATAGCCTATATATAGCTGGAAAAATAACCTCCTGAAACCCACTGGAACTTGTTCTTGTGATACACTCAAAGGATAATTGAATGATCGTTTCCAGACAATAGCCGCCAGACGCCCCAAAGACCAAACTCTTACCAGCTAGGCTAGCCTAGCTGAAAATTAGGAAAATAACCCCATGAAACCCACTGGAACTTGTTCTTACACTTACAGAATAAATGCATGACCGTTGCCAGACGCTTTAAGTGGTGGGGCGTAGCCGCCAGACGCTCTCAAAGACACAATTTTACCAGCTATAAGGTTCACATATTTCAGAAATGATAGCAGTGTAATTCCATAACAATACCGCTAGCTTGCGAGTTCACCTGTCTATAATCTATGCATGCCTTATTCTTTTGTTCTGCTTCCTTGAGCCCCAACTCATACATTCTTATGGTGACTCTCCCATGTCATCATCCTTGTTCATTGCAATTTGCTCTATTTTTTGAAAATATTCTTATTCCTCATCCCAATTATCACAAATTCTGAAACGCTGTCCTCAGTATAGCTAATTCATAGTTGTACAAATGTAAACATCTGAGAATCACCCGGAGGTCTCCTTTAATGGGGGAGTTTCTTGAGCGCACATGGAAACATGCTTTGAAATATTAATAGGGCAAGTGTTGAGACAAAATACTGTAGAAATATGAGAATATACAGTGCTGTGGTTTTGGTGGAAGAAATAGGGTATCTGTATTTGTCCTCAGTGATAACCAAAAAACTTATTTGGAAAGAATAATAGACATCAAAAAAGAATTGCCCAATCAAACATGTCGGGATTTTTCTCAAACATCAGTGTTCTCATTTTCTTTGCAGTGTAAAAAAAAAAAAAAAAAAAAAAAAAACAGGGCCGGGTACAGTATCCGGATGGAAATTGGTGGGATGGGCGTAAACCCGCGGGTATTATAACATACTGACGTGAAAAAAAAAAAAAAAAACAAGACCAAAAACTACTTTCTTTCTGTGCCCTGGGGAGAAATATTCATCAATTGCATTTTGGAAATGTTGAAAATCACAACTTTTGATGAAATTGTGTCCTACAGTATCTCTTCTTATATGAAGGCTTTTTTATAATTAAGTTTCTTTCCTCTATGACCATGATAAAACAGACCCCTGATGATTAAAGGCATAATTTACCATTTGCAGATGAAAGCATTAGTGCTATAAAATAGTTCTAAAATGTGAGTTAGGGATAGAAACAACCACTGTCAAAATTTGAATCCGTATAATCGATGTTAAGTGTTGTTAAATACACAAAATGCGAACAATAGTTATAATAAAAAATTTTCCAGACTAAACCGTATACAGTTACGGTTTATTGACAAAAACCCTGATATCTCCTTATATTTTAGGTTTTATTGCAAATATTTTATATGGTAGGATGTTTTATGATACAACAGACCTACACATATGCATCAAATATGATATCTTGAAAATTTTTGAAATCACTGCTCCCAAAGGTAAACTGGACCTTTAAAACAAAAGACAATCAAAACTTGGCAAATGAACTCTTTGGACATTAGCAAAAGGGAATACATTAACAATTTTTGCAAACACTTTATACAATTGTCTAATACTCCATCAAGCTCATAAAAAATACAATTCTACTGCAACAAGAAATCCATTCAGTAAGACTCGTCCTCGGTGTACATAGCTTAAAATGCCAACTTTTAAAAAAATAATGCCCCAGCTCTTAAATTTACTTTAAAAAGGGGAAGTAAAGCTCAACACCTTTGGCCTATGACTTTTTAGGTACCATATCCCCTTACGGTTGAGGAGATGGGTAAAGAAAAATTATTAACGAAATAAGACTTATAGGAACATGCTTCACATTACCTCACCGTTTTCTTCTCTTAAGAAAGAAACGAAACCTGATAATTGTTCAAGAGTGTTTTTGAACATAGTACACTGCAAAAGCAGAAAAAAAAAATCAGTGTTTTTAAGAAACGTAACTCACAACAAGGAGGAATTCCTGTCGTGTCTAGTATTGCACGTTTTTGGTTTGGAGGGTTTTGGATGCTAATATTTCAAGTCAAGTTTATGCTCCGGCACTTCAATGAGCTTAAATGTAAAGTAATGATCAACCTCTCTTGCCAATAAACTCAACATTTGCTGTTCTTCAGTAAAGCATATGACAGAAACATATGAGAAACATGTCTAAAATTCATATGAATAAGCTCAGTCACAGCAACAACAAAAATATTATGTTTTCTATAAACTAATACTGCATGTACTTAGTTTCGAGGGATTAAGATGCAAAATGTTATGACAAAAGCCCCTACGTGGCTACCAGCAATTAAACATCCTTCAACTTCTTTAGCAAATGAGCTCATGTGTATCATCTTCTTGTTGAGAAGACGAAGATGAGTAATGATAAAATAACCAAACTATCAACTTTCCTTAACATATTTTACATGAAATCATTATTGCCTTCTCGTAACGAAATTGAAAAAAAAAACCTGAACATCTAAAATTGTTCAAAATCGCTTCTTGATAACGATGAAAGCAAAGGAAACTTAGTGTTTGTAACCACTATGACACGTGTCTACAGATCTGTCATGCTCATAAGAAACGTAACTCACAGAAATATAATTTTATACAGTAAGTACTTGGTTTGGAGGACATTTAGATGCCAACTTTTCAAGAATAATACACCAGCACTGACATTAACTGATGAAAAAAGGAATGCTCAGCTTCTTTATCCAATTAGCTCATAGGTAATTCCTTGTAGTTGAAAAAAAAAAACCGAGTAGACATAAAAATATAGACTTCCCGTAACATGTATCACAGGTCATGATCTCCACATTTGCTTCTCTTAACTTAAAAGAAATAAATATATATTTAAATTTGTTTTAAATGACCTTTAAAGAATATGAAGAAAAAATTCTGTGTCTGCAAAGGCTTGACACGTGTCTAATACTGGGTCACGCTCATATTAAACGTAGCTCACAGGAACAAGGAATTCACGTGTGTATAAAATAATACTGCAGAGAGGATGCAAAGTTGAACCCTTTATTGAGGGTGCGAAAATGTTCCCTTGGGTACATCTTTCCACCCACACTAAGTGGTGCTAGATTGCACCTCTTCGTGAGGGTGCATCTTTCCACCCACATTAAGTGGTGCTAAGTTGCACCTTTCTTGAGGGTGCTATCTTGCACCTTTTACCTTTCGGCGCACCTTTGCACCCCGTGTAGCCTTTACATCTTGGTGCAACTTTACATCCTTTCGTGAGGGTGCAAAGAAACACCCAAAGTTCCAAGATTGTGCCTTGTTTTGAGGGTGCAATCTTGGAACTTTGGATGCTACTTTGTACCCGCAAGAAAGGGTGAAAGTTACACCCTCGGGAGCAACTTTGCCCCCTTGAAAAAGGCGCAACCTCGTACCTTTAGGTGCAACTTTATGCCCGAAGGATGCAAGAATGTACCCTCTCTTGAGGGTGCAACCTTGTGCCTTATTGGTATGATGTTGCACCTATGTGATGCTTATTTGCTCCATGACTGCTGCAAAATTGCTCCTTTAAAGGAGCAAGTCAGTGTCACTGCCTGCTCCTTTACAGGGGCAATATTGCCCATCATCTCAAGGTGCGACTTAGCATCACAAAATCGGGTACGATTTAGTTCCTTAACTACTCTAAACCGTGAATAGTGCGAACTGATGTAAGCCTATTTGCTCAGCATATAACTTATGTTGTTGTTGCACTCTGCAAAGTAAATAGGATTAGTGTAACTTGGATCTTGTGAATCATGAAATGTGTGTGCGTGCAGAATTTGTGAGTTGTGAAAATGTTAATGTAAAAGTTAACTTAGTTGTGTTTGAATAATATACTGAAACCAAAAATTTACCCAATTACCTTTTCAATAAGGTGAGCACTATATCTATCAAACAGTTAACCTTCTCGGCAAGAGTATACATCTGCATGTTTAAGGAAGAGGTGAAAATATGATATGCAGTTGTCTGGATACGTTTTATTCAAAACGTTCTTGAATGCGTACTTATTCACATTATCTATAAGAATAACATATGCTTCTTACCAGTACTCAAAGCCTCTAAAACAAGAGCATGCTTCTTACACTTCTAAAGTATACACCATATCTTAAAAACAAAATGTAAGAGGATTTAAGAAGCTGTTTGTATGCATTCAAACGAATCCATATTTCTATCTAAAATCTAAAACGTGTCTTGTAAAAGGGGAATTCGTTTTATAATGACGATGCCAATTGTCTTAAAGTCCTTATCACGACATGTCTTGGAGTTCACGCTTATTGAAAACATGAGATTCTTGGCACGTAGATTACAACTATGGTTTAAAGAGCTAACTGAGATACGCATACCGTATACGGGCATTTCGATGAAAACAATTAAATGCAACTTCGGTACTGTAAATAATATGAAAATCAAACTTGATACCAGCCCTTATCGACAACAAATACAGACTATGGAGGACTGCAGTTATAATTGTGTTCAGATATTGTTTTGGGTGATACACGCATGCCGACTGATTTAGGATCAATTCGAGTCCCTCGAGCTGAGATTCCGGAACTGCAATGAGCAAACCATCATGATGCATAACAAAGTGACTGAGATAATGCATGCACCAGTTTCTGTTTCGTTGTTCTATACACAGAAAGTTGTTTCGTTTTCCAATCCTGTGCAGGCACACAGAGATTTACAGAATTCAATCATCTTTGGCTATAACGCCATGGTCGCGTGCAAAATGAATGCAGCTTATCTAACTTAACCTGTAGTTACTGAATAGGGGACTACTGTATATTCAATTTATACATTCTTAATCGGATGATAGAACCTGTCAAAGAGTAAATTGCGGATATCATATACCATTGTCAAATTCACTTTCTGTTCTATACATAGTATCAATGGAATGTTATGAACCACTTCAGCATTACCAATCATTATCATAATTATTTCCCTGAAACGGCTGCATTTGTATGAGCGGGAAGAGTTTGGCATCATTCATAGCAAGAGTCGTGACTACAAAACTAAATACATGAATTAAAATACAAGGTTTTAGGACACTTTGAATCATCCCCCCCCCCAAAAAAAAAAACAACTTAGTGAAATGTTGTACAATGTATGCCCTACTTCCATTAACCTATGATCTTTGACCTTTGAATACATGGCCCGCATTTTTTCAACGAATAGGCATTTGGATGCAATGTAGGTATTATATAAAAGAAAAAATGTTTTAGGAAAATACATTTAACCACTTCAGAAATAATTATGGAACAAATAGCAAAATATTGACACGTTCACTTCTTCCGTAATGACATGACAGAAAACTTTCCTCACGGAATCGTTCTGCCGTAATTCATGAGCAAGTCATGGATATATACTTAGTTCGATTAAAAGTATACATTGAGTCATTGCAAAAGCATCTAATGAAAAGTATGCTTCAGAACTACATCATTGTCATTTATTCTATAACACTAATAATATAGAGCTATTGGTCCGCCATATTGCCTAACAGGTCGTTGTCCTCCTACCACGTTTGTTTAGCAAATAAGGCACAGAATTTAATTTTGCACTTGTTGCCAAAGACTCTAATCTTCTTTACCGCTATTCTCAGACATGTATGCTGGTGCTGTATGAATTAGAAACGGAAGCTTACAAATTAATTTAATATTCACCATTTAACAAGGCAAAAGCGAAGTGATGTCTCGTCCACATATCGACTTTGTGATTACAGAGATTTTCAAATGGCATAGGCCTAGTTCATTGACTTTTTGACTGTTGACGTAGTCGGACTTCACCAATATTAACACTTGACAGCAATCATTAGATGATCTGAGGAGTGAATTTGGTGATCATATAGCTCAAAAGTGTGGAAAGTTATTGAAAGAACACCAGAATACTATGTCGACAGTGTTTATCAGGTGAGATACAAACATAGAACAAGTTCCAGTGGGTTTCAGGAGGTTACTTTTCCAGCCAGGGTTATAGTCTAGCTGGTAAAATTGGGTCTTTGAGGGCTTCTGGCGGCTACACCCCTCCCCCCACTTCTTAAAACGTCTGGCAACGGCCATGCATATATCCTGTAAGAGTAAATAACACGTTCCAGTGGGTTTCATTAGGTTATATTTTCAGCTATAGGCTAGCCTATATAGCTGGAAAAAGTTTGGTCTTTAAGGGCGTCTGGCGGCTACCCCCCACCACTTAAAACGTCTGGCAATGGTCATGCATTTATCCTGTAAGTGTAACGAACAAGTTCCAGTGGGTTTTATTAGGTTACTTTTTCAGCTAGGCTAGCCTAGCTGGAAAAATTTGGGTCTTTAAGGGCGTCTGGCGGCTACCCCCCACCACTTAAAACGTCTGGCAATGGTCATTCATTTATCCTGTAAGTGTAACGAACAAGTTCCAGTGGGTTTCATTAGGTTACTTTTTCAGCTAGGCTAGCCTAGCTGGAAAAATTTGGGTCTTTAAGGGCGTCTGGCGGCTACCCCCCACCACTTAAAACGTCTGGCAATGGTCATTCATTTATCCTGTAAGTGTAACGAACAAGTTCCAGTGGTTTTCATGAGGTTACTTTTTCAGCTAGGCTAGCCTAGCTGGAGTTGGGCCTTTGAGAGCGTCTGGCGGCTACCCCCCACCACTTAAAACGTCTGGCAATGGTCATTCATTTATCCTGTAAGTGTAACGAACAAGTTCCAGTGGTTTTCATGGGGTTACTTTTCCAGCTAGGCTAGCCTAATTTTGAGGGGTCCTTTTTTTGGCCCTCCTGGCCACACCCACCACCGATGACCAGCCAGACGTGCATTTCCATACTTAGGGGCATATGTACTAAATTGCTATATACATAAAAATTGGTAACCTTTTCAGCTAGGCTGACCCCCGCTGGCTCCCGGACTAATAGTTCGGATCGTAGTCACCGCGAGTTCGGTGATCGTAGTACACGAAACTTCATCACGACCCGTTTGAATACTTCAATACGTTTGTGTTGTGTGTACACTCAGTTGTGACGTCCTATTCAAATTGACCAATCAGGAGCCACGATTCGGCGTTATTCTTCCACATCGCCAGTGTAGTAGCGTCGCGTATCCAGCCTTTCGGAAGGTTCAGCGAGCGCACACGAGCGACCGCAGCGCTAGCGCAGCATCGATGTACAAGGCACACAAACACTACACAAACACACCTACACTTACGTACACACACGCAAATACAACGCATACGGGGGCACACTGGCACAAGTGTGCGTCACACAAAGTAGCGTCTGCTTATCATCAAGCTTCGATGGTGTAGTAGAGTTTTGCTTGTAAACGTGGTAAGTTTTCTTGAAATGGCCAGTTGTCTCATGTCTTACATGTCTGCCCCATCACTATTATCAGATTTATTGATTAGTAAGGAGTAATATTTAAGGTACTGAGTAAGGTGTAATCGGATTTATAACCTGCAATGTTTACGTTCTTGTGCCATCACCTGCATACCGGTAATCAACCGTACCATAGGCCTAACTGACGTTAGTCTGTACGTATCCACGTACAGTTCGTGTACCCGAAATAGACCCGCACTCGGTCCGGTAGCTGCTGTTTTGCACCCCCGGAGTTCCGGCCAATGAAGGGCAGGCGGATCGATAAGGTCTGGTCGTTGTGCTGGGTATATTTGATGAGCACCATACGCAACATACCTTCGAGTGTCTCTTTCCAGTGATTTTTTTTTTTATATTACATTTTGTACGTCGATAATGACTTCCTTGTTTCCTGACAGCCTGGGCCTGGGTTGGGATTCGATCGTCAGATTATCTGAGCTGACTTTGTATTATTATGAAAGAATTCAATCGTGGCTAGCTTTTAAGCTTTCTGAGGCTTAGCTGAGCTTATTCTGGTGATGACTGTTGTGTATTGTTGTGTAGACTCTACTAGTAAAACATAGATTGTGTGATTTTAGCCTGATGTTAGAATTGGTTTATAGTGTCTATTATGTTCTTTCATCAAATTTCATGACTCCAACAAGTCAGCCCTCATTTGTAACGTTAGAACTGAAGCAATTCTAACCACACTAGCGACCCCAACACGTACAGGGTTCGACCGACAAGTATGTCTAAGGCGAAAACTCTCTCATTTATAATAATGACATTTGCTGGGTCAGTTGTTCGAGCAAAATGTCATTATTATAAATGAGAAGTTTTTCGCCTTAGACATACTTGTCGGTCAAGTACATTGTCAGGGTGTATGTGTATTCGGTAATACTATTTGATACTTGACTGAAAGATCGGTCTGTATCTGGTCGTCGGGGATACATGTATGTTCCGCACAGACTGCGTCTGGCTTCATGGATCCCCTCTCTGGAGGAGAGTGATAACGTCAAAAAATGAAAGACTCCTCCGGACAGACGGATCTTTCTGTCTAGCAGTAGCATACTGGTTACCATGCTCTGGGGTTAGAGCAATTCTAACCCTAGACAGAAAAATCTGTGTGTCCGGAGGAGTTTTCTATCAGTTTTGACATTTACGGCTCTGCTCCGTAGACGGTAGGAGATATAGGAGGGGATTCCACGAAGCCAGACATAGTTTCCTCGGAACATAGCCCCGATGACCAGATACAGAGCAATCTTTCAGTCAATTCTAACCCAGACTGCTTCACACTTGACCTACAATATTTATTTATTTATTTTTATATACACAAGGGCCCGAATTCAAGAAGGTGGTACAAATGAAACCATGGTCTAAACCAAGGACAAAAACCATGGAGCGCCAAGTGTCACACGGAATATTTCGTTACGAAATTTGCCATTTCGTCGACAAAATGACTGTTTCGTTAACGAAATTATCATTTCGTGGACGAAATGTTCATTTAGTTACAAAATGTTGTCATTTCTTTACAAAATAATAATTTCATCGACGAAATTACTGATTTCGTAGCGAAATATCCCATGCGACACTTGGCATTCCATGGTTTTTGTCCATGGTTTAAACCATGGTTTCATTTGTACCACCTTCGTGAATTCGGGCCAAGGCGTCTACAGTAAGTTATGTGTGCTGTAATTTGTGAAACAATATAAACCTAACAAATGCTGATTAATTATGGTCAGGTGTGCACCAAGGAGGTTGCCCCTTTGTACAGCTCTCTCTTGTTTTTGTCCTCTGTTGATGTTTATTGCAAGTTTACCATGTGGTATTAAATTTCTTAGTGTTGTATAACGTCATACCTACTACACACTCAGGACATTGCTGGACATTTTTTTTTTTTTTCATTTTCTATGTGTGCTATTTGGAGATCCATTTGCATTCATATAAGATGGACTGGATTCCAAATTATTGACCAAAAATATGATTTTTTATAATATTTTTGTGTACAATCCAGTGGGAAAGATGTGGGTTGATGATGTGATCGTATCTGTACTCATTGAAAAACATAAAACACTACAATTCCATTTAACTTTTTTATTTTGTTTCAGATTGTGAAGAAATTCTATCATATGCATTTTGTGTGATTTATTTTAGGACAACATGTAGTGTACATGGTGTGGAGTGGTATAAAACAGTACACCGGGCTGACATCTTTCATGCAATCAGCATTAGACTCAATCAATTCCCCAATTCTAACTCTCCCACTCTGAAAAAAAAAAAAAAATCATGCTGGTGCCCTCAAATAAAAAGCAATTATAACAAAAGATGTACTCCCAAAATTCCTGATATTGCTTTGATATCATAATGTGACAATATAGTGTAAGTCATTGAGGGCTTTAAGTTATCAGTGGCAACCATAAGTGTTTTTAAATATTGCAAGATTGTGGTTTGCCTAACCAATAGTCATTTAAGCAAAATGCAAGATATTAAAAAAAAGCACAAAACATGGCTAGAAGAAGATGCATTTGAATGGATAATCTGTGAGCCATGTGATCTAAACACTACTAAGTGATTGAAGATAATATTTTCAATTGTAATGTGACCCACTGCCACTGTATTCTGATTGAGGTCCATTCAGTACATCGCAAGAAAACTGCGTACACTGTAATATGGTGATTTGGCAGTAAAGTCAACAATTTTGTAAGAAATCTGATACATTGGAACCCGTCCATGAACAGGATGGATCACAATATCTTATCTAACAAAATCATTTTGCTGCCTTTAACTGGATATTCAGAGCCATACAAAATTGATTTTCAAAGATGGATTTTCCCCTCAAGTCCAAATCAGATGCCTTCTCCCATTGATCACATCACATCCTCATGTGCCCATTACAATTTCACCACTGGTGAGTGAATAGATGCTGTTGCCATGGGAACCTGATCATTTCATTGAGAAACTGGGAGAAAAACACCTGTCGCTCTCTGGAAATGCGTTGAATGAATTACACAGCTCTGTGTCCTGTAGAGATACACTTATTGTAATTTTATGGTTATGATGGATTGAGCCCACCAATTTGTTCTGAGCACTTGATCATTAGGGATGCAGATCATATGAGCAACCACTTTTTTATTCATAATTTATCATATTTAAACAGGGTAACCCAGCCAGTTGTTGTACACTGTATTTCTTCTAAAGGGGCCGTATTAACACATGACCCAAGAACATTTATTGGCTTTCATTTTTTTTTTTTTTTCAAATCACACAAAGCATGAAAACACTTTGGGCAGAGTACTAAGTAATCCATCCATCCATTATTTGTGATATTGCCACACTGTCCAATCTGAAACAATCGGTTGTAAATTCCTGAAGTCGCTTTGTAGCAAAGTCTGCAGTTCCAGATTGTGAACAAAAACATCCTATCCAAATTTTTGTGCAATCATCCAGTATTTACTGTGTGCATCAATGAAACAACAACAACAACCTACAGTATAATAACTGTCATATAAAGATCCTGCAAAAATACACACATATAGATCTTACATCATTGTTAAATCCACATGTGTAATATTTTATGTTTTGACGTGTTGATAGTTACATGGGAGAAGCGGGAGGGAGGAAACAAAAATTGATATCGTAGTGAAAATGCTAATTTACACAAAAATGGTTGAATACATTGTAATCGGTATGCTTTACATAGCAATGTATCATTTCATGTTATTTTTAACAAATTTTGATCACCATCTAGAATGTTATAATTTACATTTTTTTCACAATTCTATCCATACAGGAATAGTATCTACTTCGAACTGTGCAAATATCCTGACTTTGTATTGAATCGATATAATAACCTATAATGGAAATTAATGTACCATACAGTTCATATCAATATTCTAGTGCAGTCACTGTGCTGAGCACTGGTGAGTGCAAGATGTACACAGAAATCAGCAGCCAGTGTAACCGTGTGAATTTGGCTTTGTTTACATACAATGTGTTAGAAGGTAGGCAGATAGGAGAGGCAGGTGCACAGGGGGGTTGAATGGCAGCCATTTCTCCCACACTGTAACCATGACAACACATAAAGAATGACTATACGTAATACAAGTATGTATGTGTGCTGAGTCATATCCCGTTGTACTGGGGCAGAAGCTGTCAATTGTTGCCCCTCAAATTTATTGTTTCCCAGGAGTATGGGGAAGAAGAAGGATGGGGGGGGGGGGGGGGGGCGGATGCATGATTAATACCCTGGAATGAATCTTTGTCTTGTTTGGGGGGAATTTTTAATATTTATATTACCCTCGTGGTGGAGAGTGCTAAGCACTCACCCATAGCAGTTCAATTAACCTGTATCTCATTTGATTCTTTGAATTTTGATAGTGAACACAATCATGTCTACAGTGTGTTGTGCTGTACACTCCAAACAAAGAAAAATCAGACAATACAATTCTTCCACCTCAAATGGCTAATTGAATTGGTACCTATTTATAATGCAAGTCATATTCTTTATCAAATGAGAAGCTGTCATGATCATCAAATAATTCTTTGTTTTTGTTTTGTTTTGTTTTGTTTTGTTAGCTCACCTGAGCCAAAGGCTCAAGTGAGCTATTGCGATCGCCCTTCGTCCGGCGTCCGGCGTGCGTCGTGCGTCGTGCGTAAAACTTTTTACATTTTCATCTTCTTCTTGAAAACCCCAAGACCGATTTTCATCAAACTTGGCAGGTAGCATCCCTAGGGGGTTAGGAACTCAATTTGTTAAAATGGGCACCATGCCCCACCCAGGGGGCCCCCAGGGGGGCCCAAACCCCCCAAAATTAAGGAATCTGTAAAAATCTTCTTCTCTAGAACCAGAAGTGATAGAGCTAAGTTGATACTATGAGTTAGTACATTTATGACTGTAGTTTCAAGTTTGTTCATGGCAGAATCAGGGGTGCCCCCCTTGGGACCCAGGGGAGGGGGGTGGGGAGGGGTGCTAATGGGGCCTAAATTATACATTTTCATCTTCTTCTTGAGAACCCCATGACCAGTTTTCACCAAATTTGGCAGGTAGCATCCCTAGGGGGTTAGGATCTCAATTTGTTAAAATGGGCACCATGCCCCACCCAGGGGCCCCAGGGGGGCCAAACCCCCCAAAATGAAGGAATCATTAAAAAATCTTCTCTAGAATCAGAAGTTATAGAGCTAAGATAATACTATGAGTGAGTACATTAATGACTGTAGTTTCAAGTTTGTTCATAGCAAATCCAGGGGTGCCCCTCTTGAGGGCAGGGGAGGGGGGGGGGGGGGGGTTGGGAAGGTCCAAATGGGGGCCTGAATTGTACATTTTCATCTTCTTCCTGAAAACCTCATGATGGATTTTCGTCAAACTTGGCAGGTAGCATCCCTAGGGGGTCAGGATCTCAATTTATCAAAATGGGCACCATGCCCCACCCAGAGGGCCCCAGGGGGCCCCCAATCCCCCCAAATTAAGGAACCTTAAAAAATTTGGGCCCTTATTGTACATTTTCATCTTCTACTTGAGAATGCCTAGTCAAATTTTAGTAGAGCTGTGAATAATTTAGATTAGTGACTGCGTGAAAGGTGAACTTGCGATACTCAGGTGAGCGCTAGACCCGCGGGTCTCTTGTTTTTTTTTTATCTGCTCTTTTAGCTCAACAAAGCCCATGTTAGACAGTGCTTGAAGTGGTGATTGAAATCATAGCATTGTTCTTCATTGCCACATTACTGTGTCAGGAATTCTCACCAGAAAATCTATATACAAACTTTAAATGATACATATTTCTATTTCAGTATATCATCTTTAGATTACAAATTAATTGCAGGAAGATTGTGCCACAATCATTTTTACTCCCCTGTATATTTTTTTTTATTTGTACAGTCTCTTCCATCTCCTCCTTCTTGGAAGTTGTTCCAATCAACGATGACGAAGGCCAAGGCCTCCCTCAGCTCCTCCTCCTCTCCCCCGATCCACATCCACGCAGACATGGAGACACCGGTCCATGTACATGTGAAGAGGGGTACCAAGAAGTCAGCTTCAGCCATGGCTGTTGAGGTATGTTATACACATGGTGTGTCTCTTCCTTTACATGCAGTGTAGGTACTTAAAAGATAATAAGTTTGTGATATGTGCATTATGCATCTGAAACTCTTTTCTTCTATCTCTTTCTCTCTCATTCGTTTATCAGTTTTGCTTTTAGTATCTCTTTGTGCTTAATTTTCTACCAGACTGATTTGTTTCTGTCTTTGTCTCTATGACTGAAATTATTCCTCTATCTCTCTTTGTTCATGGATTATCTATTTTCAGCACTGGATGTCTTATGTATTGATTGGTGAAACAACATTTGCTTCTACAACAATTTCTCCAGACTCATTTTTATGCCTCCGCCAACGAAGTGGCCGGAGGCATTATGTTTTCGGGTCGTCCGTCCGTCCGTCCGTCCCATTTTGTTTTTGTCGATATCTCAAGAACCGTGTGGTGGTTTTGCATCAAACTTGGTATGAGGGTATATCCTTGGGGGATGATACTTTGTGTGGATTTTAGGGTCACAGGGTCAAAGGTCAAAGGTCACAGGTTATTTTGTGAAAAAAAATGTGAAATTTCATGTTTTTCTCCATATCTCGCAAATGGTTCAAGGTATCTTCATGGAACTTAGTATATATGCTTGTACCAATGGGCAGTGATTATCTAGGGAAGTTGGGGGTCATGGGTCAAAGGTCAAGGTCAACTCCTCAAAATATAACTATTTTCCTTATATTTATGCAGTGCGTGAAGGATTTTTTTAAAACTTGATGTATGCATGTATAACCCAATATATATTCTGTGGGAAGTTTCTTGCCAAAAGTTCAAAGGTCAAAAGGTCAAAGGTCAAGTGAAAGTGCTAAATTGCACTTTTTCCTCCATATCTCAAAAATAACTCAGGGTATTGTCATGAAACTTACATATTTATGCATGTTCTACCTAACAGTGATTCTCTTTGGAACTGTGGGGTCAAAGGTCAAAGGCCAGGTTTCGATAATACTATTTTACCATTTGATACTGAAATTATACTTTTTCTCAATACCTTGAAAATTACTCAATGCATAAACTTGTAAAAGGGTCAAAAGTCAAGTGAAAATCATCAGTTCCCCCAAATGCCTGCACTCTGACGTTTTAATCATTCATCCAATTGAACCTAGTTCTAGGAAAGTGAACATTCAGCACATTTGTGGCAAACCTTTCATTTTAATATTTTGCCAATTGTGTGAAACTGTCATCACACATTGTCAAGACATTGTACTATAGACCTATTAGGAGAACCATGTATTATGGCGGAGGCATACACCAGTCGCCGTAGCGACATTTCTAGTTTTTTAATGACCTAGGGCTAGGGTTGTGATAGGGTTTTAGGTTTACAATGTAATTTGATGGGAGGATTATGGTTAGGTATGTATTAACATGGATAGATTTTCTGTTTGGCTTAGTGTGCAGATATTTAATGGGAGCAATTGTCGCAGGAGCATATGTCATGGAACATTATTGATCAATGTATCGATCTGTCTCTCTGTATTCTATGCTCCATCCCTCCCTCTCTGTTTAGCTATATCTCTATCAATCCAAATATTATATCTGTCACTCTCGTCATCCTGTATCATTGGTGTCATAGATTTAGTGTTAATGGAAGTTTGATTTGACCTTGTCATTCATACACATTTCACACGTTATTTCATACACTTTGTGCATAGGAGAGGATGAAGGCATCCAAGAACCGCTTCAACAGCGCCCTCGGGTCTGCTGGGAATCTGCGACCAACGAGGAGTGCAAAAGGGCCGTGGGTTCCAGCCCCTGGCAAATCCACCAAGGGGCAAAAATTTAGCTGGAATGTAAGTGCTGGAACATGCTACTTTTCTCAGGGAGAGAAATTATACAATGTATGTATATCCATTGAGTTTTACAAAGAAAACAGAGACAAAAAAACAAAATTTCAATTTGCTGTTTCAAGGTAGGAGCACACACATCTTACATTTTGTGGGATGTATTACAGCTATTTATAATGGAAGCTGTTTTGTTTGCTGGTTAGAATTTATTGATGGATTGTCTTCCGTAATGTGCAAGTAAAGAAATTATGCACCCTATTCTCTCCAGAGGGCAGACCAAGTGTCCTATTGTGATCAATCAAGTATCGAACTGACTGCCAATGTAATTAGTTTGCCATGAAAACAGGAAAAATATGTTGTATGTTATGCATATATCTATGGATATATGTGCGTACAACTGTATGTTTGTGTCAATCTATTTTTTTAATCTTATATATCCATCCCTCTTGCCACACACCTACTTACTTTATGCCTGTCAAACCATACCATCTACACCACATTTTATCTACAATAACCTTCCATCTGTCTATCTATCTATCTATCTATCTGTCTGTCTATATATCTATCTATCTATCTATTCATCTATCTATATATCTGTCTATCTATTTATCTATCTATTTATCTATCCATCTATTTATCTATCAATCTATTAACCATGCCTATCTCCTATCTGTTTGTTCCATGTCCAGGGTTCATCTGCCCGCCTAGAGATCCAGCCCCCTGGCAAGGACTCCGGTATCCGCTCCACCCTACGGATGGAGGACCTTGACGATGAGGAAGATGAAGTCCAGCACCGGCTGTATGAGAAGAAGATCGACACCCTCATGACTGAGGTTGACTCTCTGAAAACTGAGGTAACTTTGGAACACATTCTTCCCCTCTCTTCACCTATCAGGTTCCTGGAACCCCATCCCTGTAGTTCGATGTTTTATATCTTCATATTATCATGTGTATTTCATGAAGGTAAACAAAAACATTTATATTTATATGTGAGCCCTGTTTTTGTTGCAGAATTATCAAGAGTCTCTAAATTGCTAAATTTTCAACAGATCTTCAAATTGGCAATGTTTTTCTGAAGAGTATAGTTATTTTTTATGCCTCCGCCACGAAGTGGTGCCGGAGGCATTATGTTTTCGGGTTGTCCGTCCGTCCTTCCGTCCGTAATGAATTTTGTGGACAGCGTAACTAAAAAACCTTTTGAGTTATCCTAATGAAGCTTGGCATGTGTGTGTATTAGGGGGTGAAGTTGTGCCTATCAACTTTTGGGTGCACATGCTCAAGGTCAAAGGTCAAAAGGTCAAGGTCAAATACGTAAAATTTCAGAACACATCGGTGAAAGTTTGAGGAAAATCGGACAATCGATGCAAAAGTTATGAATTTTTAAAGATTTGGTGTTGGAACCGCTGGATGAAGAGACTACTAGAGGTTATGACGTATGAGAGGACAACAATACAAAGAAAATATACAGGAAATTCAACAAAAATTCACTTTTCTAGCATTATGAAAGAGCACTTGACTAACCGCTTTCAGAAAGCAGGGGGAATAATTGCTACCCTTCACATATGTCAGTATCAAGGTGATGGAATTTGTAATTTTCATGAAAAATGAGTTTTTGTGGAATTTTCTTTATATTTTCTTTATATTGTTGTCCACTCACACGTCATAACCTCTAGTAGTCTCCTCATCCAGCGGTTCCAACACCAAAACTTTAAAAATTCGTAACTTTTGCATCGATTGTCTGATTTTCTTCAAACTTTCACTGATGTGTTCTACTGATGTTGCTGCTTTCACTCAATTCACATTGCTCTTTGGGTTTGCGTTCCCTTTAATGAATCCAGTATGATGAAAATTCTGAAGTTCATTACTGTGTGTGGTTTGCTAACTATCTAGTTCCTTTTATCTTGTTTTGCTTCCTCCCCCTCGTCCCCTCGCCCCCCCCCCATCATGAATGGACAGAGGGAGATCGCCAAGAGCAAGCGGGCTGCGGAGAGAGCCAAGGAGCAGCTGGATCTGTCCAGGAGGGTCCTGGAGGAGCAGGAGGATGAGCTACGAGACTTCAAGGAGGAGCTGCAGATCACGGAGAGAGAGAACCGGCTCCTGCGCAAGTCGATGGACCAGCTCAAGGACGATGCCCACTACACCAGGTGAGTAAACCTTGTGTCCTCTGTGCACACAGGTTTCTGCTACGTTGAAAGATTCTATGGTTGAAGGCAATATATCCTCATTGTTTCAGATGATTGATGGTCTAACCATCTAACATTCCACGGACTATTTCATCTACCTTTCTCCTGACACTGACACCTCGCAGTGTAACCCATGTGGGTAGCAGTGGACAGCGAGAGATATCAACTGGTTACTTGGTGCAGTATGTGATAGAAAAGACCCCCCCCCCCATTTCTGTCTCGTCAAAATTACCCACCTTTTCCCTTTGCAAAGTCTCAGCCATCGATCTCAATGACAAAAAAGAAATTACTAAATAACCCCCCCCCCAAAAAAAAAACAACAACAACAAACACACTTGCGCTTTTATGTGTCGTATTAGAGCTTTACCGAAATCACACACATGTAGTGACTTTAACAAAATTAGTAAGCTCGGGGAAAATCTGAGGTTTTTGTGGCAAGAATTTAGAGAAGTCATATTCTTGTTTTGAATCAAGTCATTTTTTTTGGGGGGGGGGGAGGGGGATATGATGAGGTGGACATGCAATGTTTCAAGCTTGTATCACTGCTACAAACTTGCACTGCGGCAAGCCTATATGCTGATGTTATCTTTTTGTCCCCGCCGAACGAGTTCGAGCAGGGGACTATGAAACGGGCTCCGTACGTGTGTGTGTCCGTGTGTCCGTCCGTCCGTCCGTGTGTCCGTCCGTGTGTCCGTCCGTGTGTCCGTGTGTGCGTCCGTGTGTGATCAAAATCTTCAATTTGCTACTTCTCTGTCATTTATGAGCCAATTTTGATTCTGTTTGCCTTATATGATAGCACTACAAGGGAGCTTTGAAACTTCTACACAGAATTTCAGTCGTGACCTTTGACCTTGACCTTTGACCTATATTGTACATTTTGCTACAAAATGCTACTCCTTCGCCATTTCTAACCCGATTTCGATTCCGTTTGCTTTATATGATGGCACTAGGTGAGGGCTTCAAAACTTCCACACAGAATTTTGACCTTTGACTTCTTTGACCTTTGACCTTGATTTTTGACCTATATTGTACATTTTGCTACAAAATGCTACTCCTTCGCCATTTCTAACCCGATTTCGATTCCGTTTGCTTTATGTGATGGCACTAGGTGAGGGCTTCAAAACTTCTACACAGAATTTTGACCTTTGCCTTCTTTGACCTTTGACCTTGATTTTTGACCTGTATTGTACATTGGCTACAAAATGCTACTCCTTCGCCATTTCTAACCCGATTTCGATTCCGTTTGCTTTATGTGATGGCACTAGGTGAGGGCTTCAAAACTTTACACAAAATTTTGACCTTTGCCTTCTTTGACCTTTGACCTTGATTTTTGACCTGTATTGTACATTGGCTATAAAATGCTACTCCTTCGCCATTTCTAACCCGATTTCGATTCCGTTTGCTTTATGTGATGGCACTAGGTGAGGGCTTCAAAACTTTTACACAGAATTTTGACCTTTGACATCTTTGACCTTTGACCTTGATTTTTTACCTATATCGCACATTTTGCTACAAAATGCTACTTCCGGCGGGGACATATATTACGCACCGCGTAATTTCTACTTTTCCTTGTTTCCGATTTTATGTTTTCAGCCTTGAGAAGGACCTGGCCACCTCAGAGAGAGACCAGCTCCTGAAGAAGCTTGTGGAGACCGAAATGGACGCCAGATCAGCCGTGGAGCAGGTGGATGAACTCAGGGATGTTGTGCGCAGGTTGAGAGAGGTAATGTCAGGCAAGGCTACAAGGATATCTGATTTAAAACATTATCTCTGATATCTCTTTCAGATTGGACATTTGTCAATAGCTGTGCCATTTGAATTTCCTTTGTCGTCTCAGTTAAACTCCTGTTTAAACATGCATTTGCAATCTTTCCATAGCAGGTATAGCCATTGCACATTAAAAGTGAACAAGTTGAATCTTTCTGTGTGTGTGTGTGTGTGTGACTCAAGTTGTTTGATTGATCTTTTCATGATCTATCAACCCCATTATTCATACCATCTTTGTCCTTGCAGGTATGGTGATGCCACATTTGCTCCTGCCACAGTTACTCCAGTCCTATTTTCTCAGAGGACTTTAAATAGGGTTAGAGTTAGGGTTGTGATAGGGTTTTTGGTTTAGTTTGGTGTGAGGATTAGGTTTATGGTTGTAGTCATGTTTGAGGGTAGAATTTATGCTTGGCTTAGCGTGCAATTATTTTAGCAAATGTCGTGGAACTGCTGGTATATTCTTGGTCTATGTAGGAGAAGCGTCTCAGCTCTCATGATGGCAAGGTTCTCGCCAAACAGAGGCAGCTGCTCCTTGAAAAGCTTCAAGACTTTGAAACCACCAACTCTGCCTTGAGGAGAATGCTGAGGGAGGAACACCAGAGACAGGTGAGAACGGTCAAAGGTCATGGTTTACCATAGGTTCATTGCTCGTTCTCTCTGGCAGGAAACCAGTTCCTTTCTTTAAGTGTCATTCACTGTAGGTCCAAAAAAAAAAAAAATAGTCAAGCTTTTCAAATTAGCAAAAGACTTCTCAAAGAGACAGAGTCATTCTTGCTAGATGCTAATTTTTAGTGGCAGGAAACCACAAGTGTAGATGGTGTAAGCTTTGTTGAGTTTTCACAGCTGTACAAAAAAAAAACCAACAACAACAAAAAGACATAGTACCTATCAAAGCAGTATACGTATAAGAATGTATTGAGGCCAAACTGTTGGCAATCATATAACTGAAATAAAATGGTATTCTTTTATTACCCCATCCCATTGCATGCATATCACATCTCCCTCTTACTATTCTTTTACTTTCTGGAGTGACCATTGTTTATGCTGATAAATGCAGCAATGGTAAAGAGTAGAGGATATACAAGTAATGATTGCACCTGAAAGGGTAGAGACAATCAGGTAAATGGTTTTTCCCTTTCCAAATAATGTGCAACACTCCATAACATTGATGATATGTAGGAGATCATCCTATATGTGACCCGCTACAACAAAATGATCCTAAAGTCGGGCGAGGTCGATTATTTGAAAATTGCACGATATAATCCCCTAATCTTTCTGCTTTAGATTGATGTATAACACATTTTATAAAAATAATCGGCTGCGGAGATATCGATGTTTAAAAGAGAGCATGTCAAGACGTCTGGAAAATCACTGTTTCGAGAAAAGCGCCCTAAAAGTCTTCCTTTCGACGCAATCGCGATCAACGGACACGCAAGTCAGTTTTCACCTCTGGACAATAGAAGGTAAGCCCTAGCAACCCCCGAAGAGTTCATTCAAGCATATCAGCGTCGGCTGTCTCCTCACCAACCAATCAGTGACCAGGATGTGAGAAGCGGCTGAGCATTGCGCACCCCGCCCGCACGCACCAGTCGACTGGGCAGTGTGCGAGCTTCACGCTTCGGTTAGCAGCAAGCAGCAAACTGACCAATGAGAACACTCTGGTCGTTGTGAGGGGCGGAACCTATCTGTGGCGCTCAATCCAAATTTTCGAACCAGTTTCTGCTTCATTGAAACGCCAAAAAACATGGCTCGGAAAAACACTATTTTTTGGTCTTTCCTTTGATCATTTTGCTTCAAAATTTCGACAGATGATAGAACACATGTTAGACTCCAATAATATATCAAAATCAGAAAATCGTAAGTTTTGACCAATTTTAATGCTCTGACTTCAAACTCGATTTTCACGGCTTCGACCGTGCGCGACTTTAGGACCTTTTTGTTGTAGCGGGTCACATATGTTTGTTTTTTTCTTACCTCATCCCTGCAGTCCACTATGGGCCAGGCAACAGAGCAGAGAGACATCCTGTTGAAGAAGCTGACCGAGTCAGAGTCGGCCAATCAGGCGCTGCGGCTGGAGGCCCTGGAGAGCTCGCGGGCGGCCGAGTCGATGCGTGCCACCCTGGAGGCGGAGCGCAACCAGGCCCGTTCCCTAGCCGACCTGCACACATCTGTGGAGAGCACCAAGGCACACCTGCAGAACCAGCTGAGGAAGAGGGAGGCTGACTGTAACCGCATGGCCGTCCAGATCAGGGTGAAGACATTCTCCTCCTCTCCTGTAGCCTCCAACCTAGGTCGAGGATGTAGCTATTGTCTTTCCTGAGTAACACGTTTGATGCTGCGGGACTGCTAACAGTGGATGGGCGTGAAGCATCCACTGTGTATATCCACTCATCTTGCTTTAGCCATATAGTTGAATAGAGATTACCTAATCCCATAATCCCTATGTGTCACCATGGCCTTTCTGTTGGCTTAGAAACAATGCTACACTTGAGTCAGCTTGCTGTTTTACAACTAGGTAAAGTTTGGATGGATTTCTAAATGCTGATGAAAATGCTTGGCAATTTTCACAAAGTGCATAGGCACATTATTACGCACATCACCTGAGACGCGCTGCCTTGACGCTTGATAAACAGCAGCAGCGGCTTCAGGGACAGCGCGTCTCAGGTGATGTGTGTCTTTTGCCTGAGACGCGCTGTCTTTGAAGATGTTGTTGTTTATCAAGCATTTTGATTGTGAGATCATGTTGTTGCCAAATTTTTACCTCCACGAAATAATCCTTATTACTCTAAAATCTCGTTCTTCAAAATAATCCCCTTAATCGAAAAAAAGCTACGACTATAATTTTTAAATCTTTTTAAGATGATAAAGATACCACTACCTTTGGAAATGAATGATGTTCCTAGGTGTACTGAGTTTGTACTTAGCTCTCTTTTGTATCGTCATGTAGGGTAGCCATAATGTGTCCATTTTTATCGCGCGCCTTCGTATCTTGTTATCTACTATCTTTGGTAGAAGTACAGATTTGCGGGCGCGCACGCTCTGCAGTACTCGCGCGATATCGGTATTAAAAGGTATGGTAACAATGGTACGGTAAAAGTTGTGCCAACGGTAAGCCCTCTCTTTACGTGAGTATTTTCCCGGTAGTCATGTCAGCTTTGCAACGGTTTTCAAACGGTAATGCTTGAATGAAAGCAGATCGGTAAGACAATATTTTACCAGTAAGGAACGGTTTTCCCGGTAGAGCATTAAGTTGCTTCATAGCGGTAGTGTAGCATACTGTACACATGATAATGCATAAAATTTGCTATATATGAATGACTGCAGATCTGACACCGTAACAGAACGCCTGATCACATTTATATAATCATATATAATAATATATATATTCACATATATATTCATATATTCATATATTCATATATTCATATATTCATATATTCATATATTTATATATTCATATATTCATAGTATGGACCTGGGGGGTGTTTCATCAACGTTTGTCGGCGCTGACAAGCGTTGATGAAACACTAATGTTGATGTGACACTAACTATACACAGCCCAGTCGCTGTATAAATCGCGACAGAGCAAACACAGAGCAAACACAAAGCAAATTCTACGATTGCATTTAGTTTGGATACTTGACATCATTTTTTGTCACCTCAAACGCATCAAAGACAATCTTTATTAATGAGACTTCATACCGAACCTGTTTTCCTGGGGTTATTTGTGGGAATCCTGCGATCTGGGTACTATTCGCAAATCTAACAACATGTGAAAATATCAACTCCTGATCATGTAACGTGCGTGTGTACATTTCTGTGTTCACTGCTGTATTCCATGAACATGAATTCAACAACTACTGTTATATCCTGTAATATGAGCTGCCAGGACAAAACTCACTTAAGCTCTGATTCTGTATAGCAATCACTTTCAAAGCAATGTATTGATACATTGCTTTGAAAGTGATTATTTCACTTTTTATAAACATTTTGTCTCTAAATAATTGTATTTTTTAAGGAAAAAAGCTTAAAAAATGGAATTTATGTAAATTTATGCAAATTAAGCAAAAGGCATTAATTGTTTTTATTTCTAAATGTGTCCAATAATCTCATTACCCTTTATCAGGTTCAGCACTTAAATCACTTCAAATGGGTGCGCTAGCAGTTCCAAGACCTTTCTTTGGAATATAATGCCTCTGTAAAACATGGAGCTATTGACCCCCTATTCATCGGATGTGCTGAAAATGTATTTTAGGACATTTCTGGAAGATTTCGCTGTAATTCTTTCCTTATTATCATTTCCTTGTGATTATTTCATTTTTTATATACATTTTGTCTCTAAATAATTGTATTTTTTTAAGGAAAAAAGCTTAAAAAATGGAATTTATGTAAATTTATGCAAATTAAGCAAAAGGCATTGATTGTTTTTGTTTCTAAATGTGTCCAATAATCTCATTACCCTTGAAAATATCAGGTTCAGCACTTAAATCACTTCAAATGGAGAGTTTTATCCAATTTTTTGACAAAAGTTTAGAAGTTGGCGGCCATCTTGGATTTTGGCGGCCATTTTGAGTATTTCTTACTTGTGTGCTTGACACTCGAACCAAAATTGATCTATAGACAATTACCTTTACAATGGTACCAAAAATTAAACTTTTACATCAACTTGAACTGAAAATCAAAAATAGCACATGCAAGGCCCCCCACTCTATCTACTAAGCTAGAGCTACCATATGGATAGCTTAACCCTAACTAGGCCGGGGGGGGGGGGGGGGGGGGGGGGCCTCCGAGGCCCCCCCCCCCTCGACATTTCGCACGATGTATCGCTATCGCGAGAAGCTATCGCCGCGACGTTTCATGACTTTTTTCTTTCAAGTTTCCTGCATCTTTTGACACCAAATTTGCGATGCCCGGGTGTGCGGTTCCGAAGTTGCGCATAAATATGCACGTGCATGTCAGACCAAAAATTGCTCAAAAACATGAATTTGTGTACAATTTCAATGCAAACTGTGTTTCCAGGCAAATTTCATAAAAGCATGATTATTTTGGGGTTTTATTGATTAAAATCAATTAATAACGCATTTTCTTGCTCGGAACAATGTCACGGACAAATTCCATTGAAAAAACAATGAAAAACATTAAGTCGGAAAAACAAAGAAATACATAAGAAATTCAAAAAAACAATAAAATACTTAGGAAATTTTTTCTGATTGCGCAATTTTTTTCTCTTACATTTGCTAAGGACACTAAAAAGAATATTTACACAAAAACTGTGCCTGTTTTGAGCTTTATTTAGTGATTTATACCAAATTGTCTGATTTCATGCATCATTATGCATAAATTAGCATAATTTAGTGTAAATGATAATTTTTGAAAAAATTAACTTCATGGTACTTTAGATTACATCATAGGCAATGCGTGTGCCAATTTTCGTCGCGATCGCGCGGTCGACGGCCGGGATCCGGAGGGGGGGCCTGGGAGGCCCCCCCCCCCCCGGCTCTATCATCTACCTGAATAGCCCGGCCTAGTTAGGGTTAAAGCCCCTAGCTAACATTTGCACCAAAAAAAAAACAAAAAAAAAAACAGCTTTAGTGCTTCAAAATTGTTCTCAAATGTGAGTTAGGGATGAAGATAACTAACATGAAAATGTTAGTCAGTATAAGCAATGTTAATATTCATATATACAAAATGTGAACAATAGTTTTTATTAAAAACCTCTTCTATAATAAAATGTCACTGTGACAGTTTATTGAGAAAATTTGTGATTGATATTTAGGATGTTTTGTAGGATGTTTTGTGATACAACTGAACTATACATATGCATGAAATGTGATAATTCAAACATTTTTTTTTTCTAATCATTGCCCCAAATGTTAAATAGTGGCTTTAGATTTAAACTTTGTTTTGTCTTCTCTTGCTATCCCATCATCCCCCACCCCCAGAACCTTGAGAACCAGGTGGAGCAGGAGAAGCTAGAGGTTGACCACCTGCAGTCTCAGCTCCTGGCTGCCAAGGAGAAAGCCGCTGGAGACAAGGATGCCCTCAAGCGGGCCACCAGGGCCCAGAAGGAGCGGGCCTCCCGCAGCGAGGACGCCGTGGAGAAGCTCCAGGCACAGATCCTGGAGGCGGAGACGATGCTGGCGGAGTCCACCGCCCAGGTGGAGGAGCTGAAGGGGCGGGGCAGCAAACTGACGAGAGAGAAGACGCACCTCGAAGGGGAGAACAGTAATCTGAGAAGGTGACTCAACAAATCCACCTTTGGGATTAATTCATAAAGGAGTATTAGAATGGATAGACTAAAGTGACTTTTCACTCCCGAAGAGGTATCATATCAAAGCAGTAGACAGGAGAGGCCAACATGATTTAATTCTCAGAAACTTGCAAGCAGCAGGCCTGAAAAACTCAAATCACTTTCTACAGTGCATATTTGGGATAATGGCAACATTACTATCAGTTAATTACTAGTGATATTTAGAAATAGGCAACTCTTGTTATAATGAAGTCCTTAGGACCATCAACTTTCTTTTATTGTATCATATTTTTGTTGTAACCACACAGTAAAGATATAGAGATATATTGATGATTTTTGTGGGACCTGAATTCTTATTTTGTTGTAACAAGAATTTTGTTATACAAATAACAGTGTTTGTTATAAAGAAAGTCCACTGTACTGGACTGAAAATCAGACTATGCCACAATGTTTCAGTAACAGTAAAAATGGAGAGGAGAAATTCAAGAGGGTGCACCTTTACTCTTTAGATAGACCTTTGAGAGCAGTGAAGAGAAGAACAATAATCAGCAAAGTTTATGTTTTTTATCTACCTTTTTGAAGCCTTTCACTATTTGTTGATATTGTCTCTTTTGGATAATCTTTTTCAGGAGAATCGAAGAGATGGAAGAGAGAATGCGCGAACTGGACATGACCTCCAGAACGAACCTTGACCGGACCAATGCAGACCTGCACCAGAAGACAGCAGAGGCCGGCAATCTCAGGTTGGAGAACGACACACTTCAGGTAGGCAGATGAAAGAAGGACTGTCACCATGTAATATGAATGAGACTTGAGGACGGAGTATATGGATTTATGTATTTTTTCGTTGTTGGTGTTGTTGTTGTTGTTGTCGTCGTTGTTGTTTTCATCATGTTGAATGTCCACATGATTTTGACACTGTAAGTGACTTTGAAGCACTCCACCTTCTGGTAAAGACTTGAGTCACTCATATCTTCTTTGATGTTTCAGTAATCTGGAGTTTGGCTACTGTACAAGTTTTGTCCCCATCCCCCCCCCCCCCCCCCGTCACATAGTGTGCTGTATTAAAGAATTTGTACTGTTTAAACTTTTTGACACAATACTACAATGTCCTCAAACATCAGTTAAAGCAGCACCTGTCGTGGGTCAATGAAAATTTGTTTCGTCAATTTTCGCACAAATCAGATTTGAAGTTGGTAGATAATGTTGGAGATTTATATCCTTTTTTTTTTCCTTGTCATCTCATCCTGTTATTAAGACAGATTAATGTTGCTTGCAGTTAATATACTGTTAATGTACAAGTGTATGTTAATGTTTTTCATCACATGTATGAAATACTTGATCCTTTCAGGCAAGTCATGTGCATATATCAATATGTGTATGTAAATTCCTCAAGCAGATTAGTTTTACTATTCACTCAGTGTATCTATATTCCAAATCCAATGATTTTTCTATATCTGTGATGTCTACTCCCCCCCCCCCCCCCCCCCCCCCCCCGATCTGTGCAGATAGCCAAGAAGGAGGTAGAGGACAGACTAGCCCATGCCTTGTCACAGATTGACCAGCTCAAGGCCAGTGTCCAGCAGTATGAGTCACTGGTGGCGGACTACAAATCTCAGGTCAGTCACCTTTCTCACATTACTCCTTTCATTTCTTTTTGTTTTTGTTTTTGTGTTTTATTTTCTTTTGAGTGGAGCATGAGAGGTGTTTGATATACCAAGATATCATAATGCTTTCTTAGCAGAGGTTTGCAGTGTCACTCGGTCAAAACATTATAATCCACTTCATTGCACTCATCATAAAACAAGGCCATAACATTTCTTCATTCAACTTAACTGATGTCAGTATTCTACGTACCTATAACCATATACAAATGGCATTGGTAGAAAAGATATGAAATTCAATTCAATTCCATTCATTTCATATAAATTCAATTTCATTTCCATCAACAAAAGTAATGAATAAAAGTATGCATTTGTCAGTTATGTTATTTTGTAATTTGAAAAAAAAAGATACAGATCTGAAATACAATACAATAAAGAGATATCTGGAATTTGAAAGCATGAATGTTATGATATACTGGAAGATGAAAGCATGAATGTTATGAGAATAAATCAGCACCCAGAATTTAGTAGAGCTCCATGTATCATCTTACATCATCTGTCATGTAATGTTCAGTGCAGGGGATAAGTGAAAGGAATTTCCTGCTTACCATAATGCCTGTAGATGTTTGGGTGTTGTTTTTTCTTCAAAATTTACATTTTAGCAACTGCAGAACATAAACTGACTTCACAGCATATTAGGGTCAGCATTCACAATGCTGGGTTCAATAGATGACATTGAGGAATATTTTGTCATAACTTTTCTTGCTAATAGGTTTTATTGTGGTACCATGATATCTGAATAATCATGTGATTTGCAACACATACCATTTTGTAATGTAATCTGTACAAGAAAACAAGGGAAAAGTTTCATGCATGACATAGATGTCACATCTTTGCCCTCTAACTTTTCTTTTTGATTCATCTTAGCTGCAGGAATTCATAACACAATAGAATATAAGTCATCTGAAATATAACAAATTCTGACTAAAACTTGATTATTTTGACCATATCTTGTTGCATAATAATGTCAGACCTGCCAATGAGGAACATTCACTGTATCATACTTCACATTGTACCGGATACATTTACAGATCTTGGAAGATGAAAAATTGAGACCTACAGTAGATTAAAGGATTACTCATGAAATTATATGGCCATAGGATGATCTACTTTGTAAACATTCTCTCTTCATGGTAATCTTTTGTGCAATGATAGATCAGCCAGACATTTTGATAATTGCAATTAAAGACATACAGTACATGTATCAATAGACATATTCAAAAGTTAAACATTGAATAAAGATAAGTAATGATTGTGCCAGTAGTCATTATATGTACTAATCTTTGTCAAAGAATTGCACCTAAATACCAGGGCCATCTGACATTAACTGTATAAGCCATGGAACCATGTTCAAACAAATTTGTTTGAGCAGCCACAGATTGTACACTTATGAACACAAACCAACAAGAGATTTTCTCCTAACCCTCACTATGCTGGTTATACTATGTAAATTGAGATGTTCTAATCATAGTTGTGGTCCTCACACTGACACACTAACTACTTTCTATGGGTACAGTTCATTGACTGCACAATCAAAACCGCTCAGCTGGCGTACACAACCAGAAAGTTTGCCTATAACACCATTAATCACACCCCTCCGCCACAGGTGGGTCTGCATTGTATGGTTGATTCACAACAATATGTTTGCACCCCTCCCCCTGGAATGTCAACACAATATGGACATTGCATGGCTGATTTTTGTTGTTGCCTTTTGCTTTCTCTTATTAAAGTTTTCTTGTAATGACTACCCCTCAAATTGTTTTTGGTTGCACATTGTCAGGTGCGTTGTTTAAGGCCATGTTATCCTTGCAATAATTTGAAGTCAGAGTACACATGTACGCTCTATGTTACAACCCATCCGTAAGTATAAACCACCGTTGCCGAGGCATTACACTGACTTGATGCAAATTACATATTAAATATTTGTTTTAAATTTACTTCCAGAGTTTTTCTGCACACATTGCTTGTAGATTAGCAAGGCCATGACATCATTACCTCATCTCATTTGCATATTATTGTAACTGTGTACAGTTGTATCACACCACTGTTTTGTGAAAGCATTTGAAACTTTGAAATTCCATGAATTTCTTTCTTATCTTACCTGGTATGTATATCTTTTTTATCTTACCTGGTATGTCTAAATTTCAGAATAAAACTTACACCAGTGGGTTTGTTTGATTTCTAGGTAATTTGCCAGTGTCACATTGAGCAGGATGTAGATTTTTGCCTCAACCCATAAATGAGAAGAGATTGTTCTGTATTACATTGTATATCATGCCCTGATCTTCTTTCAAATAATGCTTGACAGTTTCTCCCTTATGTTGCAAAGAGTAACCACAAACCAATGCATACCAGTCATTTCTGCAATGTAAATAAAAAAAAAAAATAAGACTCTGTTTAAGGTGTGTGGTTCCCCCCTCTTTTTAACGCAAATGTTTTGCATGCAGTGTAATGCTAACGATACAGGGGTACCTTTGCTAATAAACCGGTGTAATGACTGAATTGTTATCTTGCAAGTTGATTTTTTTTTTTTTGAGCTTTCATGTGGTGACCATTATGCAGTGAAGCTAGTTTGTATTATGAATTGCATGCTACTGCTAGCTAATGTTTGAAAGTATGGCCCTGTTTTGTGCAACCACAACAGAGGATGACCATGGCTTACACATAAAGTAGATCTTGCTGGTGGCAGTTGACACTGTGTGCACTGAACTTGGCCCACATTTTTGTCCTGGTCCCCTTCCCACCCCCACTCCCTCCCCCAGTACAACCCTGTAAACAATCTTCCCACACTGCTCTTTTGATCCCCCTTAATAGCTGTCACACACAGAGCTGCATGTGCTGCATACTGTAAGTGTCCCCTTGATCCTACTCTCATTTTGGTGTCCTCTGCCCCCTCCAACTCCCTCTCTTCCTCTCTCTCTCTCTCTCACTCACTGCCGTGGCTACATTTGTCTTTTGCATACCTGACTGCCAGTAGACCTTCATTAACATCATGGACCTACTGCACACATGGCCATTCATCATTCGTTAACGAACTCATGCATCTGTTTCTGTTAAAAGCGTCACAAAAACATTTTGAACATGCTTTCCTGCTTTGAACCAGTCTTGTCCACTGACAGCCAGCCTGGACAAAAACAAGACAGCACTTTGAAAAATTTAAAAACTACATGTGCAGAAAATAATAAGTCTCTTTAAATCAAGAAAAATGCATGTGCAGTTGTAGTGTATATTGGAAGTCATCTCTCAAGCAATTTCATTTATAGCAAAAGGCAAAAGGCAAGGAAAAGCAAATATTTTGGTAGGTTGATTGTGATTTGAAATATAATTTTTCCCATTTTTCATTAGTGACAATAGATGACATGTGATATTTCCATGAAGCCATGTTACATGCATGTCCACAAGTGTCCGCTGTAGTAGTTACCAATTTTGTGACATGAAATAAGTTGTGTTTTGAGGTTTGTTCCTCCCCATCATTGGTGTTTAATCAAGGGTAGTCTAGTCTGAAAATGCACCTCAGCCACATACTGGTGTAAGACCTAAATGAGGGAAACAGTTCTTTTGTCATTAACGATGCACGATTGCACAGTCGTCATCCAAAGCATCTGAATGTCCTCTTTAAGATGTAAATAATCAGGTGGCGGCAGTGATGACGTTATCGAAGAAAGACCTCAGTTCATAGTTCATGTGTGTAGCAGGTCCATGATTACATGTTTCTTAATTCTTGTGTAATGTATACTAGTACCTGTTGAAATATGTTCAAAGATAAATGCTGACACTAACTATCTGGCTGCATTCTGTTCTGTGCAACTCATGCTGTCATGTCAATTTAATATAGATGTTTTGTCCTGTGCCCAGCTAACTCACTCCAGCATTCCACTATGTTAACCCATTACTTTACAGGGTATGGAAAACTGCATGTGCAGTAGGCTGTTTATGAATGGTATTAGAAACTGAACAAAAGTCAGTGGCATGAATTATATGTTTTATTTAGTTGCGGAAAGAGAAAAAATCTGCAAATGGATAAAATCAGTGAATATTATCATGATATCATGAAGTCCTTCGTACAATTAGAAAAATACTATTAATTAATGATTTCAATTTCTCTTCTTAAATTCTGTGTGTACTAAATGTAGGTAGAATTCATGAAATGTCTGTAAATAGACTTTCTACGTGTGTATTGTCTGTTCCACACCTTAGTACCATTACCTGTTCTGCTAAATGTGTATCTATCTAGTATGCACTGTCCCTTATGTACACTGTATATTGATCATTTCAACACAAAGGCTCTTGCATTCTGTTTCAAACCATACACTATGTCTTTGTGAGTTTGTCCTGCCTACTCTTTTCTCAACCAATCCTTTTAACGAACAAAAAATACATACTAAGGAGCATTATTACTCTGCAAATTTTATGATTTATATTCAAATGAGAAACAAAGAAACATACAAGTTACCCCCAAAAGAATATCTGTCTTTTCTCCTAGCAAATCTTGCCACCTGTTATTCCAGAAATGCAGAGCTGTACATGTAGTTTGTCCATGTTAACTACTTGTTCTACTGTATATTAATGTCTCTTGACTTTCAAACTGTAGGTGTCCAGTTCTTCTTATACTCTTATTTCCTATTAGAAGAGTGAATGATATAAGTGTCTAATATTTGTTGTGGTGATTGATGACATACATACATGTACACTAAATAAATTTAGATATATCCACATATAACATTTCAATGTAGCATAAAGTATTGTAGACAGGTCGTATATATTCAATGAATCTTACTGGAGATCATTAAATTGATTCTGCTGATTAATGCAAATGTATAAAATCCATTGGAAAAATGTAGAAAGAGATAGTTATTTTTTTTCTTGTGAAAAAGCAGATGGTATTTGATAATTCAGTGTAAACTGGTCTCAACTATTTTGTAGAATGATGAAACCAGACTGATATGAGACATGTTTGCAATTCTTTTATAAAGAAACAACTATATCATACCCAAGAATCTGCTAACTTTATTCAGTTTAACAGCATGAAGTCTTCCAGGAGTAAAAGTCTTCCTTTCAGTACTCAATACAGTGTATTTACATCTTAAGAGCACACAAAGTCTTCTTGTTTCTCTTTGCTCATGAACTCACATCTTTCCACTCCTCTGACATAGTGTCTGCCATGTAGTGACTTTACATGTACTCAAGTTTTTGGCACAGTTGTAGCAGAACCTGTAATAGCAGTTACAGTAAAACCAGAAATTTTCATGAGCATGAAACTTTTGTGAAGTTTTATGAGGAGCCTAGATTTGTGAGAGTAAAATGTGCTCGAAAGTTCCTGTCTACACAATGTACTGAATTTACGGAAGTTTTATGTTGTGAAAAAGAATGTCGACTCCAATTAAAATGGAAAGTTTCATGCTGCATTATGTTTCTGGCTTTACATTATTCTATTAGGACCTACCAAAGGTCCTTAAAGACAAGAGCATGGGGCTTCAACTGGCTGACAGAATGTCAGACTCTCCCATATAGTACTCTATGAATGACTAAGCGTTTATTGTCTCCCCATCATTTGTGTTACTGTACGACGAGAAATTCCAGCGTGCATTGTAATTTTACGAATTTCGCAGCGAAAGCCAGCATTTGCAAAGTTAAAATGCACACTAAAAGTTCTTGTCTACTCTGTACGCATTGACTGCCAGTGGCAATTCGCGAAAATTTCATGCCACAAAAAAAGGCCATGGGCTCCAATTCATGAAACTTTCATGCCATGAAAAAATTCTTGCTTTGCAGTAATGCCAAAATGTGCAAAATGGAACTTCCCATGTAGAAGGATGGTCTTGTTTGCTAGCTGTGTGAATGAAAGTGAGAGTAGACACTGTACTGTACACTGTAAAATGACTAAAATAATGGCCTACAGTTTTGTGTGTTGCTTTCATTCACAGTGGTCTACAATGCAAATTGTTTAACACATTTCTTTGTCTTATCTGGTCACATTGTCTAAGGCCATGCAAACTGCATATTAGCCACCATGTCATTGCATTGTTGTGTAAACATCTATCCTGTTAATTGTTAATGGCATTCATTTCTAAAGCATTATAGTAAAAATACAGGCCTCCATTATCTTTTCATGTGTGTATATACAGTGCAATACTGAGAATGAAAGTGTGATGGGGGGAAAAAGTGCTGGTCTATTGTATGATTACAGCTTTCTTTATCCAGCTTCTCAATCCAAAATGAAAAGTGAAACAGAAACAAGAATCATATTGGCCTTGGAGTACATAAAGTATCAACATCTTATAGGGAACAGACTTCTGGTACCGGTACATTGCTTGAAAATCTTAATCCAGATGTTTTTATGTACACTTCAGTTCTACTACATTTTCTTAGTCTCATAGTTACATCCTTTATCCAAGCAAAATTCTTTTAGTATGCTTGTATACTGGCTCTTTAAGATTTTGGTTTGTTTATTGCCAGAATTACTAAGTTTTTATGATAGTGTTGGATAGAATATTATTTGATATTTTGTTTTCCTTCCTGTCTCTTGAAAAAAAAAAATAGAGAGAATGATAATGACAACCTGTGTCAACATAATCAGTGGTATGCAGCCTATTTCTTTTGATATTATGTAACACCTCCTGTAGGAAATTATTTCATGGACAATCATATGGTGCATTTGGATGAACATAATGTGGGAAAACTGTCCTGTTTATATGGTACTATGTATTGTATATGTGTACGTACAAGTATGTGGCAGGCTTCAGAAAGTAATACAGATGATGTAATGATGTAATAAAATCAAAGATAATGATGCAATATTGGACAGTTTATGTCTCTCACTCTTAGAATATCACTCCACTACACGAACTTTCCCCCAAATAAGAAATACTTGTAAGCTTTGCCATCCTGTGTGATTATTGAGCACTTTGTTTATTTGTTCCTTAGATGAACCGGTCGCGGCGAGAGGCCCTGGACGTCTCTATGCAGTTGGAGCAGTCACAGCATGCAGCAGCCAGGGTGAAGCAGGAGACTACACAAGAGATTGAGAAGGTACGGTGTCTCAAGGTTTGCCCTTAAAGGCATAATTTACCATTTGCAGATGAAACAAAAACCTAGCATTAGTGTTTCAAAATAGTTCTAAAATGTGAGTTAGGGATAGAAACAACCAGTGTAAAAAATTGAATCCGTAAAATGGATGTTAAGTATTGTTAAATATACAAAATGTGAACAGTAGTTATAAAAAAAATGCTTCCAGACTAAACCGTCTACAGTTACGGTTTAATGAGAAAAACAGTGATATCTCCTTATATTTTAGGCTTTACGGCAAAAGTTTTACATGGTAGGATGTTTTGTGATACAACTGACCTACACATATGCATAAAATGTGATAGCTTGAACATTTTTAAAATCACTCCTCCCAAAGGTAAACAGGACCTTTAAAGAGACTAGTCTATTGTGGACCCAACTGTAATATTGCTTAAATGGCTCCTGTGAGGATTTGTGTCACAATGTACCATGAAATAGAACTGGTAATTATTTTGGCTCACCAATGATACACTAGAGAAACGCCCTTCTGCCTACAATGAATAGTTTTAACAAGCCGTAATAGAAAGTTTAATGCCTAATGCCATGTGAAACAGCAGTTGATTGCCTAGGTATGAACACATGAATGACACAAATTATAGTTCGATTTTCTTTCTAAATGCATTATTTTTTTCCCTTCTTGGCCACTTGCAGATCATATAAAACTGGAATTCGTACCATTAGTGGCAGTAGATCAGAAGTTCCAAATATATTATGCACTGTACTGGAGCATTTATTGCTGGCAGATGTAGTAAATGGCAGTTGAGTTTCCCTGTGCTTGCACCATGAGGAAAGTTAGCATCTTCTTTGCTCCCGTTTGGTGTTTGCCTTTAAATACAGTGGCAGACAATGACATTGAAACTAGTGCATGTATGCGTGTGTATGTTTGTGTGTGGAAGGTAGATGTAGTTGTTCGTGTGTTCTTTCCATGTTCTGATGGCGCTCTTTCTGTTGCCTCAATGACAGGTGAGGAGTCGTCTGGAGCAGAGACTACTGGAGCTGGAGCCGCTGCCCGGGATGCTGCGGACCACGGAGCAGAAGTTGCTGGAGGCCACCGAGAAGCTCCTGTCTCACGAGCAGAAGAACCTGGACCAGACCAAGCTTATCACGGAACTCTCCACAAAGGTCAGAGAAATTATCCCTCTTTATAGCTCCACCCATCATTAATGCATCATTAATGCATTGAGCCATACATGGGAAAAATGATCTTCTCACAACTTCATTAGTTTGAGGAATTTTTTTTTTTGCAATCATATCACAATCCCTGTTTCAAAACTTCATTTACTGAAAGGAATATTTCCCTTACAGAGAATGTTTTAAATGATTGATTCTTTTTCCAACAAATATTGTTAGGAATTTCTTTCAGGGGGAAATTGTGGATTAATTTTTTTTTTTTTTTTAGTTTGTTTGTTTTGTAATTCAATCATGGGAAAGAAAATAGCTTTTAAATAGTGTAGTTCAGGTGTACCTTGAAGAGTGAAGAAATTCAAACTAAAATCATTTAATATGTTATTTTATGATAATTTTTCTGAAAAATCTACAGTTTTGTAGATTATGATGATATGATCAATGGCCAAGATTGGGGGAGGGGGGAGAACTTGAGAGGTCCCTCCCCCCCCCCCCCTCCTCTAGTCTAATTAAAATTAGTGTTTGCCACTGGAACATATATCACCACTACAAGAAAAAATGGCCCCAGAGAGTGTTTGCATGTGCAGGGACCACCATTGTGTTTAACCCTATAAAGCCCAAGGGGGGGGGGGGGGTGCCCCCATCAGATTTTCATTTGCCACTCCTTTGCGCTTAATCCAATTTCAACCAAATTTGGTGACTTTTCCCAAAATCTTATGACGAACATTTTGATGTATATTTTAGCTACATTTGATATTGCTGGTTGCCATGGCAACCATAAACTGACAACCATGTCAGTCAGATTTTGCATCTTTTTTCTGCTTCCAATTTCAATTAACAATATTACAGTGTATGAAATGGGTGTTTCTTGGCTGAAATTTGTTGAAGAAGTAAAATGTGAAGTAATTGTAGTCCTGGAATGCTTTTCTTATTATTTCCTTTGTTTTTATATGACAAAGGCATAAAACAATAGATATACTAAGGGTAATAGAGATAATTGAAAACAACAGTATTTTCCAAAGATTGCCCTTCTATTTTGTGTCATTTTGATTCCATCCCCCAAGTTATGCCTGTAATATCATTAGTTTATCATATTATCAATCTGCAAACTCAGAATAGTAATAACCCATACATGCTCTTCTGTTGTGATGTACAGGTGGATCACCACGGCTCTCAGATGGAACTCTTCAGACAGAAGTGGATGACGGCCGAGGATGAGTGTAGAGCTCTGCAGGCCAAGCAAGACTCGGTGCAGAGGTAAACCTTGTCACACTATGCAGACCTCCCAACCATTCTGAATTTTGAGGAAAGATTCTAAATTTTGACCGTTCCCAGCTCTTGTTTAATATTAGATAGGATTTTCCTATTTTTCTTGATGATTTTACTACACACTCCTACGGGAACTGCTCTTTCTTTCCAACTTTTGAACCAGGTCTTCCCTATTTTTTTTTTTTTTTTTTTTTAAGTTAGAAAGGTTGGGAGGTCTGCACTATGGTCTCTAGCTTTACTGATTGTTTCGGGCTTACGGAAGCAAGACTGGAACATCAAAATTGAAGGGTTAAAAAGAGACAACTGACTCTATCTTAGCCTCTAATAGACAAACCCACTAAGTGAACTGCTCACTGGGGGCATGCAGTCCTATGTCAAACCAAATTCTACAGTCTGTAAAGAAGACAAGTTCATTTTCAGATGGATGCTTGATGAATTGAAGATTACCAATTGAAGTTCAGTATTCACTTACAGTATTTGTTCCTCACTGAAGGAAAAAGGATGGGTGGTGTTATCTTTGATATGATGTCCAGTAGCTTATAAGCCACCGTGATATCGCTAATGGCATCTTCTAAGTAGATTTCATGTACACTGTAAAACTTGGAAAAGGGGGGGGGGTACTACCTTTTATGTCAGACAAGGCCAGAGCATAATGTTAATTTCAAGATGGACAAATTACTTTTGATTAGATGATAAAAGCAATGTAATGAATGTAAGTGGAAATGTGTTGAATTTCATTAAGTTTATGTCTTTGTCTGTTTTGTCTTATCTCTTTTTGTGCAAACCACACAGGAGGCTACAAGAAGCAGAGGATCAGAACAGAGAACTTCACACTACACTGACCAAACGAGAAGAGGCAGTACACCAAGCACAGGTAAGTTACATAGTAAACAGAACACAACTTAAGAAATTACTACATTGTAGGAGACATGACTGAGTGCTTGTAATCAAGGTAATGTTCACATTGCAGTGCTGTCACTTTGCATACTCAGGGCTTTGATTATTTCAGAAGAAAATATTTGCAATACATTCTGTTCCTGTTTTCAATACTGGAAGGCAAAATAAAATCTTGAAACGAAATATTGCAGTAAGATGTAGGTTAGTTCAAAAGGCAACTCAGTGAATTTGAAATTGTGTAGATCCTACATTGTAATGTACTCAGCAGAAATGGATCAGATTTATGGCATGGCGTTATAGATGAAGACACTGCCACTGATGGATTAGATCTTTTGGCCAAATCGTGGTTTATGTCACTACTCACTCATGCGTATGTCTTCACAGTGTGCAAAGCCTATAGAGGTTGGAAGTTGTCACCAGCTGTGATGAAATGAACAGCGATGAAGGGAGTATGAAATGAATGGTGACAGAAACCACGCTAATGCTAATGTTGCTCATACTTTTCATGTTGGAGAGCAGTGTTGTGAAGGATTATGCCATGACATGGGGGTGAATATTCACAGTTGTAGCTAGCCACAGGACATCGAGTGCATGACATGAGTTGGGCATGATGGATAACGCAACAAACAATTTTAAAATCTCTTTTCAGCTTCGTCTTGAGGAGAAGACGCGGGACAGCACAAGCCTCACGCGGCAGCTGGAGCAATCCGTGGCCGACAATCGCCGATTGGAGGATGAGGCCCGGGAGAAGGCCCTGGCTAGGGAGCGGACGTCCCAGGCCAGGATCCTGGACCTAGAGGCCCAGCTGTCTAGACTCAAGGGCGAGGTGGTGCAGACCAGGAGGCAAAAAGAAGATGTGAGACTTAAACCCTCCCTTCTCTTGAATAGCCGTTGCCATGCCAACCTCAGTGTGTCATATATCTGGTCCAATGATGATGGTGTTAACTCCTCAATTAAGATTCATCTTCATGCTGTCTCATGTAATTCAGACACCTGTCTTGCTTATCCTTGGTTGATTTTTTCTATTGCTCAGCAGACAAAGAAAAGTTAGCTCTTGCTGAAGTCCATTTAAACAAGTTCAAATTGCCTTCTGTGGTGACAATGGATTTGACTTGGCAGTATTTTACTGTGATTTTCTGATGCAATCAAATACCATCATGCAAAATATGCAAGTTCTTGATGGGGGAAAATGGTGACTCACACTCAATAAATGTGTTACCATACAAACACCATTTGTCCAAGAGAAGGGCTTTTGTATTCCACCACAAGGCATGAGTATTGTTATGATAAAGCATAATGTCTTGATAAAAAGAAAATTACTGAGTAATTAAATGTCCTAATTCTAGATCTGACGTCTTCGTAAAGACCTAAAGTTCTATCTTTAATCCAAAAATGATGTCTTTTGAAAGATTGTTCCAAACTTTTGAATGATGTCATCAAGGATTTCTGTCTGTCATTTGTTTCAACTTTGCACTGTACAGATGGAGCGAAAGTTCAACTCACAGGTATACGACCTGAAGGATCGTCTAGAGCAGTCTCACAGCACGAACCGAAGCATGCAGAATTACGTCTCCTTCCTCAAGAACTCTTACGCAAACGTCTTTGGGGAAACGTCGGGCGTCGCCGGATCCCCGTATCGCCCGAGATCGTCGCTAAACACTTGACGCTGATGGCGTACCCATCTTCATTTGTCGGCGGTTCGTGTTTTCCGATAGGGTTGAACACTTTGGGTGTGTTGCAGGGAAAAGTTAGCATGGGCAATCAGAGTAGTGCTGCTGTTTGTATGTTATGTACAACTGTAGAAAGCTTTCCTCCGGGGCATGGAAGAAACTGTTCAGATGTGCTTGGGTTTATGAGATATATTTTGAGCAGAAGTTGGGTACTTCCGATCAAGTCTTTCCAGTGGGATTAAAGGGAAATTGTTGTGTCTTGGTGCTGTTAAATGAAAAAGAGCTCATCTTCGTGAAGATATATCCTGTTATTTATATAGTGCTCTTACGACGAGTAAACATGTATCGCAGTGCTTCACAGAGTTATAATATCAAACTTACTTTAACCCGTTGAGGACGGTTTGATTTTGCTACAACACGCATTTCCCATAGACACCTGCCCGAGTATACTCGGGACTCGTCCTAAACGGGTTAAAGGAGAAGGGAAAAAAGTGAAACAGATGAGGAAAAGAAATACGAAATATACATAATTAATCAATCAGTCATTGAAAAGGAAAGTCTTCAACGTTTTTTGGAACACTGACAGAGATGATGATTCCCTGATACTTTGAGGGAGCTAATTCCACAGGTGTGGGTCAGCTGCCGAAAAGGGTCTGTCTCCTGTCCAAGTCCTAGGGACAGATAGCTGGGTTGGGTCTTGGCCTGATCGCATCCCTTGTCTTTTAGACTGGTATTGTTCTAGCAGAAAGCCAAGTAAACTCATTCAGAGTTGGTGTCATTGACAAGAATATGATGCATCGATTAGCTTCCTATGAATTTCAATATGTATTCAGAAAAAAAGAATGAGAGAAAACTTGTTATATTTCAAACTCAAATGGCTTACTAAATCTCAGATGATGTAGATATATGCAAGAGCATACATGCCTAATCAGTGCTTTATATGAAATTAATTATGTTTAAACAGTTTGCTGATTTCTAAACAGACTTGAGCAAAAAAGAGCTTGATTTACACTTCTTGAGTTGAAACAAGCAGTAATTCTTCGAGGTGTTCCAGAAGCATGGCAATGACTTGTGATTTCTCAGTTCTTTTGAAATTGTCAAATGTGGTTGCCAATGTATGAAGACAGCTTCATGTCTTGTGCTATTAACTCACTTTGTCTCTCCATTGTTGCCAAACATGAGAGTTTGAATTGTGATCAGCTGCATCTGCTGGAATAAGACATATTTTAGAGAGTTGCTCTGATTTCGTTTTTATACTTGTTTGATGATGAAGATCAGATATCTATCAGGACCAACATATTTTTTCCGCGATATGTAGTTAGAGAATAATTTCAGGTATGTGCATGCTCCTATGCCGGTGAATATTACCCATATTTCCTGCAGCACTGATTGTTCATCTGTTCCTTGATGTTATAATAGATGCAGAAATGGCTGCTACCATGTATGGCATACATTTTATCATCATCATCATCTGTATCTTCTTATGATCCTTGCCCTTTGAAGACTTGTACAATCATACAATAATAATGCTAGTTGCCAAAAGTCATATGCCAACAGTCCGTCCAATGTGGGTTTTAAATCAAGTTAAAATTGTAAGCTGTGGTAACAGATTCTGTATGGTGTAAATACCCTGCCCCTACTCTTCAGCACACAATGTTACAGGCAAAAACAGATCAACAAAGGTTTTCCTTAGCCTGAAAGTCCCTTTTAAGACAGGCATCGATTTGCTCTTTTTTAACATGTTTAATTCCATTCTCTTTTGAGAAATTACTATGTTTTGGAAATTATGGATGTGTAAATTCCATTCTCTTTGCATGCAACCTTTTTTTTTTTACCTCCACCATTGAAAATTTGGTCACATTACACATCTTGAAGTTATCAGAAGCTAGTTGCTTTGAATTCTCTTCTTTTCCCTTCCATATTCAAATGACTTATTTTCCAAGCATTTCAAATATACCATTGAGACCTAATTTATTGCAATTGTATACTGTTTGTATTGTAGCTGTAATCCAAAGTGTCATATTTTTTTTTAGCAATGCTTCAACTCTAGAAATGTCTGATGTGTAGTGAATAGGAAACAAGATATTGTACAGTGTACATTTTTATTTTCCTCTTGAATGGTAATAGAATGCCACAATTTTTATACTGTACAGTTCACTTGACATTGTCTCAACATGCAAGATGCACACTTCACCTTGTACTATACTGTTTGTGCTTTATCATATTTACATACATTTGTACCTTATACTTTCAAAATGATATCAATTTTGTCTCTTTTGTCATCAAAATTGTGTGTCTTCTACCTATTCAGCAATGAGATTTCTCACATATTCTTGGGTACTGAAATATCAGCAGCATCAACAGTAACAAGATTATTAGTGAATACTTGATTCTGTGTCTTCTTGCATTTCAGCTTGTGTACTAATACGGTATGTGTATGTTTGTATGTCTGTGTGGGGTGTGTGCACGCATGTGTGTGTGTGTGTATGTGGTTTGTCAGCTTATTTTAGCTGGCTGATGGACAATGGTAGATGTGCATGGGGTAATTGTGATGACAGAGAGACTGAGGGTGGAGGAAAGATGGGGGGGGGGGTGGGGTAGATGGGTAGACTGTGTGTATGTGTTGGAATCTTTTAATATGATAAGGGTATCAGGTATATTATATGTGCATGTCAGTCTTAAATATGTGTTGTGAATACATGTGTATTTGGTGTGTATGTGTGTGTGTGCGTGCGTGTGTGAAAGATACACTGCAACCTAATTTGCTACGACTACTACAAACTTATGTACACATCAACATTTAGCATGAGGTAAAATGGCACAGTGTGTACCAGGCGTGTTATGAGTAGAGGTACATGTAGTAGATTTTTATTTCACTATTCACACACAGATATCAGAACAGAAAACGAGGAAGTCAGAAGAATATAAGCTGTAGGTGTGTCTTTATTTGGATATCAGTTCCTACAACGTAAATGGAGACTTCATGATATATCATGGTGAAAGTATTATGTACAGTCGAGGTGGAAAATTGTTTGAGGCAGACTTCAATGCATTAGCAGTTAAAATAAGCATTTTCGAAGGATATGATAGATGGCATGGTAAAGATCGATCACATTATGAGAATAAAATCTGCACATGTTATGTACCCGGTATATACAAATAAACATTGACAGGGTCGTTAATGCATTATATTATTTGATAATTATACTCTCTTAGCATAAAAGAGGTGGTATTATGGTGACTTCCAATGGCAACAGATTCTTTGGTATCAACTGGAAAATAATGTAGACAGCTAATAAGTGGTCACTTTGGTAGCTGCAATAATTTCTATGTCATATGTAGTAGGCCTTTGATACAGCAGGAAGGTGAGACCTCCCTTGATACAGCAAGCTCCGAGCCATTTTACATGCTAACTTGAAATGTTGACGATAGTTTTAGTGAGAAACAAAAATAGAATCTTGCATTGTTAAGCATTTATTCATTTATTCTTATATACATAATCACTGTCACGAGTTGCACAACGAAGAGTCTTCCTAGAACAATTACATGCTCTTGACTATAATCTGAACGGGAGTTTTACGATGAATTTGAATTTATGGATGATTCTTTCAAATAACTTGGATAAATATGCCTTTTCTTTACTTGCTTTGTTGCTGTTGTAAATTTTTCGTTGAAGCCCGAGCCTGATCGAGTTGTGTAAATTAGTTGTCTCAATTAAGGACAAGGTTGGGGTAGCTGTCTGACTGCTACTGTATTTTAAAATGTACATCTGTCTTTCTTCCTCGGTGTGTATACGCAAATGAAGATCCAAAACTATACTCAACTCCCTCATACAGGTGATTGTATAGCAATGGCGTTGAGACGAAAAGAGAAGCAACATAACAATGACAAATGATGACAAATAACAGCAACAGCAACAAAGCAACTTCTTTCCTTTTCTTGCTGTATCTTCCGTCCGTGATATTCCGGCGGCAACAATTTCTCCAGTCCTGGTGTGGAGGTTGATGATGACAAAGGAGGGAAGTGTCCTATGTTCTCGTAATAAAAGACATCCCTCCTCAAACCTCGCTTCTGTCTACGTTGAAGGCTACCTCATTTCCACTGAACTGAATACCAGGATTTTTGTCCTGCAAGGGGGGGGGGGGGAGAATGCAAGCTATTAATAGGCAACAGATGTCTTGCATCATGTGTATACTTGCATGTTATGTTTGAGTATGTGTATCTACATGTATTTATCTATATATCATAACATATATGAATGAATCTAAAATACATGTAGGGCCCACATTCTTTACCAAAAGACGACAAGAATACTTAAAGATATGACTACTGGAGAATATGCTCATTTTCTTGGGGGGGGGGGGGAGCAGACCGCATATCTCTGAACTTGCCGTTTGTGAATGGAAATGTCCACAAGTGCAACTATCGCACAATTCTCTACTCTACATCCCTATCATACACAATGTTAAATACGTGATTCAACTTGTCACTCAATGGCTATTCTCATGATTCTTCACATAATTTATCTATTTCACGTCAAATAAGTCCAAACTCCAGTTCAAAATGGCTCGAATTGATAATGCCAAGCTATTCTGCATTCGTTGCACACTTTTTTTTTATTGCCATCAACCTGTCATGATAAAATCCCAAGTTCAATAAAACGTCCTTATTTTGTATTACCAAGAAAAGCAGTGTTGCACATTTAAGTCAATCATTCACCTGTTTGCATGTATTCTGTTCAATGACAATAACGTTGCTCAATTGACTTTGTGCCATTATTTTTTTTTGTATGAAAAGGAAATGCAGAAATCAAATAGAATGAAATAAAATATAATATGATGACACATTCTCATCCTCACCGAAGCGTAAACCGGATTGTCCATACCCGCTGAAGATGTATCGGCATCGTATGTCCTGCGTGTAAAGACGTAGAAACATGCTGGTTGAATCAAGAGCATTAAATGTGTTCAAGTATTTGGACATGCTTAACTACGTTACTTTGGGACCTCCACTTGTTATTCAAGCTCTGAATGCTCGTCTTTGAACAAGACGTCAAACCTTTCATTTGAATTGGGTGATATTACTGTATGAATTCCCATGTGTGTTTAATGTTATGACGTCTTTTTGTGAGCATATGCGGACGTGTGGAATTCATAAACAATTTGTGTAAAGACAATCACAATATCAGTAATACAGTTACTCTTCAATATGCCTCTAACTCTCAAGTACCATCATAATTATCAATTTTGATCATAGAGCCGTTCTCACTTTCTCTCTTGTAAGCGTTGTAATCGGTGTCATGACTACCGTCGTTTAGCATATGGGTCTGAAATTTCGATGAATCGAGTTTCAAGATTGAAAGAATAGCTGATAACAAAATAAAACTTATGACCAATCAAAACAAAAGTCTATTAGAGTCCCTCTTTACAACTCTGCAGTACTTTTGGCAACTTAACATGAGAAAAAAAAATGGAAGTGAAGAGTCGCCGCAAAAACGAAATTTGAGATGATGATCCGCCATCGAGAGCCGATGATAACCGCCTAGCATTCTCTAGGCGCTTGCGCACACCATCATCAGAACAGTGACAGCCTGGTATTTCGGAACATAAAATCTAATCTATTATTAGCATACTCACAAATCTGGGGTTTTCTTTGACTTCTTCCTAGAGGCGAAGATTACGGAGACTACCGCAGCCGACAGAAAAATGGCGCCAAATACGACGCCAATGGCAATATAAATAGAAGTGTCTGACAAAGAAAGGAATTATGATATGATAACATGGCAAAAGCCAGTGTGAAATACAACCTTAATATAAACTACATTGCTCTCCGTATGCTTCATTCGTTCTTTTGGTTTATATCAAAGTTCGATTTTAGGCAATCTGTGAATGGCAACTTCGAAGCTTGCCCAACCTATTGGTCTATAATAGAGGCATGTATAGTTTCATTGAATACGCATGCTGCCAACAGCATCTATGTATTAAATTTACACGCGTTTAATGAATACACATTAGCAATTGAATGAATACATAAGGTTCTATTTCGTTCAGCGCTTTGAAAGCGTGTATTTTGAATTAGATGGCATTGGTAGAGATCCTCTTAATAACACAGATTATAAGCACTCGATCTTATTCACGGAGAGCATGACGGAGAGTATATAACAGTACAAATAGAAAACCTTAATTCATACCTACACTTCGCAGAATACAACTAATAATTCTCTTTGTTTATGCACAGGTAACACTGATCATACAATCCAATTCCTAGTGTGGTCCTAAAGAATACTAGTAAATGTGATCTGTACCATAGACTATAGACAGAATCAAGATATATCATACTGACTTAATGTTCACGGAAATAAAATTAGAACTTACTTGAACCAGTGTTCGGTTCAGCTGAAATGAAAAAAAAAAAAAGAAGAGAATCATAAATCAAGAAAACTATTAGCTTTTGTACAATATGTTCTGAATAACATGTACACATCTAACGCAGATTCGAAACTACCACGTGTGTATCATATTGTATGGATCTATCACTGTTGACCGTCTTCATAAGATATCATCACAAGTGTAGAAATTATTCTCATTGTACAGAGTGACGTCTAGCCACATGTCCAAACGTGAAATTTCTAATCATACAAATCATTCTATACACATTAATCACTCAGACTTGTTCACGAAACATCTTTCTAATCACACAAATCATTCTATACACATTAATCACTCAGGCTCGTTCACGAAACATCTTTCCAGTTATCAAATGTTACGTCACAATTAGCGTGGGAGCGAGAAAAAATAATAAGCATGACATTGTGCAGAGCATGGGGTACTATGTTTCTTTAACTTCAGTGTTTTGCAAGTGTATAAGCTTTGTGATTGCATTAATTCATTTAATTACTCAATAAATTAATTTATTCATTCATTTACAGTCAATATCTTTTGTATTGTATTATGACAGAGATCAGCAAGAGAAAGAAACAACACCACTGGGAGGGCAACAGATAGAGACGGGGTGGGGGGTAGGAAGAGAGGTAAGTTTATACTTCATTATGCGGTGGTATTAACACAGAATAACATAATACAAAACGTCCTCGGTTGGGCTCAAGGCTTATAGGCCTACAAGGCTACAACTCACCGCAGGCAAACTCGTCCGACCCGTCGTCGCAGTCCGCCATGCCGTCGCACACCCAGCTGTCGTGGATGCACACCCCGTACCGAGACTGGCAGTAGTGCGACCCCACCGGACATACTTCGACAGGCGGAAAGGTCACCGTGGGACCATCTGGCAGGAAAAAATGAGAAAAAAAAGATGCGATTACTGCTATATGATTAGATACCTTCGTCTTAATTTCTCGGGTAGTAGCCCTATTACTGTAGACGTCATACAATCCTAGCCTTGAGAACAGACCTATAAAAAGTACAATGTACTTTCAAAGGTACTTTAAAATCTTATAGTAAATAATGTATTTCATTTATTGCAAAGATTTACGAGTATAACATTTTACTTAGCCAATATTTATCTCCGACCATTAGGCGAGAAGTGACTTGGCTTCAAGTAAAAACAAAATCAAAACCGCAATATTATGATGCCATACACCATATATGCATCTTTGTTGAACTATTGCTTCCGCGACCACAGCCGTAACTAATATATGTCTAAAATGAATCTTTCGCCTACGTAACGCGTTTGCGGGTCCTAACACTTTATAATCAGATTTCAGAAACCTGAAGTAAATTTATGTAAAGTAATGCATTCATAATGGCAGTCAATGATGTTGAACCATTGCATAATAACTTGAGCTTTACTTCGACTACACGCACTTTCATTTGGTACTTACTACAACCCGACGTGAAGGAGACGTCGTCGATGGCGATGTCGCCCTGGAATTCGTTCGTGATCAGTCCCTCGAAAACGATTTTGTGTGCGTTATTGGAAGAGGTGTAGATGGTGGCGTACCGCCACTCGTTGTCCGTACCTCCAATCTTCGACCACAGCAGAAACATGGCCCCGTCTTCGTCCGTAGACTGAGAGTAGACCTGTAAGACCGGGTAGAGAACATTCATCAGACAATAGAAGAGTTGTGAAAGGCCGACAGACGTTCTAATCTTTGTTCGCATACTTACAGCGAAGATGCATGGACCTACTAGGGCCTACACATGGAAATTCATCAATCGTTAAATCAATTCATTCACCTGTTTCTGTCAAAAGCGTCACGATGAACATTTTAAACATGCTTTCCTGTTTTGATCTCATCATCACCGCCGACAGCCAGCCTGGATAAAGACAAGGCGGCGCATTGAGAAATGTGAAAACTACATGTGCAGAAGATGATAACTTTCTGCACACCGGAGAACCATCGCTCTTATAGATAAGCAATTTCATTTGCGAAATGCACGTACAAGAAAGAGAAAATATTTCGGCAGGTTGAATGTGGTTTTCTAATCTAATGTTCCATTTTCACACGTTGTTTCAGAGTAAACATGGGTCGCAGACGACATGTATGCATGTTTTACCATTAGACAACATTAAATAAATATCCACTAGTGTCCACTTCAGTAATTAGCAACTTTGTGACAACAAAAAAAAATGTCCCGTTTTGAGATTTGTTGCTCTCCATCACTGGCATGACAGGTGTTTATTCAAAGACAGTTGAGTCTGAAAAAAAAGCCCCTCAGCCAAATATGACCGAAATGAGGGAAACGGTTCTTTTGTCAGTGACGATGCACGATTTACACAATCGTCATTGCCCAAATATATGAATGCACTCACTACGATGCACATAATCATGTGGTGACGGCGATGGTGATGGATCAAAGAAAGACATTCGTTCATAGTCCATGAATATATTGTAGTAATTTCATAATGTAATATGTACATAATTCTTAACACCATAAACCTTGATACCGTAGCGCAGTTTCTTTCTGTTTCAATACCTTGGAATATTTTCTTTTAATTCACAGAATCAGTTCTAAAACTCATTTAAGTTGCTCCAGTGTTTCAAAATGTTGAAACCCTAACGAGAAGATGTCAGGAGGAGAAGTTGGTGTAGTTTTTAGCTGGGTTTTCAAATAAATCCATCAATGAAACGTTGTGTGAATTATGTTTGTCTATTTCTGTGATAATTTCTATTGAAAAAAGAAGTATTAATCAGCGTTTGCCTGCAATTGTTTGCCTGTTTTGGCAACCAATTCATGGCAGTGGTAAGGTGACATATGGAGAAAATGATAATGATCGGTTCTAACGATGTTGTTCCCCACTTAGCTCGCCTAACTGCTTCATCGCACAGGGGTTTTTTTATTTTTTTATTTCAGAGTTACGTATTCCCCAAAGTGACACTTACCCTCAGAACTCCGTGGGCTGGTTCTTTCAGGAAGTACCAGAAGCGAACCTGGCACTGGCCATCGCCGGCCGGGAAGGCCCCCGTCGCCATCCGTGCCGAATAACCGTCCGACTGCTCTTTCGCGCTCACGTACGCGTACTGACCTGACGAGAAGTTATGGAGGCGAATGCAGGCATATAGTGCATATGTTTCATGTATAGTCGTAATATCAAATGAATATTTCACTATTTGATTGATAATTCATGTCTTTTGGTACTTTAGGAAATTGCTGTTGAGATTTTTACTCAATGTGGAAATTAAAAAATAAATCCAATTTCCTTAACATTCCTTAACTTTTTTTTTGTTGCTTATTTTGGATCGATGTGATTTTGTAATCGAATGATTTATTGATTGACTGCCCAACGCTGAGATCACCGAGATTAAAGTGCTCGGGTCTGGAACAAAGACTGTAGAAAGAAACTCGTACCATTCTGGCCATTGTGATCGTTGGACGGTCCCGTGATCGTTGACGTCCCGACGGTCCAGTCGAACTCGTCGTTGGTCATCTGCGTCCATCCACACGACTCCGTCAGATCGCCATCGAATGTGCAGTCATAGGCGTGATAGGCTGCGATGAGAAAACACGGGAATCGGGTGAAATTATCAGGGTTTTTCTCTTTTGTCTGAATAAAAAAAAACCACACACACACTCTCTGCTTGGGTGCCATGAAATGTGTTGTGCAACCATCTAGCACTATGCATTACATACTGCAGAATACAAAACCTAAATTCATTGTGTGTTATCAGTACTGGTGACACTGCAGTCAGTCACTAACTTGTAGATCTGAAAAAAAACACAATATCCTATGATAAACAAACCGTAGGACACATTTTGAAGTATTTGAGAATTTGAATAGGTGCAATAGTACTGTTGATTATCACTGTATAATCCATGTCCACTGTAGCAACCTCTTGGAAAGGTTCTTTCATTCCTACTTCAATTCAAAGTTGCTTTCTTGTGGGTGTTCATATTCTTTTAAATCAGTACCGACCGAGCAAAAACTAGACGCCTCGACGTGATCTTTGACCTTGAATAATCTTGGTAATGATGAATTGTCGATGATCATAATAACCTAATAATGAGAAATTATAATGTATAATATGATGAAGATGTCCACCACACAATGTGATGTTCGCGCTTTTAAGATTGATGATCTATACTTGTCTGTCGTATACGTTTCTCTCAGATCATAAGATTGGGAAGACAAAGCGAAAAAACAAACAACAAACTCAAACAGAAACCAGTGCAAGACGCGAAAACAAGGGAAAACAAAGGGAAATCTGAATAGTTTTATTGGTGGTGAGACGTACGACAATCAGACTCGTCGCTGCCGTCCTGGCAGTCGGGTTGGAAGTTGCAGACGTACTGCATGTCGAGACAGGTGTTGTCAGACAAACAGGTGAATTCACTGGGTAGACATGATCTGGGCGTGTCCGCTGAGTCAGGCAGGGAGAAGGAGAGACATATAGAACAGTTATTTTAAGAATGTCTGTAAAACCGTCCATATCTAAACCAGTCCAAACATCTACTTAGGTTCCGTAATCATCTGGCAATGATCAATGATTATTAGTCACAGTCATGTAGTTGTGTGGTAAAAGATGAAAAAATACTTCTCTGAAAATTGCTAAGCACCGATTTCCAACCTCTTGGAACTGTCTGGCATACAAAGCGGGCATGGACTTCCTGTCAACCCTGTAAGGGGAGTGACTCAACAGGGTAGGTATAGCACAAGTTCAGGCTGTTAGAGGTATTGTGAGTTATCCCATTTCTTTCTTCTGAGTTATTTTCTTCATGTTCATTTCAAATTCATTTTTTTTTCATTTGTGATGGGGCCCAAATAAAGCAAACTGGTCTTGGACAACATCCTGCGATCGGGGTATGAATTCGTCTATGCTGTAGTTCTGCTGAATCGCATTGGGGTGTTTAGGAAGACAAACCTCTATACAGATACTGTATCAGAGGAGGTGTGTGACACCTCCATGCTGTATGCAAGGTAACTTTCAGTGGGGCTTTTCATGAAGCGTTTTGTCCAACAAATTTGCCGGACATAATAACAGTTTGTAAGAAAAGAAATATCTCACAAAACACTTCATAAAATTCCCCCTGAATCCATAAGTTCTGCATACAGCTTGACGTTGAAATAGTTTATGATTTGATTTCTTCATAGTCTTCGAAGCACACTGGTTGATAACTGTCAGTGTGTAAGCCTTTATAGTCACCTGGTGCAGCACGACCCATAAATTTGTCTTGGTATTTAAGATGCTATGTACAGTTTGATATCTGCGCGACTTTAGGACAACTCACTATCCTGACAGCCGGAGAGAACGATGTCGTCTATTGCGATATCTCCCGTGACAGTGACTCCCCGCACGGCCTCGATGACGATCACGAAGCTGTCCTGGTGCCCGATCATGATGTCGCCTGTGTTCTGCCAGGCGTCGCCCTGGTCACCGGACAAGCTCCACAGCTCGTCAGCCTGAGAGATCACAGGAATATCTGCCATGTTGAATTTTGTTTTTTTCACACTTTCTAGTATGTTACTGATTTTTTTTTTTTTAAAGCCGGCTCGCACGTCCAGCAAATTGCTTGTCCCAGAAATACATGAATATTGATATTCCTCCGTCACCAGTACCTTGAATATCTCTCTACATTAGGCTGTACGGATGTCTCTGTCAATTCGATCAGTAGCACTTTTGGAAGAAAAACCCCAAGATACAGTATTTATCATTGAGTGAATTACTTTGTCGCGACTTGTATAATAAGTGAGCTTTACTGTTTAAAGTGGCCTGGGCATCAATTGATTTGTCATTTCCATAAAATTTAGCACATTGTCAGATTTTATATAACGTCTTCAATATTAAACGAATAAGTTATTTTTAGTTAGTACTTTAATTTTATATCTCTTCATTAGATTGCTCGTTGGGCATTGTTGAATGAATCCTTATCTCGTGGCATACACGTGGAATGACGTTCCCTGTATTAGCTTGCAAATCGACTGACACACATTTCACAGTGCACGGCGCATCGCAAGCTGGCAAGAAATGCTCTAGTGTTTCGCTCATCACTCATGGACGAATTTCTGTCTCGTATATAGCTTACTGTACAATGAAAAGGTTTCTCTCTTAGTATCTAGCTCATTAGATGATTGTCTGCAGTTCCTTGAGCATTAAAGGAATCTCTTTACAGGAGTATAGTTGGAAATATTGTGCAGGAGGCAGAGCACGATGGCTCAAAAATGAAGACACCGCGAGGTAACCCAAAAAGAAAATGCATGGCTGGCAGACCGGTACCTGTCCACTGCTGCTCTTCAGGTAGACGGACAGAGTGCCAATCGTGCTCCCTTTCATGTGATACCAGAGGGAGATGGTGCACATTGCCGAGGAGTGGCTGTAGACCAGGGTCTGCATGTGAGCCCTCTGCTTCATATCGGAGCCAATCGTTGAGGGGTCCAGCACACTGGTGTCGATGTACATGTAGTAACCTATGATTGGTTGGTTTAAAACACGCCATTCAACAGGTGTCAAGATCAAGGAGGCCTTTCTTTCTACATCACTGACGTAATATGTAAAATACTTTGTCAGTTCAAAGACGCCAAACATACTACAAACTGTAAACCAATGTCAAATCATCTCAACCATTCCGAATATCTCATACACTTACAGTAACACCTTCTACGATAATGCTACTGAAGTCCATACGTTTACCTTTGATAATGTGGTATTCAAAATACAATATGCAGATCAACTTTCATGATTAGGAAATAATGAAATAATGTTAGATTCGTCTAGTATTGATCTTATATCAAGACAACGAATACATTAAGTGAAATGACGTTTGGCAAAGACGCCTTGAGAGCATATCATTTAGAAGATTTCAATACCACTAGTATATTACTATGATAGTGCTGATTATGCCGGTGCTTACCATTTCCCGTTCTAAAACAGCGAGCTCATTCCCATTCATCTCAATAATATGATGCCTACCCAGTAGCTTAAATTGCAATATCCTTGCACTTACGGTGAATGAACTGAAATTTCATCATTGTCACTGTTGTTTCATTCATAATGTTAATACATGGGAAGAGTAACAAAATTGCCGATGTCAAACGCTATACAAATCGATATGTGAAGGAGCTGGATTTGGTTAAACTCGCTGAGACCCACCGAGGTCGGTTCCAAGGGTGTGGTCCGAAGATGGTCCAGTGTTGAGATTCTCAGTTTGGTCTCCGTTACCCTTGGTCCAGTCAAGACTGTCCTTTTCAGAGTTCGACCAGCCACACGTACCGTCCTCAAACGTACAAGATGTACCTGGATTAGAAAACAAACTAGGTAAGATGTAATGCTTTATAACATATTTTGGAAAGTTGTGAGAAGCACACACTATTTGTTAAACGTTAGTTTTGGATGTAAGCAGTGAAAATATACTTAACATTACCAGCTTAGCACTTCTTTAGTAAGGATGAAAATAACAGTTCTGTATAATAAGCATGATAATGATAATAAGAATGACTATGTGCATTACAATCTATCTGTTCTTCTTCTTTTATTATTATTACTATTATGATTATGATTATATTACCATCATTTATTACTTTTATTATTGTCATTATTATGATTGTTATCATTAATATTGTTATTATCATTTGTATCGAATATCATTATTACTATTACTATTAAATTATTATTATTATTATTATTATTATTATTATCATTATTATTATTATTATCATTATTACTATTATTATTATTATTATCATTATTATCATCATCATCATCATCACCATTATCATAATCCATATCATAATTATCATTATCATTAAAATTAGCGTTATCATCGTTGTCATTATCCATTTTCATCGAATACTCTGCTGGCTGCGAATCACACTTACCACAGACACTTTCGTCGGACCCGTCGCTGCAGTCCTGAATGAAGTCGCAGTGTCTGGTCGCCGGGTAGCACTCCGAGGTCGTGGCGCACTTGAGCTGCACGCCGTCGTAACACATCTCTTGGGTGTAGTTGGTGCGGTCCGGTGCGCCGGGCACGCTGCCTCCCGGCACGCAGGCGATGGTGAAGGAGAGATCGTCGAGAGCGATCTCCGACTTGCGTCCGTCTCCGTTGATGGCCTCGAGGACGATCTTGATGGAACAAGTAGATAGATATAGGACTAAATGAATGACTGACTGCATGGGCGGAATGATTAGTAAGCACATAAATGAGGAGATGAGTCCAGAGGATTGATTTTGGTCGATCAATGTGAAAAATGAATACATGAATAGAGATATTAACTTGACAAATAGATGGATACTTGAATATGAATAGACAAACTGAAAAAAGGAAAACATGTATATAGATATACACTCATGCATGTAGCAAGATATGCTACCATATTAAATCTAGATACGTCTTATTCGTTTCTGACTATCCCTCCCTCCTCCTATCCTTAATTACAATTGAATTCTTATTGCAACTGATTAATAATTTGCCACACATTGACGTAAATAAGCAATGAAGTAATCAGAGTTTAAGTAGTAGCCATGAAACAGAAATCATGGGCATACACACTCGAAAAGGATTCGAAGCTACGACCTCCTGATCATCGATCAGGCGTCTTACCCTCTAAACAACTGAGCTTCAAATCCTGCTCGAGTATGTATGATCATGTTTTTTTTTTTCTTTTATCATGGCTATTAAAACACTGATCAACGAAGTGCTTGCATACGTCAATGTGGGGCAATTTGTCAATCAGTTGTAATAAAAACAACTCGACATAAGAATTTCACCAAATTGAAAAATTGAGTTCAAATCCGAAGCCTCTGAAAAGGGTACGGTCCTACCTCGAAGTCCTGGTCGGATTCTCTGGTGGCGATCTCGCGGAGCTGCCAGGAAGGACCCTGCTCGGATACGATGGTGTCGAGGAGCTGCAGTCCTTCCGACGGGGAGGCCGTGTACGACGTCCGCTGGTAGATGTTCAGCGTCCCGATGTCCATCCCGTCCATGAAGTACCACATGCGGAACTAAGGATTAACAGCAGATTGTCGAAGAATTCGGAGAAGGAGAAAGATTAGAAAATTCATTCAAAAACAAACTTTCACTTCACTTTTATGTGCAGTTGATGAATACATACAATAAAGAAGATCTGCTTCAAGCTTTGAAAATTGGGACGCTCTGATGTGTTTGGTGTGACTAACTGCTTTGAATTTATGCATCGCTTAGGTTCATTACTCTTTGTAATGTTATTCACTCGCACAAACCTCCAGTGAATGACTGAAATGGTCCTTATTTCAACACACGTAATTTCAAGATAGGAAATAATTATTTCAACTCAATCAAAATGCGATTGACCAGTCATGCAGCCCCTTTTCGAGTGGAAGGGCTTTTAGTGCGTATAGAGGAAATATTACTGTGGGAGAATCCGCAGAAAAAAAGCAGGGTAAGGCAGTTCGAATCATACATTCTCTAACTGTGACTGTTTTTCTGACACTGTTATCTGACATTACGTTATCAATCATTCATTGTAACCAGCATATCATTCCTTTTCTAAAGAGTACCTGGCACCCCTGACTGATTCCCTTCATGGCAGGCGAAATGAAGCGAGCAACGGCGCCCGGAGCCCGCGGGTACCCGACCTCAGTGTAGATGTAGCCACCTGTTGCAATAAGAGGCATGATTAAACTGTCATAACTTTCCTCATTCTTCATTATTCTTGCTCACCTACTGCTTTACTTCTTGGCCATATATATATATATATATATATATATACATTTATCGAGATGGATGCTGACGATTTTGTGGATTATAAATCTTCTGGCCAAACATTGATCCCATTTATCAGGTACTGCTTAATTACTTTGTTTGTTTGTTTTCATTCTGTAAGGACATTTACGGCATCACTCAATTACTAGGGAATTTAAAACTTGTCTGGGTTTTCAAACTACTGAAAAAAAAAAGTCTAGATCCGTCTTCTTTTTCTATTGATATTTACGCAATGCCGATATCGAGACGTCACATTGATAACAGCAGCGATGCAACATATTCCGATATTCTATGAACAAGAAATCTTATGTCTGCCATGAATCAAACAGATTAGATAAAGCGGAATCAGACGGGGCTCATGATATAAATCCACCCACCCTCGTTGGAGCGGAGGGTGTGGTCGCTGTAAGGTCCCGTCCCCGTGATGGGCGTGGCGTGCGATCGAAGCGTCCAATCAAAATCGTCCGTAGAATCCTGATGATACTCGCAGATATCGAGTTCAAAATTGCAGCGACCAGGGTAGTTATCTAAAAGCATAACGTGCGTAAGGATTAACATGAGACAATAAACGCATTATCAGATGAGTTATATTTGACTAGGTTTGACAAAATGAAACAACTGAAAAATCATCCAAATCGTAGCTACAAATGTGCGTTTAGTTTTGATTTCGGTAAATTTTACTAAGATGCAAAGTTTTGAACGGAGCTGCTCACCCTGTGGAGATCTAGCGAATCAAATGTTTCATAGAATTGTTCTGAAGCCTACTACGTACATATCAATTTTGCTCACCAATGCGCAATAACACTTTTGTAATTTGTTTCGTTTATTCACGCATAGAATCTTCTGAGACCAATACACGATGTCACATTTTCACAATGCCCATCAAGCAAGCAATACAGTGTTAACCAAGATCAACCGCATTTCTTCCTTGGTGAGTACAAGGCCGGCATAGATTAAGAAATAACTCGTAACAGTTATCATTCCCGTCCATACTTTGCTTGTTCTTTTTTTAAGAGAATCTATGTACAATCGCCCTCGAATTGTGGTATGAACAAAGGATTTCAAGCAACTTTTGCTTGCAACACCCACCACAGTTCGCTTCGTCGGAGTTATCACCGCAGTCGTCGCCGAAGTCGCATACACGCGCGGCGTCGATACAGTAGGTGTTGCTACAAGTGAACTGGTCGCTACTACACGGCTCTCCCGTAATGACTTTAAAGCGATTCGAGAACGAGGTTGTCGAAGAAAACAAGAAGAATAAAGAAGATAAAAACGTTATCCAACTATTATTTCCTAAATCGTATCTTTCTTAATGTAAACAGAAATTCATCGTAACTTGGACAGCTGAAAATGTGTGATAACGCAATCATAAACTTCAAGCATGTGAATTAATTGCAACACATGGTACACTTTTTTTTTCACCAGCAGATAGGGTTTTCACAAGAAGATATTAGTTACAACACTTTACCGCATTTATGTCTCGCAGTGGATATTGTCTTCACCATTTTCACAATCAAAAACTCTTTTTCGAAAGTATAAAGGCATATTTCAATTCTGGTAGGCAAGTCCTCGTGTTTGTTTTCTGCACTGGATTACTTTTAATTTCACTTTATTCTTGACGTCTCATACTCCCTTACAATAAACAGTTTTAGTAGACACATTAATGGATTTCACATTCACATTATCTGTGGTCGGGAAACCTCTGCCTTGCTGTTATGAATGTCAGCCAGGATGGTCAATGATTACATCTCGAGATCTAAGACTGAGACTACTTCCTGCACTGTTCTCTATTGCACACCTACAATTAGGTATATGTACCGTTTTCGTTTGATATGGCACAAGATATCCTAATATCATAATATTCGTTTGTTGCTGGGTTTATCATTATCATTACTATTTTTACAGACGTAAACTCAGTGAAAAGCGAAAGAGCTCGCAGATGGTGGTTTTCAACTCACCTGGCGGCGCGCATGAATTGAAGGAAATGTCATCCAAGCTAATGTCCCCACGGTAAGATGCGCCCCGTCTAGCCTGGATCACAGCCTACAGAGCATTTGTGGGAAGATACACATATCTCATGAAGCTATGGACGCAAACAGCGTCCAAACAGTTAACATCAGGCTTAATTCTGTCATATCCCCATCAATGTAGGTTTCGTACATTTGATGACGTATATTTTGTTGTTGTTTTTTGAATTGTTAGATTTTAAGTCAAAACAGACGCACATACACGGACACACACTGAAACAGCGAGAGACCACAACAATGTGGAGAAAATAGTTACAGAAGACATCCAGGACTTATAACCGTATCTCATTGGAGAACGAGACAGATAAGATTTTCACAAATTCTTAAGTTCCCTTGCAGACACAATGAAAAATCGACAGCTTAGGAAGGAGTGAATATTTCAGATAGAAAAAGTTATTACGATTATAATCATATAGACTGAAAAAGCGTTAGGTTAAAGTTTTTAAATCAAATTTAACAATTCGCCAGTCTAGTGGGAATCTACATTATGCCAAACAACTGCAGATAATCTTTATTTAATCATCCGTTTCAACACACATGACTGAAATAAGTCAAATCCATATTATGCTTCATCAACTTTTCGGGAAAAAAAAAAAGAATGCTGAAATCTGTACCCTAAAGTCAGTTCCGGTACCAATGAAGACCACTTGTCGTCTCCATCTGTCCAGCTTCCCTCCCGTCTTCCCCCACAAGTCTTTCCGGACACCGTTGAACTCGAGGTATACAGTCAACGTGTCGACATCGTTGCTGAACATGTGGTACCAGAATTCCAGCTCGCATGCCGAACCCGTTTGGCGGATGAAACTTGTGTAGATGCGGGTTTCGTCCAGGGCATACCCAGGTGAATTGTCCGCCGTTAGGTAGAACCCTGGAGGATCCCCAGGAAAGTGACCAGACATTGGGTTGTTTTGTTTTGTTTTTCTTTGTAATTGCAGTTATCACGAAAGACTCCGTCTGAATTTATTTTTTCCTTGTTCAGGACCTCAAATTACAACAAGACACTTACTTGCCTTGCTCGGTTAAACAATCGATTTTTCATGGTGTGACGAAATCATGCGGTTCGTCATGTCAGAAAAGTTTTCAAGAGCACATTCGATATTCTTGTGACTTCTATGAGAGAGACAAAGACATAAGCATATATATGTGTGTATATATATATATATATATATATATATATATATGGGTTTTGAACAGTAACAAAGCAGAGGAAGAAGATATATATATATATATATATATATATACATATATATATATATATATATATATATATATATAATTGTACATATACATATATTCAAAAAGAGAGAGAAGGACGGACAGACAGATCACAGACAGAGGAGACGAGAAATCATCGGAGAAGGCGAAAATAGGACAGAAGGACATAATAGACACACAATGAAGGAACGAAAAAAAGAAGAAGAGATTCAAGTAGGAGGAGAAACATGATGACGGGGAGGACGTGGAGGAGGCCGAAAAAATAAACACAAAACGGAAAGATGGAAGAGAAGGCAGAGAAAGGGAAAGAAAGAGAAGACAGACAGATATTTTACCTGCTTCAGTACCAAGGGTGTGGTCCACAGCTGGCCGATACTCGTCGTAGGGCGAATCAGACACACCCGACCCATTGACCCTCCTAAACATGAAGACTTGATGGTCGTCTGCAGCTCTCAACGGGTCGTAGATTCGCCATCCGCAGAGGTCCGTCTCGAAATCGCACATGTCCTTGACTGAAATGATTCAAAACGAAAATTGCCTTAATGAGATGATGCTTCATTTGTATTCATTTATGCAGTTGTTACAGCTAATATGAGTATTTATCATGAACAAACTTTTTTGTTCTACACATACTACGCCAGCAAGTTTAAAAGATGATGAGAATGATCTCATTTAACACTTGCATGCTTGCAAATGCTTCATACTAGATTATGTTCAGTGACAATGAATACTATAATGATATTCCATTGTGCAGGTTTATTTCTGCCGAACCGGACACCACTGTAAAAGATGGCGACTTTCAGTTTTTAATTTCAATTTATTTGTAATGCAAAGAAAGACACCTTAATTCTTACATACACAAATAGACAGATAAATCCTGAGGAGACTGTTATGATGTTATCTTACTCTCAACAAGCGAATTGGGCAAAACAGAAAGTGTAATTTCCGTTCCACTTCTCAAAAATCGGCTTTGTAAGATCATGACGTGCAGTATACAGTGTTGGTAATACCACATACCGACTGTGTTACCAGCGACTCCCGGCGCTTATCTTACGTTTGTCTTAGAACATGAAATTATTGTGTAGATATCGTACACAATTAATAAGACGGAGATCGCTCCTGGAAGACGATTTATTTCTTTTCTCTCCTTCTTTTTCTCAAATATACACTGAAGAATCTCACCACAGCCGGCCTCGTCTGATCCATCTGAACAGTCAACTTTAAAGTCACACATCAGATTCTTCCGTAAGCATCTGGTTAGAGGAAAACAAAAACAATTGATATCTTAAACATCCTGATCATTAAAACTTTAACTTAGCAAGTAAAATTCCCTTAGCAAGTAAAATTCCCTTAGCAAGTAAAATTCCCATTAAAATTCAATATCAAGCTTAAGCTCGTAAATGTCAATTGTATTCGTGCAGCGTCTTACAATTTTGAAGCTGTCAATAAAATAACACAAATTACAAAAGAGGAGAGATTGATTTTAAATTTGAATTTTTTTATTTGAATTGAATTAAAATTGAATTTGGATTTGATGGGTAGTGCAGTACTTGTTTTCGGCCGGGCAATATATCTGATCGTTGTTACACGCCCCCTGTGGATCCCGGGTCGTGGTTGGCATGCTGGTTGGTGCGACGGTCACCGGAGCAGCAGGAAGTTGTTCTATCATACATCGCAACCGACAGAGAAATAAAACAAACATAAATGTACAACATTGCATTCACACAATAACCATTTTCCTCAGAACGACGTCGCCTTTAACGGATTATCTCACTTCAAACACAAAAAGACACAGACGATGCATTTCATTTTTATTTTTCAAGATTTCAATTTTATATCCAATGTAATTATCTTCGACAAAAGCGGACACCGGTTGATGTTCATTCCTTCATTCATTTCATTCATTCAATTATTTTTCCATTTCCAACAGAAACATATAAATATTTTACAGAAATTGAATATAGAAATAACATTACAACACATGATAAAAAAGATAAGTTGATGCTTAAACAATCACCAAATCTGAAGCATAAAGTTACTTTTCCTCGTTTTAAATCCTAAACTTACCATCCGAGGGAATGCAACCAGGAGAAAACGTGATGTCGTCGATGGCTGTATTACCGTAACTATCTCCCACAATGCTCTCAAATACAACCTGCGCACGAAAACAGACAATTTAAAGATGAATGATTTCAACCTTAATGAATCGAACTAGGCATCTGGTGGCGTTCCATAGACGAACCTACACAGCTATAATTGTTCCGCCAAGGCAACATTTAGGAAGCAACCAGTTAGCATTTAATATTTTCTTCAGTTATCGATTGCAAATGCTGTCATTGGCATCTGGCAGCAGTCATTAGATTTTTCACTTCCAGCTATTGGTAACTACAGATCTTGGAGAAATGGTAAAATCTCTTTCTCTTTCTCTTCCTTTTCTCATAGTCCGTCGTTTATATTTATGCAATACAATCTTACTGAAATTACATCATTTTTGTTGCGCTATTAGTAATCTTCATACCTGGAAGGGGCTTCCCCCGTTGTCAAGGACAACGTGTCCCCTTTGCCAAAAGTCGCCGTCGGCGGCAGTCTTCTTCCAGACCAGTTTGTCACCCTGCGAGCTGTCCTTGTAAGGACGGATGTACACGTGGAACACGTCGATATTGAGACCATATAACAAGTAGAAGAATGCCATCTGTGTAAGAATAAAATATTGACATCAATACTACATAATCATATTAAATCACAGTCACATTATATTTGACGATTACAATCTATGTATAATATAATTGAACTGAAGTGCGTTCAAACTTGTTTATTTTTCTCTATAAATTTACCTTGCATTGCTGTTGAGATGACGTCACAAAGGTACGACTGACGAGGTGAGCCTTGAGTCCAAATATTTGCAGAGCCACATCAAAATACATGTAGTACCCTTTGGACAAAACAGATGCAAGGCAAAAAGAGGCAAAATAAAACTCGTCAACAATCCAACAATTTTCTACGATGAAGGAAACAATTTGCAGAATCATCTAAGTGAACTCAGTAATGGAGGAAATAATTGCTGCAATAATGCTACGGTTGTATTTTTTCTGTCATCATCGTAATACCCGCCATCTATCAATTATTATCATTATTATCAATTTTTAACGTCAAAATAACTACTTGCATATGCACCATGCATGACTGCTGTATCTATATCAATACATCATATTTATCTCAGAATTCTGTCTGTCCATTTAATTGTTTGGTAGTATACTTGTTTTGTTATGGTGATCTTCAACTACCCAATACTCTGGACAAAAAAGGAGGGGGAAGAGTCAAGGTTCCACCTGAATAGTTCCCCGTGGTGTGGTCCCTCTTGACCCCCTTGTCGTAGCTGGTGTCCGGGCCTTGCTGCCGTGTCCAGTCCAGGTCATCCGTGGCCTGAGTCTGGGACCAGTCGCACAAGTCCGTCTCGAAATCGCATTGTCTGTAGCCCTCGGATGCTTTGGTGGAAAATGAAATAGACCAGGTTATCTTTTCCGAGAAAAATATAATGTCTATGATTATCATAGTTGGGAGCTGGCAAAACCAAATGAAGTGAAACTTTATTTCTCTCGGGAAAATGTTGTGACGCTATAGGAGAGGTGGTATTGGAGTATACATGTCCTGTCGGGAGATTAACGATAAGTAATAGAAGTAGGCTTATCCCTGTGAGAAAAGTATATTGCTTAGGGAAACAGAAATGTATACGCATTGCTTGATTGGAAGACCATTGCGTCCTGTGATGCATGCAGGAAGTCTATACCTCCAGGGTTAAGTCTTACTCCTACTCATGTAGTTTGTTCTTTTCAGGTGTCTATAATTATACAGTGGGAAATATCACTAACACATGTAATGACGTAGCAAATGAGTGACGAGAACCAGCGCAGTAACTGTATTAACCCTCCCAAAACTGCTTTCTAAGAACTTCGCTGCTGATTCAAAGTGATGCAGTTGTCTTTGCCGATAATGGGTTTAAGAAAACTATTCATTTAAACGTATGGCACAATGTGCCTGGTTGATATGTTTGCTGACTATTGGTCACCTATTGCTAACCATGATATGTCGGCATCATTCGCCCTTTTGTGTGGGTCAGTATATGCAAGGAGGCCACTGGATTACAGTTAGCACCCGGCCTGCTCTTTTATAATGAATGAATGAAGTGGGATCGTTAACGTGCGTGAGTCGTGGCTAACTCACACACTGGACCTCCATTAAACGTCCTATCAGAGGGACAGAGAGTTTTGCCTCTTACTACAGAGGGGACAGAATGCTTTAACATTGCTCAGTTAGACTTGGAAATCAAACCCGGTACCCTGGGATCTGGAGGCACTCTCTGAGGGGCTACCAACTTAGCCATATCACTTCCCTATAGAAGGAAATGATCATGCCATGGCATTATCTTTACTCTAGGGCCCAACCCATAACCAGCGAAATACATGAATTAGTCAACCACAATTTTTCCATCTCGAGTGTCTCACCACACGACATCGGTTCGTCCGTCCGATCGCCGCAGTCGTCAGCCAGGTCGCAGTACATCGACTGATCGACACAGCCACCGTTGGCGCAGATTAGACTCGCCGTCGAGTCGCAGTGGTCGACGACCGCGGGTAGAGCGCAATTCTGATATTCGATGTCATCGACGGCCACCATGCCTTCATACAGAATGTTCTTCTGCTTGGTGATTTTGAACTATGAGATGAAGGTAGACAAGGTAAGAAATTTGTTCACAATTTACTACTGACAATGCAGACAAGACATAAAACTGCATTTTGCTCCTTACGACGGTATTATCTACCTTTCACAAACGAATTTTACATGTCATTATGCATAATCTGTAGTTTTACACCCACAGTTGAGTTGATCGAGAGAGAAATGGAAAGATTTGTAACACCATCCCATACCTGCCACGGTCCGGTACGTCGGCCCACACCCACGAGCGCTTGTTGCCACTCCTCCAGGGGGTGATTTCTCAGGAAGTAAAGCAGAACTTCATCACCGGAAGTGACATCGACTAGGGAGGCTTGAAGGTCACCGGTGTTGAGGCCGGCTTTGAGGAAGTAGAAGGAGACGATGCAGCTCTCGGAGGCCAGGTTGAATGTGGGACCGACCACCTCGGCTTTCTCGTCCTCCTCCGATCCGCCGCTCGGCGAGACGTACATGTAATATCCTGCAATGTCATATGAGGTAGTTTTCTTTCAAATTACATGATGAATGCTATCGGTATCTGTTTCATTTTGTCTTCACCATGAAACATTCGTATTACTGGTCGATGATTTATGCAATACGAAGTATGGATAGAAGAATTTGTGATTCCTCCACTAGAATAACACTTAATAAAGACAACTGAGAGTCAGTTTGCTGCAGGATCATTGAATTTTCTACTTTAACAGCCAAAAGTCCTCTTAAGGAATTATTGTTAGAATGAAGAGCAATTGCATAGTCGCACTATGCTTCGAGGTATTTAAAATGGGCATTACATTTGACATTTGACCTTGATGCAACGTTCCACGGCGTCGAATATGATGAAACTAGAGTTTCTCCATTAACTTGACAAATATTATCTGTTATCAAAATATTTAGTCGAACCATTGTTACTCATTGTTAATCTGATTACAGAAGATCACATATAATGGCTAAAGCGGCAGTGACGCTATCGATTAAACATAGCCAGCTATCTTTTTTTTTTTTTTTTTCTTACAGGCAAGTTATGGTTCCCTCACCATTTTCAGTGCCCAACGTGTGGTCGGCGTCAGGCGCGAATTCTCTCACCGCCTCAGTGGTGGCGCCATTTGCTCTCACCCAATCAAAGGAGTTTCCCTCCGTCTCCACCAGACGACACATGTCCGTCTCAAAATCACATGTCGAGGCTGGAGACAGAATTGACGTTCATCAAACACGACGTTGAAAGATAGCATCCAAAAGATGTTTTTGTACAGGAATAGGTTAATATAGAAACGCATAATGCGCGGATGATTATGTAACAGAACTCCCATCACATACTGTGACACGACCAGAGGTATTATGCACAAAACATTATTGTCTCGGGCACAAGGTAAAGCACAGATTTTCTAATATAGCAAATAGGGATCATTGTGATTAAACACGAAATAGACAGACTTCAAAATATCTCTCTCCTAATATCGTCAGTGCTTACTGAATGGTATTCGAGCTACACAGATGCATTCATGTGCTCATTTATGCTCATTCTTCAGTTTCGCCGTCAATTCGTCATCCTTTCTTCCTCTCCCGCTCTTTAAAATCATCAAAACCAATGTATATTCATTAAAAGTTCTGTTACGTGTCAGAAGACTATCCCTCCCAATTGAATACTTTCTCAAGAGAAGTTACAAAAAGAACGAAGAAGAAGCAGAAAGGAAGAAAGACATAAGAAGAGAATGTAAGCAGGTAAGTAGGAATGATTAAATTGATTTTTGTTTTACTGTGACCACCAATGAAGCATAGAATCATTATAAATAATAGCAGCCAGACAACTTAAGTCCCCTCCCAAAGACTAGGCAAATGAGGATAAAGTGCCTTGCCTAGAGGTACAACCGATGCATCCAGGGGATTCGAACCAATTGAACAACGTGATTTACAGTCAAAGGTCTTATCCACAGAACCACATCTCCCCAAACCACAATTTCTCAGTAAACATCGAGGAGCGAAACCTAGCGCTAAATGGTCATATTTTGGTAGGAAAAGAGCGTGCAGTCATCAGTTTTATTGGTGAGTGCTGCATACTCACGGCATTTCCTTTCGTCTAGTCCGTCTGGGCACTGGACCTTGAAGTCACACACCTGGTCGGGGTCGATACAAGTAACGCCGTCACCGCAGCCAAACTTGTTTGGGTTCAAGCAGTGATTCGGCAGGGGTGTGGCTAGTGAGGAATCAACACAATATGCCGATTTCAACATGACGTTTGATCTTTTGCTATTTGATATCAAGTCTGTATCTCTCTTCATCCATATGTAAATTGGTATCAAAGCCAACTGCTTAATTATTTACACGCAACGCAACTTAATTAACAGACTGAATTCCATGTAATAGAAAAATTGGATATGATTACTGCACGTTTATTCAACAAACATCATGTAATAATGTGATTTTAGCGTTGAAAATGACACGGTCGCATGTGTGTGTGCGTGTGTGTGTGTGTGTGTTTTGTTGTAATTGTTGTTGTTGTTGTTGTTGTTTTGTTTTGTTATGACAGTGACAATGATGTGACAATGGCGTCAGATACAAAAACAAAATCAATTGAAAAAAGGTTTCAGTTTCGGATTCGTTGATTTGTCATATCTAATATGAACGACTAGTTAAGACACGTAAGACACCAGACTCATACGAAGTTGTTCATAAGGTATCAAAGTCCAAAAGTTCGACACTCTGACTACGCTAGATTGCTATAGTCCTGACGAATACAAATGAGGTAGCCCATCACCTTTAGACGAATATACATTATTATCTCGACTAAAATCTACATGATTCCAACTAATATAATGAGGGTTAAGTTTTTAGCCTAGCGAAACAGCCACCAACAGGACCTTACCGGGCTGTGTGGGAATCACCGGGAGACTTGAGGCGTGCTTGCAGCCCGGAGTAAAGCTGATGTCATCGAGGGCGATATCACTCTTCACAGTGTAACCGATCGTTCCTTCGATGATTACCTAGGAGTTTCAGAATTGAAAACAAAAATGCAACCCGGCGGAGATATCATAAAACCACGTATTAACGTTTATACGCATCAACATGGAGAGGGGCATTTGGATTTTATTTGAATCCAACACGGTTGTACACAAATGTTTGTATGGAAAATGTCATAGTCTAAAAATTACAAATTTATGTTTCATATTGTATCTGAAAATGAAGTATGTGGTTTACGTGTATCTTGCTAAGTTCATGCTATGACTGATTTCTTAATTTTATCAAAACATATTCAAGTAGTCATCAGAAAGCCTAAAAAATGGAATAGGGTCAAACTAAGGAACCGGCAATTCTGATATACATGTACACTTCATAAGAAGGACTATTACTATAAACTCACCTGGAAATCGCTAGACAGTCGGAGGTCCACTGTGTCATAGAGCCAATAATCTCCTTGGTCCAGTTCCTCGGACCAGATCTGGGTCATGGGTCCGTTGATCTCGGTCCTGGTGTAGATTTTTAGGGCCCCTATTCCATGGCCGTACATGTGGTAGTAGAACCGCATCTGGAATGTAAACGTAGTGGGTTTTTTTTTTTTTTTTGTGGATTTCATCTTCGATAAAACGATCGTCTCTCTTCATGTATAGTCAGGAGTAGATAATACAGGTAGTGGACACATTTACTCAATGAGCAGACCATGAGATTGCTACGATATATCATAGCAACTGATTGACGAATTACCCTTCATAGACGGAAAGTAAACGCCGATTATTCAGTGAGTAATAGCCATGGGGGAAATAATGGCATATATCCTGGAACGGAACTCGTGACGAAAGATGAATGTGATTTCTGATGTCTTGGTCTGAGCTAAATGGATGAATGGTTGTTTGAAGAAAGCAGCCACACTTATCTCTGTTTAAAACGTGTTATACACTCACCGAGCATCCAGTAAGGGCAGCTTTGATTGGAAAGCTCTCAAGCTTGGCCCGGTCGCCGTTCCTTCGTTCGTCACTACCCTCCGTGTAGATGTAGTGACCTGCAGTGAATAAGTTCATAATGTTCAAAAGAATCTATTTCTATTTTCCTTTCACTTGGCATCATTCAGACATTTTAGCTACCATGGAATGTATATAGAGTGACAATAGGATACATAATCCGCATAGAAGGAGAGAGATCATTTACTCCGAATGGAAATCATCATTTCAAAAAGAAAAAATCATTTCCTTATTTTCCATAAAATGGAAAATCTTCATGAATCAAGTGGCATACTTAATTGACACATAAATAGAGCACACATCCCAAAATGAAACAATGAAACACAAACGATAATAAAACAACACACATTTACTCAGTATGGAAATAGCAAAGAAAACTGTACACCCAATAACAGAATATACACCCAATCTAAATTAGATTTTTTTAAAGGTTTTTAGATTTAAGATTCTTATGAAATGGCTATCACCCCCGCATCTTTTAGATCGCAACTGCTGATCTACAATTTAACAAACATGTCGGAAAAACGAACCAGTGGGAACCTGCTCCGTATCATTCAAATACACATTTAAAAATCCAATGATACAAGGATCGTTTCGAGAGAACGATCAAATCAATACTCAACATAAAATCTTTCCTTCCCATCAAGCCTCTCTCCGATCCTCCCCTACCCCATTCACATAATTTTCTTTTTCTACAGCAATTTCCACTATTACGGTGTTTGATTTCATTCAATACAGTCAGCAGTGTTGCATGTATTATTCGCATTTACCTGAATGTGTCTTAAACTGTTAAAGGGATGGTATAGTTTCGGTTGAGATGGGGCTTAATGTTTCCAGATTTTTTGCGAGATAATGACCAACTTCGTATAAAACCTCTGATGAAATATGGAAGAGCAAACGACTCTAAAAAGAGACGTCTTAACAAAAGGTGAGGCCCATCTTTATTAGGATCATTAGTTTTACTTTGTTTTTCTCAGATCTCAGCTCAGATCTCCGCTAATTCAAAACCGATTTTCATCAAATAAACTTTAAATTCCTCTTCGAATTGTATGCTCTTTAATATCTCATAGGTGACTTCTAATTATCTCGCAATAAAAAAAAAACTAAAATCTGAATTCCCATCTCAACAAAACACAGATACACATGCACAATGTCAGGGAAGACGTACCGCTGTTTGAGCGCGTGGTGTGGTCGTTACCAGGACCGGTGCCGTCACTTCCGGTACCCCCGGATATCCGCCTCCAGTCAAACTCGTCGTTCGTCATTTGTGTCCACTCGCACAGGTCCGTCTCGAAATCGCACATTGTGTAGCCAAGGGCCGCTGTGAGAAAACATATATAACAAGCATGTGTCAACATTCATCAGTCGGAAAATGGACCTCAAGTGATATTCAAATAAGTGCTGGACCGATACAAAAACATAAAAATCATCCAAGTTTATTTCAGCCGTCATATGTGTTGTCCGATAAACATAAAAGCTAAATTTAGAGAAGTGATCTTTTGTTATCTAATTCATCATTTGGGGAAAGAACCCTAGCATAAAGAATAGATATACAGTTAAGATATTCAACCATTCATGCTATTATTCATTACTTAATATGTCATGATCACAACAGAGCCTTATTTAAGTGTTGGCATCTACTTCATGTGACGTAATAAATTCCTATCGATGTTTTGGATGATGACGTACCACATGTCGTAGGTGTCTCGTCTGTCAGGTCGCAGCAGTCCACCGTGTAGTCGCACCGACGACTCGTGTCGTAGCATTCTCCCGATGCGCACTGCGACTCGCCCACTCCGCACTCGCCCACACTCACCGGCAGCGGATACTCGCAGTTCTCGAACTTGAGATCGTCCACGGCGAAGCCGCTGTCGGACGGGATCTGCTGTCGGTCTTCGACGTCGATGACCATCTGGGAAAGACAAATGAAAAACAAATGCATTTCCAGACCATGTGAGGAAAAAAAAAAATAACCGCTTGAGGATCACCTTTGTTGTCGCAAGCATGATCTAAAAAATCTGAGGTGCTAAACAGAGTAAGGCCAAGTATAAGTCTTAAAGATAATGAATAAAGAATGTTCATGTTCATATTATAAGTAATTCAATTCTTGGTTTGGACAGAAGTTGCGATGATTTCCTATCAAGGGTACGACAACGTAAATGCACTGGCTGTACACTGACCTGAAAGTTGGCACTGCAGGGTGGTACATCAACCGTTGCCAACAGCCACTTGTTGTAGTCGTAAACCCGATCGTTGACCTTCAACAGCCGCTGGTCCTTCCCGTCGTCGAGAGTCTTGATATAAATCTCGAGGTCACCGAACTCGACGCCGAACATGTTGTACCACATGGTGAATTTGCAGGTGCGAGCTGCGAGCTTGAATACGGGGCCAAGGAGGCGGGCTCGCGTGTTGAGGAGAGTGTCGGCACCGTCCACGTAGATGTAGTGGCCTTGTTAAAAAGAAAAGTAGCATCGATCCTCATACGTTTAGAAATTCCCCAAATAGTGCAGATGAACATATCGCTCTTGGGCAACTCATCTTTTAATAGTAGACCTTTTCTGCCAAATGTGAATTGAATTGAGTTTTCCTTCTTTCTCACAATCCATCAAATGTAGAAGTAAAATTTCTAACAATGATAGACCTAATCTTCTTCGATATAACTTTTACATGACGTATACTTTATAACAGCCTACACCAGATATTTACTATGTTTGATACTGCTGTTGTTGATACTATGTTTGTTTGACGATGTGTTTCTCGTCTGATGCGGTATCAGTACATTCTATATCAAACTCGTGACCATGTATCCGTGGAAAGCGCCCTCATACCATTGGCAGAGTCGGACGTGTGGTCCTTCTCGGGTCCCATGAAGCCCTCGTAAGGGGGCGGGTCGTACCACTCCCAGTCGAAGTCGTCGTCGAAGTCCTGGCTCCAGTAGCAAAGATCAGTCTCAAAGTCGCACGACGTAGCTTAAATCGAGAAGAAGAGAAGGGACAGATTATTGCAACATTTTGGTGACGTTCCCGCAAACACACTTATCATCATCATAATAATGAAAATGATTGTGTTGAAGACAATTATAGCCCCTAAATTTAGTGATACCTATGGTGATGTGAGTGACATTAGTGTAGTGACGATGGTAATCTTATTCTTCCGTTATGACAGCTGTTATTAAACCAACATATGCATTTTTTTTTTAATCTTCGTGATCATTATCATAATAGTCAATAAAAAGATAACCATTTCAAACCTTTGAAATCATCAGGTATCACAGCGTAGGTTTTCATTGCATAAATTCGTCGCTAAGGGGATGAGAACATGCAATATGTTCAATCCGATGGGTTTTAAACACTGACTGGAAAGGTTATGAGCCTACGGGCCCCTGAGGTGTCACTTTCAACCTGTTCAGGTTAAAGTGCTTTCTTAATGTTCCGACAAGCAGAATCATCAATTGTGTGGTGGAACCTACCTATCACCCTTGCCTATCGCATTAGCTATAGTCAAAGATACAATCTTAGCCGGGAGCACATTGGCCTTGTAAACTTATCGCAGAGTCAGTGGTAACTACATTTGGTAAAGCAACCCTAAATTCACGACATTATAGATGTCAAAGATGTCATAGATGTCATAATGCTGTTGTCATACTCTCATCGACACTGTGTAACACGAATGCCTTGTAACGAATTGACATGTCTTAACTGAATTTTGACTTTCAATTTCCTGACTGATTACAAGATGGTGGCACTATTCATCAAAACTTCTGTTTTGTGGTCGGTCATCAGTAGGCCTATACAGTAATGCACAGGACCGAGTGGATCGGTTAGAATTGGGTGCACGAGTTTAACCATAAATTTGGAACTGTCTAAACCGACGAGCACGATTGCTTCCAAAGTAAAACGAGAGCATCCAATTCTCATCGATCCACGACACAGACCTGTGCATCATTCGTTTTATGAAATGGTCTCATAAATTCATGAAATTCAACCTTTTTCCCCATCATGCGTCCGGCACACCTACAACACTTTACAAGGCTTGAGCCATGCGTTCGGATTTTACCGGACGCACGGCTTAATGTGGATCAGTACACATCCATGCACGATAATTGGCAATTAATCAGATTGCAGATATTCTAAAAGCCATTTGATAATATTCTGAAAAGAAATCGAGCACAGATGATCAACTTACGGCAATACTTCTCGTCGTTCTCTGCGGGCATGCAGTCGTGTCTGAAGTCACAATACCGCGACTCGTCGATGCAGTCCTGGTTGCAAGGAAGCTGGCCATCCGGGCAGCCGGGATGAACTACGAAGTGATGACGACACGACACAATTAGGTAAACGGTAATATAACTTCAGCTTAGACAAGATTGACATTCAATCTCCCTTGTACCTGAACCCAAACTTCTGTTCAGCAATTCGGGGACACGAAGGCCAAAAATGACAATTTGCACCTCATACCTACAGTCGGTTTACGGCGACACAACATTTATTTTCGTTAGAATGTTAAAGCAAATTAACAGAATGACATAGGACCTATAGTTCGTTATAATTTGACATAGGATAAAGCAGCTATGGAAATTTAAAGTTGCACAAGTTTTAACAAAACAATGACAATTATTAGTCGCAACCACATGTATACTGTACCGTATGTCCAAAAAAAAAAAAAATTCAACGGGACCCTCCTCAATGATATCTTTAAAAATGGTGAATCAATCCAAATACAAATTCAGGGTATGAAACTATAACTCATTGCCCACATCTTACAGAAAACCCCATTCGATTTGCTTCAGTGGTCAAAGAGAAGGAGGAATTTTGTAGAGGATGTGAAGAATCTCTTCCCTCCAAGTTCTGTCTATTGTATTCATACACAAAAGCATCGAAGTGCTCAACTTGAGAGTATCAGACTCAAGACATGCTTTCCAACATTCCACATTTCTCTGTGACCGCTTAACCAAATTGAATGGTTTTTTTTTTTGTTTTTTTTTTTTTTGCAAAATAGAGCTAAGATGTTATATTATAAAACCCTGGAGTAGCATTTAGACAGTTTCATCATTTTGGGTGTTATCAATGCAAAAATTTGATTGTAATTTTTTGGGGACATACTGTATATTAAACGAGGCAATCATTATATTACAAGCTGTCATTTGTTTGTCGCAAATACAACCACTTCAGGTGTAAATGGCAACATGAGTACATCACTTTATACCTTAATGCAAATGACATATATCACTTATTCCGTTTCATTTTATAGGAAAAACACAATGAGAGAAGATATGTCAATACTCCATCAAATTTGTAAACGCGGTTATGTCAATAATGGCGGTCCCATCTCATCTTTCCCCGTCCCGTCCCTTACCCGGTGGTGGAGTCCCAATGACCGGAAATGGGGCGGTGGCATTCACACATCCCGGCGTAAAGCTGATATCATCCAGGGCAGTGTCACCGACGTTTGTAGGCCCTCGAACCCCTTCGAATATTACCTAGTGTTCATGAGGAATGCGAAAGATCAACTTAAAATGACTCTGTTAAGATATGAAATCAGCTTTATTGTTTATACGTGGGAGTAGATTTAAATGATATTGAAGCAGACGATGAACGGTGAGATAATAAGTCTCATCAGAATTTATGTGCTTCCTTTAACTTTCTTCCCAAGAAATGTCTTGAATCATGCTGTCACAGTGCATCGAATCAGTTGATACCAATAAAGATAAGTATAAAAGGTCAGCTGACTCTCACAAATGAACCATTTACAGTAGAACGACGTCATGTCATTTCAGCCACGATGTTGCTTTGTTGTAGTTGTTGTTGTTGTTGTTGTTGTTATTGTTGTTGTTTCTTTGTTTTGTTTTGTTTTTTCTCGGCGAAACCATTGGATTGTGTAGCTTTCAATATTCCGGAGACATAACTTACAAACCAACAATAAAAAAGAAAGTGAAATGACATCAGTGGGGACTAAGAAATCCTCAAACCCAAACACGGTGTTACCTGGAAGTCATCGTCGCTGCTCAGACTGACAGTTTGATAGATCCAGAAATTACCATGGTGCTCATCGTCTGACCACAGAAGAGTAAGCGGGCCGTTAATTTGGTTGCGCATGTACACGTTGAGGGCGCCCGTTCCCGACCCTCGCATTACGTAATAAAAGCGCATCTAGAACGAGACAAGAGTACGAAGTTACGTTCAGATGTGATACTTTCAGAGTTTCAGTGATCCTTAACCTCGAGGATAAACTGCTCTATGGTCTATGGTCATAAGCTCTATGTTCATTTCGTCGACGAGATGACTGACTTCGTGACTAAAATAAATGCGCATTTCGTAATTTCGTCGACGAAATGACTGATTTCGTAACGAAATCGACCATGCGAAACTTGGAGCCCCAGAGAGCTTATGGTCGAAGTTGGCTTTTCCTCTACGTTAATGATCACTGTCTGAACGTGACTATTGGCAGAAATTCGTTCACATAACATGCCACAATACGCATATTTGGCATAACACAGATATCCCCTGACTCAGAAATAGACAGTCAGACAAAAGACAGGCAGAAAACACACACAAATATACAGACCCACGTACACATGCATGGACAATAATGGAAGGCTATAATTTCTTTCTAACAGAAAAGTGTTTATACAATACAATGGATATCTATCCTAAGAATAAACAGAGAGACAAAATCATAACATTTTTCATGGACTAATCCCTAACAGTTTCGTTTCATTGTTTGTTTTAACGAGTTATAAATTTCGAATCCAGCCGAATTGGTCCCACCTCGCAACCTGACGAAGTGCCCTGAATGTAATAGCTTCCCAATCTGTACGTATCCCCAGGCTGGGCGCCGTTCATTTCGGTGTAGATGTAGTAACCTGGTGAATGTGAAGAACAAAAGATTGTAATGGCATGAAAAAAACAAGTTAAGATGACAAAAAGTTTAGTTTCACCGATGTACAAGCTGTAGGTAAACGAGAGGGTTTTCATTGTGTTTTTCCCGCAAAAAAAAAGGGATTTTACTCCGATGAGAATAACTTCTATATTAGAAATCTTTACCGTCTCATCAAAATAACTTCCATTGTAATAAAGATTCGATCATGTTTTTTTTTTTCTTTGCTCTGATATGGATTCTCGGCTACCTTAGTATATATATATATATATATATATATATATATATATATATATATATATATTATATATATATATATATATATATATATATATATATATACATAATTATATCAAGAAATGAGAAGCTGAACTGGACAGTAACAATCTCTGAATATTTGGCTATTGAAAAAGCAACGCTGTTGGAGAACTCCAACATCAGAAATATCCCGCAATACAAGGAGAGACAATGAAAGAGATATATTGTTGACTGAGACCCAGATTAAATAAACATATAGATCGTTTCTGACCTTTGTTTGATTTCGTGGTGTGGTCCTTGGATGGTCCCGTACTCCCCGTGCCCGTGGTTCCCTTGTTTCTGGTCCAGTCGAAGTTGTCATCCTGGAGCTGGACCCAGTCGCACATGTCTACCTCAAAGTCGCACATGTTGTAATCAGCTGCGCAAAGAGAAAAAATAATGATGATAAAGAAAATGAGATATATATATATATATATATATATATATATATATATATATAATCCAGGGTAGCCTTTTCAGTGTCGCCACTGCTCTACTAGAGGGCCCTGCCATTACTTTTACCCTGGCGTTAGGTACCCATTTAAACAATTAGGTCGAGAGGGACATGGTTGGGTAAAAACATCTTGTCCAAGGACGTAAGCACTGGGCGGGAATCGAACTCGGGTCCTCCGATTGGGAGTCGAGAGTCTTACCCACTATGCCACAGTGCCCCCATGAACATTACTTTTCAAGAAATGACTTGCAAAGCTTGTCATGACAGGAAGGATGGTATTTGTTACTGTTATTCTTATTGTTAATGTTTGATGGGGAAAAGCAACAATAATAGCAGTGATTTCAAGAACCGTCTCTACCCGTCCAGTCCCTCCTTTACGGAAGCTTATAAGTGCCACCGCAAAGATAATGATTCTCGCCTTCTCTACCTTTCCGGATCGGAGAAGGAGACATCTGAGGTTTCATCTTCTCGACATCTAGGGTCCGAGAAGGCATAGGAAGCGAGATCTGAGATCTCTTTATCTCGATCTCTTGGGTCAGAGAAAAGCAGGAAGACGAGAAAGTGAGACAATGAGAAAACGAAATAATGAGATCCCATTTTTTTTTTTTGGCCTTCTCGGACCCCAATATGGTCTAGAAGGTGAGGAATTATCTCCTCTTCTTAGTGGCACTTAAAAACCTCCTTACTCCACCCTTTCTCATCAAAGAGAAATGAAGAGGTGGGGGTGGGTTGGAAGATGGAGATAGACAGACAGACTGGTAGTAAAATTTGCAGTTACTTTACCACAGAGCGCCGGATCTTCGTCTGTGCCGTCGCAGCAGTTGAGGGTGAAGTCACAAGTCTCCCCTTCCGGGTAGCAATGTCCGGAGTCGCACATCTCGCTGCCCGCATCACATGTCTCTCCCGTTGCCAGGGGCAACGTGTAAGCACAATCAAAGAAGCGGAGGTCGTCGACCGCATAACCGCCGATGGCGGCGCCGTTTTGGTTGTCTTTGGCCTCGATAAGCAGCTGAAAAAGAAACACAAATATGATATCTACCCGATGAGTCCAAATTTCAGTATTGTAATGAAAATAGAGGCTGCTATACATAGTATGCCTTGTTTCGAGGTATGTGAATAAAGCTTCTGTCACTTTCGTTTTAATAGCTGTAATGGTAGCTTCAAGTAACCATGTAAATAAGAGTTACTCCGCTTAGCAGCCTGGGGTCATCGTTAAGGTGGCACGAGTACAGGCAAACGGGTATCAAAGCTGATCGTTCTCAACGCCAATGAGTGCATGTATAGAACAAAAAAAAATGCATTTATTATAATGGAAGTCATCCAAGTCACTGCATTTCTTGAAATTATGATTTATTTCTACTGACATAGATTACACATATTTTCTACATAAAGATAGGTTTCTTACCCTGTCTCCCTGTGACAGCAGGTTTACATAGCAGTCTTAATGCGACGTGATATTCAATGTCAATCTTATGATCAAACCGTGGACACGACCCGTAAAATAGATAACAGTGCTCTGTAACCGAAGTAGACTAGTGCTCTGTAACCGAACCTACTGGCTATTTTGGTTACTTTAAAAGCTCTCTTTACCCTAAAACTTTCTGCACAGGCCGCCACCTCCACCTCGTAATAATTCCACCTGTCTAGCGTGTCAGGGTTCTCCGTCTTGTCTTCGGCAGTGAGGAGGTTGTAGTTGCGCCCGTCGGAGGGCGTACTTTGGAAAACTTTCAGCGTGCCGAAGTCGGCCCCGAACACGAAGTACCAGAAACTGAAACGGCAACCCCGGGCAGCACGGCTGTAAGCCGGGCTGCGGAGGCGCGTGTAGTCGTCCTTCGTTGTGTTCGACGAGTCCACATAAATGTAGTGACCTATCACAACCAACGACAATCGCATGGATGAAATAACACCCCAATATCACGCTCATAGTTTCACAGTGATGGCGAGGATGAAAGTGATGATAATGATTATGTTTCAATAATACTATCATAACAATCATATTACCAAAGATAACGTAACGCAGATCAATGATGATGATGATGATGATGATGATAAGGTCTTATTAACACAGGGTAATCTCTTCAGTGTTGACGATGTTATACCAGAAGGCCCTGCCATTATTATTACCAGTTGCCAGTTACCCACTTATACACCTGGGTCGAGAGGGACATAGTGGGTAAAAACATCTTGTCCAAGAACGTAAGCACTGGGCGGGATTCGAACTCGGGTCCTCTCTATCCACTATGCCACAGCGTTATCATAAGATTATCCATAGTTATGGCAGTTATTATTTTCATAATCACAATCTTCATCATAATAACTTAGGGAAGCAATAGGTGTAAATTTATTTTCTACAAAGAACCAAAACAATGTCCGCAAACATCGTGACAAAGTAACTTTAACCCTGTCACAGTCGACTGAAGCACAGTGATGTGCGATATACATAGCAGTGCAGACGGTGGTATCGAGGTTATTAAAACGCCAATGCTATTTTCTTCACCGTTCACGCTGTTCAACGTGTGGTCTGTTGCCGGTCCACTGTACGAGTCCGACAGATCGTCTCGGTCTAGGAGCGTCCAGTCAAACGTGTCGCTGGTCAACTGGTACCAGAAACACAGACCGTCCTCGAAGCTACACACAGACGCTGCGTGAGAATACACATATCAAAATTCACATTCAAATTCAAATTAAAACTTTATTTTCACCTTTTTTTTTTCAACAGAATGTACAATATATCCATGACTTTGACCTTTGACTTTTCTAAACGGTTCGAATAAATCCATTAGTAAATAAATAAATAAAATTAATGAGAGAAGTTGTTTTAATCATACATTTTCGGTCTTGTCCAATTTCCATTTTAATTTGACATCAAGCACTTCTTGCTTTTTGCAAATCTACATTAATTCATTGTCACCTTCCACATTTCATAGAGAAAGGGAAAGAAACCCACGTACAAATGTTTTCGAAAGGTCACATGCTAATCGGATAGCAAAAAAAAAAAAAAAAAAGAAGAAAAGAAAGAGCAACAAGATAGGCCTATACTTACGACAGGTAGCCTCGTCCCCACCATCAGGACAGTCCTCACGGAAGTCGCAGAAGTTCTCCTGCGGGATGGTCGACCCATCGCTACAGGTGTACGTCTGGGAGGCAACTGTGTGAGAGAGAACCAGGAGCAATACCGGGAAACCATGGAAACCATTGATGATAATGGTAAAATTGGTAGTAGTAATGATGGGGATGTTGGTTCCTATGAGGGCGGTGGTTGAAATGATGATGGGTGGTGGTAAGGGAGTTGGCTGTGACAGTGATAATGGTGGTAGGTGGTAACGCTGATAGGGTTGACAGTGGTGCTTATGATAGTGGATAATCAATGATGATGACGGTGTTTATGATGATGGTGGCCTTTCGTAGTCAGTAGTGGTGGTGGTAATGGTGCTGGTGGTGGTAATGGTGCTGGTGGTGGTGGTAATAATGATGATAATGACAATACTGTCACGCATGTAGATTGAGATTGTGATTTAGTTTTTTTTTTTAAGTGCTTACATTAGACAATGAATAAATATTATCATATCGAAACTGATGAGAACTGTTTAAATGCGCACATTTACACATTTTTTTTTTCTAGTAAAGATGGTAAGTGCAGAAGATAGTCACTCTTGTTGTTAATCACAGCAAATTTGATTCTGACAAGTGACTCAATAGTTCTCAAAGCATTTTACCCACATTGCGAAGGGGAACTCATACGAGCAAAATTGTTGTTATTTACCGTGTTCCGTCAGTAGCCGTAATCTTCCGTCATGAAATGAATGCATGCATTATACGTGATTTCAGTAGCCATAAACCATTTAGTTATTAATTATGATTTCTTGCCAGACAAGAATGGCCATGATTGGCATTGCGCCTCCTACTTTTGAAATGAATTTTCCCATAATCGAATCATGCGATATTTTTCTTACCTGATTTTATTCCAGACAGTGCCACAAAGAAAATAAATACCACTTCAGCCGGAACACGACTCATCTTTGCATCTCTGGTTCAGAAAGTATTTCAAAAAAGGGAGATGCAACCTTTCAACCTCGATAACTGCCTATATTTCAATTCTGGCCAGAGGATGTACACATCTGACAAAATGCTGTCAGAACATTTTGTGAGCAGAGATGCCCGACGAGACGTAGGCACTTGAATGCTGGATTCGGCTGATTTGTAACCCAATATCAGTCAAAGTAAAGCCATCAGAGGGAGGCGGCTACGGTAGGTGTTTGTATTTGGATATGTCTTGGTAAATCTTTTTGATGATAGCAAATTTGTGCCACTTCGTGTCTGCATGACTTTGTCGTTGTTGTGTTTTGCTTTTCACAGAGGATCTGACGGGATTTAAAAGATAATACTTGTCCCTGACAGATATGCTTGATCAAAGGTGGACCTTCAAATCAAAACAAAACTGTCCAAACTGACCCTATTACATAACCTTATAGGTGGCATCATTTTACGTGCCCCTTGATCTTGTTATGGATTCGGCAAGAAGTTTGTTGACGTGCTCTGATGTTCGGATCAGCGTATCAATAAAAAACTACATTTAATTGGTGACATGAAATTTGAGCGTTTAGTAATTAAGATTCCTCACAAATAATGTTGCTTTGTGTATAAGCATCATAAACAAAGCTTATTATAATGTTATTCAGGAGTTTATACATCTGTCATGGCCTTTCACCTCTCAATTATGTACTTATGTAATCTGTCTGTCTGTCTGTCTATCCATCCATCTATCTATCATTTTTTTCTTCTTCTTGTTCCATTAGGGGACCCTAGCCAGTTTCTTCAGACAAGAAGGTTTGATATCAGTGTGACCAAAAAGCTTAAATTTGGCGATATGTTTCGTCAGTATTACTTTCAAAAGGGGACCACAAATTACGACTTGTATGATAACACTTATCCTAAGCTTTATTGGGATAATAGTGAATGTATACTTGTAGCTATATTAGAGTAACAGATGATGGCACAGATGAATACGGTTATTGGTCACTTGTGGTATGTTTGGTGACACATACATCGTTCGTAGATCTTACTATTACCGTTATCACACAACCCCAAGTAAATACATCAAGGTACGGAGGAACGCTGTATATAGGTAAAACATTGTGCTCAAGACGAGGGGCGGGGTGGGGGTGGGGTGGGGGTGGGGTGGGGTATGATGTCTCCTGTAAAAGACTTCTACAAGATCGTCCAGATATAACGTGGTTTTTTTTTTCAACGTAGGAATCTACACTGTAGCACTGTGATCATGGGCTACAGGAGTAGCATGATCTTTACGCATAAATAAATAACATCAAAGTTTTCCCTATACTCCTAAGCTGCAAATCATTCTCTACTGACCTACTAATGATATGACCCGATTATTTGCTACCTAAAAACCACCAGGAATAGATCTTTATGTGTATTGATGGAACTGTATGCGATCACAACGCTAATATTTGCTTTAAGGATGAAGGAAAATCACGCCCCACAAGAACTCTAAGACTATAGGGTAAAGTCAGAAGGAAGATTTCGCGAACCTTGACTCCAGGGCCCCGTATTTACTCAGGCAATCACATCTGACATTTTACATATATCGTAGCATTAAGTCATCAAAGACTTGACATTTAGTGGGTAACAAAAACGAAATGAAGCCAACTTGGACACAATAATGTTAAAATTCCTGGTCATGGCATTCTACCCAAATTCATTTTGATTATGATAGTATCATGCTTATAAAGTCGCGTTGAACCCAACTTACTGTCTTGGAAGCTGCAATTAACCTCTGCAAAAGAGGTGGGAAGATTAAAAAATGAAACCTCACGTGCTTAAATTACGGTGTTAAAACACCTCCATTAATGTTCGTGCACCTGTAATGTCTTTCATCTACACAAGGCACGACACTAACTTTTGCTTTTGGTGGCCCGATTGGGCTACCAAAACATATTTTTTCTTAAAGATGATTGTGTGCCCGACATTCTTCTTCTGGTGGCCCTCGGCAAACGCTAATGTCGAGCTAGTTTTCAAATACATTTTATCTCCACTGTCCGTTACTCTCTTGAAGGATATGCACACTGAAGGCTGGTATAATGCGAGCACTATAGTAATAATCTATGCTTCTGGTTGTGGCGTTGATTCTGACTTTGATTTTGCTTAAAGGGATCGTACGGTTTTGGTTGAGACCTAATTTCAGATTTATAACTTTTTTTTTTTTGATGAGATAATGATAAACCTCTTATGAAATATGAAAGAGCATGTAATTCCCTGAGTAATTTCCATGATGAAAATTGGTTTTGAAATGTCTGAGATATCCAAAACAGAGCAATTCTGATAAAGTGTGTGACCCACACTTTTTTATGATTGATTTGTTTTACTTTGTTTTTGGATGTTTCAGTCATTCCAAACCTGATTTTCATCAAATAACTTTGAATTCCTCTTAGAATGATTACTCTGTAATGTTTCATAAGTGTTTTCTTGGTATCTCGCAAAAAGTTAAAAGCCCAATTCTCATCTCCACCAATACTGTCCCATCCCTCTGATGTTTTGACGAACTAAATTATATCGAGGCAAAGGATAAATATTGGGCACTAACTTAATTGTTGAACCCATGCATAACAACATGGCTTGATAGATTGTTAGTAATTCGTATTACTATAGTAACAGTGTGAATCATCATGTGAGAATAAACAAACACCAGTGAAGGAGACCGCGATGCATTAAGCGGAGATTGACAAAGGATAGATGGTGACTTCATAAACAATTTCAAAGCGTACCATGATTTGCATCTGTCAATGGGTAAAACGTAAAGAGATGGAAAAATGAAATAACATGCAACTCTGTAAGAGTGTGATGTTCCGCGTATAATAGTTCTGTGTATAAAAATGTATGTAATCGTATGTGCGTGTGTGTGTCGGGTGTGTGCATAATTATGTTTAATCAGAACATCTATCTACAGTGTGTTCTAAGATTTGCCATGACCGAAGGCTGAATCGGTCATTAGTGAAGTATCCAGGAGGGGGTGGTCATATATATAATGCAAGTATCGACAACGCTTATCGCTGGGGCTTCCTGTATAACCTGCATTGATATCGATTATTCGTCAGATCACTTCGATGGTCACGTATATATATATACGGTATGTAATGTTTGACAAGAAATGCATTCAACTGCGACAAAGGGGAAAAAACACCAACAACTGACGTGCAGAAATGAAAGAAATGTCACTTATTGTCTTAGAATGTTGGTAAATCTTATTTGCCTCAAGATTTACCCCTGGAAAATGATAATAAAAAGTTACGGAATGGGAATTAGGAAGAATTTTGGATAAAGTTTTGCTCCATGCATATATTATAAGAAAAAAGATCTTAAAACCTGTTAGGCTACGTGTCCATCTCTCGGTGTTTCACTGAACTGTGCAAGTTTCGAATAAAGACAACTTCGCAGCATGAGCCGGGTGTGTGTAGGGGGTGTGCTCTAGTGCAGAGGGTGCAGAATGTGCAGAGTCAGGGCGAGCTGGGTGTGTGCAGGGGGTGTACCGAGTGCAGGGGGTGGGTGTACTCCCAGTGCAGAGTGTGATGAGGGCCTGGGACCTAATGCCTAAAGTGTGATGACGATGTGGTGACGATGATCTAGAACACGGCTTCTCAACTTTTTATTATCATTTTTTTTTTCAATCCGAGACCAAATTTGGGTCGTACATTTTTTTTTTCGAGTCCAAGTTACAGAGAGTGGAAATTTTCTTTGATTTATGGGGGGAGGGCCGATATCGCGGCCCACTGGTTGAGAAGATTGGATTTTAAAATATCTCAACTTCAACTGTCTACTGAATATATGAGTTCATCAAAGTATGATATGAGTTTAACTTTTGGAAATTTTTAAGTCGCTTTTCAAAGTCTTTACTACTAAAATTCATATTTTGTTTTATCAACACCGTCAGAGTCAAAACGTATACCTATTTGGCACATTATGAAATAAAGATCATAGGTTAGCAAACAGCATCAGAACGTTTAAATTACCTCTTCTTACCTATTGAATACAATCATCCAAAAAGCAATAACATCCATATATTTCCTGAAAGGAGCCCATTCATGTTTGCCGGAAGGTGCACATGGAAGCAGGACTTCGGCAGTTGCGTGATCACTTAAAATCGATGAAAATCGATGCAAATGGATGCAATGGATTGCCAGAGAGAGAGAGAGACCGGAGAATTTCCAGCATGCAGTACAGACATAATTTTCTTTTATTGCTTTCAGATATGTCACCCAAATGCGCTCTCTGTCCTTAATGGACGAGAGCAATGAAGGCTTTCAACATTCTGATAACGACTGGGAACTTCGTATCCTTTGAAAGACATGTTCCATCAATGTTGATACAAAGTGTTATAGAAAATGTCAGACAAAGAGATACACATGGAAAAGACCGCGTAGAGAAACTTAATGTCCTTCATAGTGAAATACCAGTGCTTTTATGTTCTGTTTCCCTTTTCAATCTCACTCTCTTCTTCTCCTCATCCCCCTCTCTCTATTCACTGCACTTCCTTTTGTCGAAGATACATTGATTTGTATGATTCAGTGATGTGTTTTTGTAGTCATGATAAGTTTGTGATTTGATGCAGAATAGGGATGGAAAAGATCGCTACCGCGACATACCAATGATTTTGATCAAATCAAACAATACTTAATGCATTTTTTCTACATTAACAATTCTATGATTAACAGAGCCATAAACTCAAAAGATGATAACATTGTAAATGGTACTTCTGCTGACTTGACGTGCACTTGAAGTTCTATGTTTGTATATTTTGTGAAGTGGAATAATTGATGTTTTCAAAAATAGAGAAACTCGATTCTCCTACTGTTCTCAGTAAATTTTCCATGTGATTGCTCAATTATTGCGTTGCAGTAGAAATTGCAACTCACTTTGGATTGTTATTAGTGAATGAACCCACGTATCCTCAACTTCACTCGCACAACTTTCATGGGGAGAGATAAAGAAATGAACAATATTTGTAAATGAACTATAACGACAACATCAGTCGTAACGATGGTTAGGGATAGTGATTGTTTAATTCACCCATCAGGTCAACCTGTACAGTGTGAACTGTTTTCCTTACGAAAGACCCTGCCACTGCAATTACTCAACCATTGTTTACAAGTACCTATAAATGCCCCGGGATTAAAAATGAAAAAGCCGGCAAAACATTTTCTCCATTTTCTCGTCCACAGTCCACAGTTTGAACCACTATGCCGCCACACATCCACGGGTATTATCTACCCTACTGGAAAGAACAGTGTCCCACAGTGCGTTCACAGTGTGTTCATGTAGTCGACAATGTGAAAACGCTCGAATTTAACAGTGTGGAGATGATTTCACACTGTGGTTTGGTTTTCACAAAGTGTTCACATGGTAACGTTCTGAGTCATACTGTGAAGTGTCAACTGTGCATTGATGATTCACAATGTGTTCACACTATTAAAACGGTCGAATTTAACAGTGTGAAGAGATTTCACAGTGTGTTCACATTGTGTTCACATTGTGTTCCCAATTTTCACACTGTGGGACACTGTGGGGGTTTTTTTTCAAGCAGGGCATTGGTTTGCCTTATTTGTTTTTAAAGTGGACGGTATCAAATATAAACTGGGTTTAATTGCTCATTGTCCTATGTTATATAAAGAGATGATTTTCAATACTGCTCGGATCGCTAAGTTAGGGTTAAGTTGTGATAAACTGCTATTAAAACTCGTCTGTGGTAAACACCCCTGACCATCATTCGTCAAAGATACTCACTCCCTCAAGAAATAACAGCAAACAATAACAGCAAATGTCATAAAATGAGGTTGTCGATCATTATTCTCATTTTCTCTCCGTTTCTTTCATCATATGTCATTTGTTTGACATCCAATTTGGATGCATGCTTATATCGAATTGACATGTTTTTATGATCTACCTGATGGAGTTACTCACGTTTCGGAAAGCGTTTATTATAATTGTAGGCGTGTTATCACAGACATTCATGTACTGAGAGGGCTTACGTCGTTGATTATGGACTGTAGGTATGAACTGTATGATAACAATATGACAGACATGTTCTCTATAAATAAATGAATATATATATATATATATATATATATATATATATATATATATATATATATATATATATAATAGAGTATATACAGTATATCATCAAGCATGTTATATAATGTATGTATATATACTGATATCTTATAGTTTGTTGCTTATTAGTACAAAGGCAAACAGTTTCATCATTTCAGCAGTTAACTAAGGTGAGAAAGAAACCTTGCGAAAAAGAAATCATAAATTAATTGTAAAAGATAATGACACAACAAGGAGATGCTTATTCAAAAAAAAAATAAAGTTTGTAATATCACTAACCCGTGGAACGAATGATTGTGATGATGAATATTTGCACACGTCCCTGTCGAATGAAATGAATGATAATGATAGAAGCTGATATTTGATTGTGTGGAGGGAGATGGGGGTGGGGTGGGGATAGGAGCTAGACAATCATGTAGGCAATATAAATTCGACCCAGGTTTCAAATCAAATTTCTCCGTAAGGTGGAACCTTGTGCATTACGTTGACATCAAGGACTCAAGATCATTTTCATCTACCATCTTCCTCCTCCTTGCAGAGGATTTAAGCACCAAAGGTTGGTATTTTTTACTTTTTAAACAGATTAATGATGTTTTCAAAGTAATTCCGGTCTCTATTGTGACTAAATGATTATCCATGACTATACTGGAGCCAAGATTTACAAGGCGTTATTTTATCAAAATGGGATAATTGTCACATTTTCATGTATTCTGCACTTGTTTATCTATGTAATATATTTCTTAAACTTGATTGTTTTACGGCATTTTATAAACGCTACTGCTTTCAAATTAGTATTTTTCTTCGAAACTATATGAGTGACTTTATTAACACTCGCAATGCATTAGTTTGCGATGTAAAGGTACAACTGGGTCGTGTTCTCAGAAATCTAGAGCCGAAGATACTAGAAAATGAGTGATTGTTCTATGGCAAATGGGGTAAGATCTCGAAAATAGTAATGACAATAAAAACAAAAATCGTGTAATCATAGCTCTGCAGCATTAGCAGCATTATACTACATGGTATGTGTATGTGATAACTGGCAGCACGTAAAAGGCGAAAACTTTTTGCTAGAATGCTTACACTGTCGCACGTCACCAGGCGTAGTAACTCTACTATGTAATGTACAGCTGGAGTGGAATTTCATGATTTTTGCTTCACAGCGCAAGTGAAGATAGAAATAGAAAGGTGGTAGCTGATATTACATTAATGTCATTATGCTAGGATCATCTTATCTATTATCTAGCGATCCACGTCCCACAAGCTTTGCTTTTTAGTGGATCACTATTTTCCATAAACGAATCTATTTTCCGCACGCCCTCGAAGTATATGGATATGCATTGTGCCTCCTAATTATTGTATATATATATATATATATATGTTGTTATATAATTTCTCTCGGATACTACATGAATCTTTTGTAAATGTTTGAACAATATTTTTTCATGACATGTTACTTTGTACTATGTTTTGATTTTCGTTGATTGGAAATAAACTATGATTGAATTGAATTGAATTGAATTGAATTGAATATTGTAGCAAATCAAAATGGTTATAGATTACAAATTCTTGTGTTGTGATTGAACTCGTGGGTGTATTTTAAAATTCCAACGAAGTTTATTCATGTATATCCATATCAAAACATAGCATTTACAAAAATCGAAACACAATTGCTTTGGTATAATTTATACATTTTTGATAAATGGAGGGATCATAGAAAGCACACAAGAGGCTTGTTGGAAATGATGCCCCCACAGACAAGTTTGTCTTTTTATTTTCAATTTGTCACATACAGCTCAATGATGCATTTGAACTAAATACATACTTTAACTCCTTGCGTGCCACATCGATTCCCTGTCCATAGGTATGTGCGTGAAATTTGTGTGCATTTGATTCATTGACATAGAAAGGTTTCAAATTAATCTATTGGATATATTGCATTGAACTGAACTCGGCACAAGGTGAGAAAGCTGTGAGTTAAACAGTCTCACCGTAAGTTCAACCGATGTCTCATCGATGTACAAATCTTTGTTGTCCCTAAAAGTCATTTTATGGTACTTTTCCTCCTTTAGACAAATTTCACTGGCAAACCTAGTGCACAATCCACGACGTACTGCTAGGATCAACCACTGTTTAATCTACTCCGGCACTGGAACGTATGTCCACCAGAACTGCTGCCATGAGTTACAACGTATCAGAAGCTATTCAGGTAGGATCCCTTGCGTACGATTTCGATATGGCCAACTATGAATACTATAACATAGCGTCAAGCCCAAACCAGAAGCCCATCGCATGGTCCTGGAATTCGATGACCCTGTCATTGTTTGTGGTGTGCGAACTGATCACTTCCATCTTGGGAATCTTGGGCAATCTCTTGGTGGTCGCGGTCGTTTTTCAACGCCGATCTCGAAGCCGCTCGACTGACATCCTGGTCGGGAACCTGGCGATTGCCGACTTTCTAACGTGCGTATTTCTGCTGCCGTATCCGGAAATACTCACCGTTCCTGATTCGTGGCTGGGGTCACTCTACTGTAGGATCGTGCGGGGGCACTATCTAATGTGGACATCAGTGACAGCATCAATATACAGCCTTCTTGCTGTCACTGTCGATCGCTATTTCGCCATGGTGTATCCGATTCATTTCAAGCGATACGTGACCAGAACACTCGTCAACGTCGTCGTCGCATCTGTCTGGACGGTCTCGAGTATGCTCATGGCGCCAATGCTAGTCATCAACAGAATGGACGTCGAGGGGGCTTGTGTGTTCACTTTCCCGTCCACTACGTTTCAAGCTGCCTTTGGCGTCTACATTTTCTCCATCCGAATCGCCATTCCAACCACCATTATGTTATTTACGCAGCTAGCCATCGTGAGAACGCTCCATCGCCAATCGGCCCGCTTCGAGAACACCACGGCATCGTTCCACGACGTCGCGCGCACTCGCATTCTCAAGCTTACTTTCACCATCGTATTACTGTACATCGTTTGCTGGTCGCCAAACCAGTTTGCGTTCCTCGCGTACAACCTCGGGCTCACCCAGGCTTCGTACGCCTACAGTCCTCTCAGCCGTGTGTTCATCGCTATTGCCTTCTGCAACTCTTGCCTCAATCCTATCCTCTACACATTACGGCATCCCCAATTTCGAGATGCAGTCAGGGCGTACTTCAAGAGATCTACCGGCAGCCATGCACCAATCTTTGCAGAACCCAATCAGGCCGGCAAGCAAACGGCTAAGCGAGAGAACTCATCGGCCTAAAAGGTTTAGGACCCATGACGGTTGGACGAAGGTATCTTGAAATGTAAGAATCTTAATGGTTAGTCCGACTGTCAATGCATACAATGGTAATGCGTTCAGTGGTTCTGGTTATGAATGTGTACACTAACATAGCGCTTAAAAGTCATTTCTTCAAAGATTTCATTTGTCCACACGCTAACTCTGATATTGAATATTCTACTTTCAGTCATCCTTCATAAAATTTAGAGGAAACTTTTAGAGGAAAATTTAGAGGAAAATTTCAGAAACACTGAAATCTCAGTAAGCACATGGAATGGCTGGATGATTTGTTGAATGTTTGATATAAGCATTTATGTAAGACTGCGCTCAGTTGATGTTACTCTGCGTGCTTTTTTTTTCTTAACCATTTTCTCGTTTAAATAAATACACATAAGGTTAAAAGACATGTTTGAAATATATTACATATCTCACTTACACACCTTCACTTGGTACGTATTTAGGCCTATATATGTTTATATATCATATATATATATATATATATATATATATATATATATATGTAAGATATGAGAAAGGAAGGAGAAATCGGTGCGTAGATTTGACATCATTATTCCTCTTACTGTTCCTCCTTTTTGGAAAAGCGCAAGACTTGAAAAATTGGTCTCCGCCGGGGATCGAACCCGGGTCTTTGGCATGGAACGCCAACGCCACGGAGACGTCATAGCGATTCAGGCAGACCCAAGCTCGAATACCCGACGGACCAACCTTTCAACTCTTTATGCGCACGCTCCTTTTTGGGGCAGAGAGTTATGAATAACAACCAGCCGCGTGCCTCAGCTGGATTTATATATATATATATATATATATATATATATATATATATATATATATATATATATAATTCTTTTAGAGTTCGTGTCCAAAAGAAGTTCTACTATACTTAACTGTACTTACGATGGTAATAAATGATACACGTATTATCAATATAAGCTACTGGTTTGCCGTTTTAAAAAAAAAAATCATACATGAAGCTGTCGATATTGTAGACATGGTGATATTGAAACAAATCATTTTAGTCATATTTACATGACAAAAAAAAAAAATCCACTACTTGTGTTAATGTAAAGTTATTGCATTTTAAGCCATGTACCCATGCGTTTCTTTTCAACCGATCGAAACCATAAAATGTAGTAATGTATATTCCGTCAGACAGTACCTGGACATTAAGGGTGTTCATTCACTGAATTAAAAATTTGTTTTTTCAATATCAATGAATGAATTAAACTATTAATTCAGATCGTCATATACTCATTACACTGGTGCTAATTATATGATATATTCGTCACGCAGTAATGTGATCAAGTCTTGAGTCCGTGTTTGTGTTCACACCTAGCTTAATGTATCATTGCAAGAGAATTGAGTCATGATTGTTCGGGTGTTAAGATGATGCTCCAAACTCAGGATGTTGCGGGATGTTTCGTGAGATACCAGCTTCTTTGGGGGTCATCCTATGAATTAACATCCACGATCCATTCGGCCTACGAGCTAGACATTGGTAAAAGTTCCAAGAGTCTTACACTCACGAGTTATACAGAAAACGAGCCAGATACCAAGGCCTATGATCTAGAAACTGGGGCTTTATTTGCTAGCTCGAAGGAGTATTTTAACATGCCGAGCTCGTGGGCCTGTCGCCTAGCTCGTGAGCTGTATGACTCGTGACTGCATGACTTGTTGGTTGTTTTACTCTTAGGCAGGTATAACTCGTGGGTGGACAGTCTAAGTCGTGGACGTCTAGCTCGTGACGTGCACCCACTTCCAGTCACTATTCTCTATTTCTCTCAGCTATTATGAACTCAGTAAAAAAAAATCCCTTCTTTCATGAGTACATCTGAAATAAGTGTGACAACAGTACCTCTTTTTACATAATATACATAACAATTTATTCGTATTTACAAGGATCAAGTCGTGGAAAATAAGAGACACATTTACAAACGAGCTGCTACAGTGAAGTTGCAATTTCCAAATGATTACGTGTTTATTCATTTATCTATTTCAACTATAGAAAGAAATCTTGTGCAATTGCTAAATTTGTTTGATATATTGGGCATGTGTCATTGTGTGCTATCAACAATCTGGAATGTCAAGGATAAAAAATCCCGAACGATACAAGGTTTTAGATATAATAAACTCTAAATTTCTTCAAATCAAACTGCTCCAGTATTACACATGTCAATGACTACTTCAGTGTTATTAAAAGTGTGTGCGATAAGTCAAGTGGTGATCGTAGACTTTAAACGTTTATGTTGTAGCTAAGACGCAATGCAAAAAAGCGCTGTAACACTACTCTTTATCCAGGGAAATTGGCTAGTATATAATAGTTATATGATTATCTTATCGAGTTGTAATTTTGTTAAAAGACACCATGTATTTCATTTGTCTGTTTAGTATTTTTTTTTTTTTACTTCAGAGGTAAGTGCTTTGCGCTTTCTCGACATTGTCATCTCAGGTTTATTCCGTCAGTTGTCTGTGGGAATTACATATTTTCATTTTACGTCCACGTGAAGGCTCTTTCAACACAAGCGGTCAAATCAATCGGAAACCATTGTCCCCATGATAACACTGCATCTAAGTGCGTACCACGCTTCTTCTGCTGATCAGCCATAAACAGAATTTTCATGTGATCTTGTATGGAAGTATTCAAAGGTAGATTTTTGTCAGCAACTAATCGCTGCAACTGCGATAGTTTAGTCCTATATTGATGAGTACTGCTGTGGGTATCCATACGTTAATCAAATTTTACCGTTTGTCAATGAAGTAAGCCAGCATGGTCTCTTTTGATACCTTTCGTGTGTATCATCCTGATATCCGCCAAACGTGATTTATGACAGGAGATCTATTTCATTAGGCTTAAAAATACTTTGATTAATTTCATTTTCCTGTCATGCAAAATTCTTATCAATTAGGGAATAACTAAAATGGTCCCGGTATGCTCATCATACATAACATTGCTATTAATCCCTAATTTTTCGTAGAGTTAATGCATGAATCACATCCCGTTCTGTTCTCCCGCCCGGCTTTGATAAAGTAGTCAGAGATTGCGTGCTGATGTCATTGGTCACGTGATCCTTACGACGTCACGAGGCTGGATTGACCGGTCCATCACGTCCTCGGGGTCTAAACCAATCGTCTCAGAGCTTGGTCTTCTCTTCGGCCGTCAGAGCCTTGATCTTGTCATTGTAATGCTTGGACATGAGTACCATCGTGATGATGAGAAGGGCACCGAGCGCGCAGCTGACGGCGATCAGGGCAATCTTGAACGTTTCCGCCTCTTCCTCAGCAGCGTCGATGCGCTCCAGCACCTCGGTGTCGAAACGATCATCCCCGCCGTCGGGTCCCTCCGTTGGCTCGGGCTCCTCCGGCATCATCATCATCATGTCTTCTGTCATCGTCGACGCGTACGCTGGGAGGAAAAAAAAACAGGAAAAAGGATCCAAAAAAATTAGTAACTGCGTCTAAGATAATCTTGGAAAAAACCCACACACAAACAGCTTTTATTCCTAGCTAATATATAGCTAGGTTTACCTACACATTCAACTATTATGTATTCCTTGGTAACCAAGCTTGTCCCTGCCAAATAAATATAGAAGCCTTGTCCGAGTCATCCCCAGCATACCACTGACTAACACTGACCAATACATGGCTTATCAGCTGTTATGGGTTATAATGGTGATCAACTTTCGATAGGATACGATATATATATATATTTTATTTGACTCGATTATGCGATTCGATTCGATTTGCTTTTGTATATGCGCTTAGAAACATCTGTATTAAGCGCCTTATAAATGTATTGTATTATTATTATTATTATATGAAAAACTACACATCGCCGTGCCTGGGTGTATGGTATGATTAAAAAGTAGGAAGAATCATAATGATTGAAGAGAGATAAATATTATGATAAATTTCGAGTTGAAAACGCGTAAGAGACCATCATTTGGAGCTGTTACTTGTTATTGATGTTGGCCTCTGGAGACAAATAGTGATGATGATAATAACTATATTTGTTTCTATTATCATTATCTTTTTTTTTATCTACAGCATTATCATATTCTTCACTATTGCTAGGATATCATTATCCCTGTATTTGATTTGATTTATTGTTTTCATTTTTATTATCATCATCGTCTCTATCATCATTAAGAGTCTTACCTGGTATGAAAGTGTAGAAGGCCTTGAAACCGAGATCCTCGGAGGCATAGTCCGACTCGAATTTGAGGTGCAGATGTTGCCCGCTGGACCGGAAGACGTGAGGGATCATGGTCCCACAGAATGACTTGTCTCCAAGCTTTTCCCATCCATCCTCGGTCTTGTCATAAATCTACAAATAGAGAGAGGGAGATGGGGATATAGCCACAAACTGTATACTAGCGAGGGTTTAACATTTCATAACGATCAGCGTGTAATATGTAGAAGTGTTGGCTTTTTTGACAGCACAATTATCAACACTTGTGATGGAGCACATAACTTCTCCGCGGCATTGTTTCTTGTCCTTCTCAAACTCCTCTATGATAAAAATGAGGTAAGGAGAGACAAATGAGTACCATAGTGAATGAGCACAGTCATTGATAATTCGGTTTATTTTTTTTTTCATTTTTTTTTTCATCCATCACGCTTGTACACCCACTGGCCACTTACCGTGAGACTGTCGTGCATACACTGCGATTGCCACTGAGTGCGGAAGCGCAGCATGTAGACCGCCACATTGTGTCCCGGGGGCGCCACGAGGTAGTGGTTGCACGCCACGTTGCTCGGGTAGTTCATCGGGAACATTGGGGAAGAGATGTGGCCAGGTCCGCTGGTTATGGTCTCGTCACAGGAATAGCCTGCAGAGAAATTATTATGTTTTTTTTTTTTAATACCGTTGACTATAATTAAAAGGGGAAAATGTATGATATACATCTTTTTATATAAGACGTAATGTTCATATTGATCTGATGGAGGAGAAATAAAAAGATAGTTGGTATCATTCAACCTAGATTACTGATTTCGATATCATGTTTCCTTCTTTTAAATTGCTGCGTGTCCGCCTAGAGGGGAAATTATGTATCACCTACACCTTTCATATACAGCAATCACTCAATTGTAACTCTTATATAGATTCTAATCCACGCTCATTAAGTTTCAATAATATTTGACATCGTATTTGTCATCAATCTTTCTATGCTTTGATGGATGGAGGAATTGTTGGACGAAGTACCCTCTGCATGATTTGGACCCTTCTTGCGCCAAGATCTTCATCTGACTGACAGATCAGCCTTGGTCGTCAAGATAAATGTAGGTCTTATTATATGTATACGACAACACATGACTTGCCGCGATGGGGATTTTGCTCGAGACGGTATATTAAAATACGAATCTCTTTCGGCAGTTCGGCGGTGTAAATTTACGTTGCTTTAAAAAGACCAGTGCGGCTATACACACGTACACATGGCCCCCCCAAAAAAACACCAAAAAAAAAAACACCAAAAAAACCCAAAAAACACCATAGACTATTCTCTTTAGCATGAATGATTTTCTTTATGAAACACTTTTCATTGTTCTAATGCTTCTTTTATCACCACAACAAGGCGTAGACAAACATGCATCGCAATTCATCCCTCATTGAAAAGACCTCATTGCATATCCTGATATTCTTAAGGATGGGATTTCACCATGAAATTCACAAAATTTCATTTTTTTCATGTTTTTTTTTTATATTTGGTCAATATAACTGACCGGATATCAGGCTTACCTGATCCATACTCCATGACGACACCCAGGTACTGTGCCTTGGTGGAGTACTGGTCGATGAGGGCGTGCGAGCCTTCCACAGCCACTACTGATTCCTTTTGAAGCTCGCTGAGACAGTGCGCTACTCCTCGTCCTTCTTTCGACTTCAACTTCATGAGAGCCTTCTTCAGTTTGGCCATCAGGTACGCCTTCATCTCCATGGTAATCTCCTCACCTCCCATGCCCTGGTCGTCCTCCATCTCGTCATCACCTTCCATCATCCCTCCTTCTTCCATCATGGCCTCCATCATCATTCCCAATTCTCCGCCCATCATCCTTTCCATCATCTCACCCATCATCTCGCCCATCATTCCTTCACCCATCATCATCTCGGACATCATCATCATATCATTATCCGTTCCCATGTAGCCTTCCTCCATTTCTTCCTCCCCACCCATCCCGCCAGCCATATCTTCGCCCATCATCCCTGGCTGTGACTCTTCCATGCCCTTCATGCTCTTCAACTTGTGCAAAATGTCCAGTATAGCTGGAGGCAACATTGACAAGACGTATTCCTCAAGCTTTTCTCCCATCTCCTCTTTATCCATCTCGCCTTGGTAATCCATCATCATCTTCATCTTCTTCATGATTTTACCCAACAGCATCTCCAAAGGAGGAAGGAATCCTCCGCGAGCGACCATTAGCCCAAAGTTTGAGTGGATGTTGTTGCAACTGAACGGTCCTCTTGAATCCAGAACGCGGAAGTGGAGTTTGTTGGTGGTGAGCGGAGACTGCATGATTGTCCACTTGTGATGACCACTGGACAATTTCTTCAGCATCATCAGAGCAAACAGCATCATGTGTTGCTTCTTAGTCATATTCTTCTTCATCATGGCCATCATCATGTCTTCACTCATCATATCCCCGCCCATCATGTCCCCGCCCAGCATAACTCCGCCCATCATATTTCCGCCCATCATGTCCCCGCCCATCGTCATATTCCCGCCCATCGTCATGTTCCCGCCCATCATCATCATCATCTTTTCAAAGTACTCCGACATGTTGCATTTTCCCATCATGAGTATGGCGCCAATCATCTTGATTTTAAGGAGGACCTTGTGCTTCTTTTCCGTCAAGTTCTTCATCATCCCATCCTCTCCCATCATCTCATCGTCCATGTCCATTCCAGCCATGTTGGTCATCATCATCGATATCGGGTCATCGTTACCCATCATGCCCCATACGTCTCCCATCATACTTCCTGCACCCATCATGACTCCTCCCATACCCATATCCATACTCATATCCATACCCATGTCCATTCCTCCGTCCATGTCTTCTCCCATATCTCCTTCGTAATCCATGTCGTCAACCATGTACATATTTGCCAAACTCAACTCCTTCATCAGTTCCTCGAAGGCGTTCGACATGTCATCGTCCATCATGCCCTCCATACCCGGCATGGGCGTGGCCGCCATGTCGTCATCTCCCATGTCTGCCTTGCAGCTGAAGTTGGACAGGACTTCTTTCACCTTATGGAGCACCCCTTTGGCGATTTCACTATGGTTACAACTCATCATGATGCCGTAGAGAACCTTGGAGTGGTTCATCTTCAGCTCGTACAAGTGCTCCTTGACCAAAGTGATGTTCGCTTTGAGCGCCATCTTCTTCTCCATTAACATTGCCTCATCCATATCTTCCATCTCCATGACATTACCTTCTCCCATCATGTCTTCCATACCACCCATCATCATCTTCTTCACCATCTGAAGGTGTTCCGCCTTCTCCCCTAGCTTCTCGACCGCCATCTTGTAGTGTTCGATCATCCCCCAGTCTGCGTGCGACACGAGGCACTTCTTGTAGGCGAGTTCGACCAACTGCTCGACCAGGGCAACCTTCAAAAACATCAGTTGCAGTTTGTGATCGTCGATGTGCTGACCGATCCTGTGGCCGAGAACGTAGGAGGGAGACACGACGAGGCCCTTTGGTAGGTGCAAGTTGTATTTTGGAGAAAGGAGAGCTGTTGGGATACAAAATACGAAGACCTAATATGAAACAGTGAGCCAATTATACTTCTATACCCGTTAGGAAGTAAACTAAATTCCTCTCATTGCTATACACATTATTTTGTTGTAGCTAGTCATGCTCTTAAGGAGCATTGACAAGTTCAAGTTTACGTTAAAGTCGTTGTTTTTACGCCATCTCCATTTTGGATATTGACGTATGGTCCTGACATGACGCTGTTGACCTGTTTGCTCTCTAAATTCCCAAGATGTTACTTCCAGTTCCTGTCAAGAATACACTAGAATAATGTTTACAAACACTTATTATGCTCATTGTGGTGGTGACATACGGGTGACTCGCAAACAGACGTCCCTGAATAATCTAACCACTTGCTGCAAAGTGTATCCGGTCTAGCGGTTGTGATATTAACAGTCACAGTCGGTTGCACAGAAACAAAAAACTTAAAAAAAAAATCATATTTAGTAATTGTTGAATTTTCTCACATCATAGTAGCAATGATTACCAGAGACTAAACTAGAAAAAATGTAGGGTTTTTTTTGTGTGTGTGTGTGTCTCTTGATGTGCATACCTGTGATTGGGGCGTGTTGTGGAAGCTTGAAGTGGAAGTGAATCCGTGGCATCTCTCCATCTTCGCTCTCCCCCTTCACCAGAGCCTTGGCGACGTCACTCAGCGACACGTCCACGTGATGGACCTCCACTCCCTTGTCGGCGAGAACACAGAGCATCTTCGTCTTCTTCATGCCGTGGTCGTTGTCGTCATCGTCATCCTCCATCATCATCCCTCCGGCTTCCATCATTGAGTCCATCATGGAATTATTCTTCATGAGGAAGGACGGATACGGAATGTAGACGTCGAAGCCAGAGCAGAGAAAAGGTGCCTTAAGACAACTGAGGGCGCACTCTTGAGGGGAGTAGACGCTGCGATTGTGATACCATGTCTCGTATTTGATCGCCTGATCGAAGTAGACGTTGAAGCCTTTCAGCGCTCCGTCTAGAAATAACATAAAGTAGAAGGCAGTTTTATTTAAATGAGAAGTTATGCATATTCTAAGCATCCTATCATGTCTTGCCAATTACTGATTTGGGGTTATCATATCGATTATTCGGAGTGAAGAAAAATAGTTATCCGAATGTTGGAATGACATGAACAAGAAGGGATAATCTTATTGTTTGTTTGCTTTTTTTCTGATGGAAGAGAGTCTGATAGTACGATTAATAGATGAAGGAATGAGGGGAGGTAGGGAGGGAGGAAGGTGCTACCTACCACAGAAATGTTCGTCAGTTCCCAGGGTGCAATCCTTTTTCCCATCACACCGCTGGTCCTCAGGCACGCACCATCCATCTCCGCACGAGAATTCTCCCATCTGACACTGCTTACTCACTGCAAAGAATCAGTCAAATGATGAACTCAATATAACCTTCCGTCATATACATTATTTTGTTTATTTAAGAATTATAGCCATTACGGAAGTTTAAATGCCTGAACGTGCGCGTTGATAACTCATCATATTTTTGTTTGCATGTATGTGTTGCTTACGATTACTAGTTTCGTTTAGTTGATCACGTTCCATTCCGACTCCAGTTTTGCCTGTATTACACAAAATTGACGTCTTCGTTAGACCTTTAGTGCGACGTCTTAGATTACTATCAAGGAAGACTGATGATAAGAATTATACTGATAGATTATTAAATAGTACAAACAGCAACAAACGTTTCGTTGCACTCAGAAAATGAGAAATGTAAACACACGCTAGCGATAAGATAAAACACAGAAACGACAGCAATAAAAACGCGACAACAGCAGCAACAACAATAACTATGTCAACACCAAGAGGCTGTATATTAACAGGCTTACCACTCTTTGGTTTGTAGTTGTTGTAGATGGGTTTGATCCAGTCCCCGAGTCCAAAGACATGTGAGTAAAGACCAGGAGACCCCTTGTAGAGGCATCCATAGGGTAGACTGGTTACCCCTAGGACATACCACTGACCGTTCACGGATGCAACAAGGGGACCTCCTTTGTCCCCCTAGAGGAAGAAAAACGCCACGACAGGAGGAAGAAAACAAATTAGTTACCATGGTGACTAAACATGCAGAGAAAAAAAATTTTCCTTAGTTTCTGTCTAAATGATTATGCTCACGTAAGCAATTAGCGATGTAAATAATGTTTAGTGAAATTTGCCAGACAGAAAAACGTGTTCTATCGTACAGTATTATCGTCACTACTTCTAATGCTGTCATTTCGGTCTTAATTTCTATTCTCATCCTTATCCTTTTTTCTTCTTCTTCTTCTTGTTCCTTTTTCTCTTCTTCTTCTTCTTCTTATTATTATCATCATCATTATCATCATCATCATCATCATCATCATTGTCATCATCATAATCATTATTGCTATCAACATCATCGTCATTATAGATTTCATCGCTACTGACAAAATTTGACCCTGATGATGTCAATCAGATTTGAAGAACACATTTCGAGAGATACATTGGGTGATGTTGTATGAAGTTTGTGCATCATAACGTGCTTAGTACAAACACTTTTATTTGCAATGGAGGCAAATCAAAACGTTAGTAGATGATGTGCTTCAAATTGAAATCAGACAAAAACAAACAAACAAACAAAAGCTTACCATACACTGTCCCTGCATCATGGTCTCCATAATTTCTTCCTTGTCCATACCGCCCTCCATCATCATGCGTACCATTTCTCTCATGGCCTCATTCTCCATCATCATGTCGTCCTGATCTTCCTCCTCCTGTTCTCCGTCACCACCCATCATGTCTCCCATCCCCATTTCCTGCATCATGTCTCCCATTCCCATTTCCTGCATCATTTCTCTCAGCCTCTCCATGCCTTCCATGTCTTCCATGCCTTCCATTTCTTCCATGCCCTCCCTCATCATCTCGGAGAGCGACCACGCCCCACTGCGGCGCTTTCCGTGGCGCTCCTCCACGCCGTCCTTCTTATCGACGGCCTTCTGGAGGTGCGGCAGGAGCTCCAGGAGATTCAGGGATGCAAACTTCTCCATCACCTCCTCCTTGATTTCCTCAAGGTCGTCCTCTCCCGAAAGCTCTCCTCGCTTCATCATCTCTACCACTTTCATCATTATCATCTTCTTTTTCAGGAACGAGAGGAGCCCGCCCTCAATCATGAAGTCGCCCATCTTCTTTTCCATACCTCCAGCGCAGATGAGGCTGTCGGGAAGATCTCCGTTGAACGACATCTTGCAGGAGTCAGCGTCCCGGAGAGGGATTTTGTACTTGTGGAGGATTCCCGGTTTGATGGCCCCCTCCATTTCCTCTGGCTCTGTAGTGTTTGAATCAGATTTGTTTAGGAGGAACAAATGGCATAAATTTTGTCAATCTGACAGCTAAACTAAATGCGACGTTGGCTTATACATTTTTCGACATGTGAACTATGACATGCAACTAATGAATATCTCAGTATTTGCCATTTTCCTACTACGATCAATTGTTTTAATGGTACTATATGAATACATCGAACGATAAAGGAGGAACATGGTATGCTAAAAGTTTCCTGTGTTAAGACATTTGTTTGGTATCAAAAGAAAGTAAAATCAGAAATCTATCTCACACGACAGATATAAATATCTCTACCTTTATATGAATACGTTACATTGCAATAGATGAATGCAATATTCCTACATACATAGATAAATAGATAGAAAGAGGGAGAGACAGACAGAAGGAGACAGACAGTCAAAAAACAAACAGACGGGGGAAATGGTTCTGTGGGTGGTAGAAGCTTAACGGTGCACCACATATTCTTTCGTGGGTAAGTATGTGGCTTTTGAAAAGAGGCCTACCCACTCAACGTTTTGGCAAGCATGTTGTTGTTATTTTCAAAAGAAAGTGAATTGTTCTCTTAAAAACGGCAAGAACATGCTTGCCGAAAAGTGAAGAGTGGGTAGCCCTTTTCAGGTCCTTTTTCGGGTCACATATACCCAAGAAAGAGTACGTGATGCACCGTTAAGTCTTCAACCACCCAACGTTCTACTGTCATAGAAACTTTCAAAGATTTCAGAATGGTTCTACTTTCCACTGTAAGATTTCAACTTGGCAACTGCTGCATCAGTATGCTTTAATGCCATCAAGTTGTATATCACATTGCAGCTCCTTGGAACATCAACTAACCTGCAGGTGCCATGCAGGCCATGCCGCATCCATTGCTACAACACATCTTCTCTCCCATACAGTCGTCGTCTTCCTCGCACTCGCGTTCGCACTCATCGAGGATACTGCCCTCTACGGCTGGGCAGCTCGGTTCTGTTTCCAGTGTAAAGAGAGAAGAAAGGAAATGTTCACCTCTAAGGAGTAAAGTAAATGCATGTTAGCTCCCCTCCCCCTTCCTCTCTCTCTTCCTCTCCTTGTTAAGGTCTCAAGCTACTTCGATTAGCAGTTGTGACGCAGAATGTTTGTTTTACAATGCCCTATCTTCATTCTATCCACTTTTTTTTTATTTTATTCACTCTATCCAACTGTCAATATTGCATCTCACTACTATCATATCGAAATTGAGATATAAGAATTAATTGCTCCACAACACAGAGACTTATAACACTAGTGCGTGTATATCGAAAACACCAAGTTCTTCCAAATTGAATCCGTGTATATATGAAGAGTTTGTTTGCAAAAACCGATAAGTCCATATTTGCCAAACTGAGATATTTGCGATTAAAGTTCAAGAAAAATAAAGAGAATAATAAGAAAATTTTTGCCTCTTTTGACCATAACTTCAAAAATATACCTTTATATGTAGTGACCAATATATCATTTAAAAGGTATTATTTTGTACCTTTTGACGGAGATCGTACTTCAAAATCTTCAAAAATGGACTTATCGGTTTTTGCAAACAAACCCTTCATATACTATGGGCTTGTTACAGTTGAGAAGGATCTTATTCGTAATTTAAAGTCCGATCACATCATTACGAACACATGAGAACGAGTACCTGAAAGAGAGATCACTACGAAAACTACGAAAGAAGACCAGTGGTCTTCTGTCTACAGTCTTCTCACCTTTCATCGCCATCATCGGGTCGCCGAACGAAGCGACCACGGCCTTCATGCCGGGCTCGAAGTGCGAATGCATCGACGACATGGGAAGACAGGCCACGTTGACATAGTCGGTGAGCTCGAATGCACCGTCCACGCGGACCAGTGCGACGTCGTACTTCCACTTCCTTGCGTCGAAGTACGGGTGAACATGGATGCTGGATACGTTTCGGTACTGTTTATTCGGACTGGGCGTGGCCATGTCTTCTCCGAAGAGTAACGACGTCGTGCCGACGACCACCTTGTACTTTTCGACTTCCTTCAGAAAGGGGCTGCCAGGGAAAACAAACATGAATATTAACGGGGAGAATACAAAAGGTGTTTACCAGTGATTTGATATAATCTTGTTGGCAGAAGCTTGGCAAAGAATATGTAACTGAAATACTTTCTGTCTATTTCTATTTATTTACAGATTCAGAAGCGCAACTTATCAAATGTTGCTTTTCAGGACGACAAAGGCATTGCTTTGACACAGATCTCCAAGTGTTCAATTAATACGTAGCAGAATCAAGACTAAACAGAGCAGCCATACCAGAATTAATCTTTATGGAATTTTAAGGCCTCGCGATCAATTCCGGGAGGTGCGAAATGACTGGTAAATGTAATTCATGAAATAAAAAAGGCGTTCCACTGGCATTTCTTTTATAAGTCTTGATATCAATAAATGCAAGGGCAATGAATGAAATGCACACATTTTCCTCATTGACACAATTGGTTTTGTATTCGATTATTGTATTTTAGTTTAGTTTAAGTTTTATTCCTTTTGTTTTATACGCAGGTGGAACCGAATGTTATTTGCTACGTAAGACGAATCATTATTGTTTAAAGTCTTCTCGGCGAATAGCTTGATAAAATAAGACGGCCAGAAAGTGTCATGTTGGACTTGCCAAGGCACATTGGGTTCGATGAAAGAAAACAAGGAGGCAACCTGTTCATTCAACAAGGTACCTTGAGTAGGGCAAGGAGGAAAGGGAGAAGGAAACTTCCCGGGCAACTTACGTAGGCGCCAAGGTTCCTCTTGTCCGAAACAAAGTTCAGCTTCAGACGTGCAAGAATGATATGATTGTAATCAACAATAATAATACAGGATAAAGTTATAAAACTCTTAAGGTATTTTTAAAAAAGGTAATTTTAAAATATTCCGTAGTTGCGATCACTTTGTGCCGTTCGCCCTCATAACACTATTTCGTAAAAGCATGTAAAACTTAAAAATCCCATAAATTTCATGACCCGATTTTAGGTCCAATTTTAATGAAATGTTGATCTTTGTATTTGTTTACGATCTGATTTAAATCTGTTCATTGACGTCAATATGAAGCTCTGATGTTGAATTTCGCGCACACCTTCTGTTTGTTTCTGACTTGGCAGGCGATACTAAAGTACCAACATGGCGACTTACATGCAGCTTGCGGCGGTCAGTACCCACTCCTCGTGGATGAGGACACCGCTGCACACTTTGTACATGCCGTGGAAGATGGCGGCCTGCCAGGGAATCTCGCCTTCTGCTGCTCCGTAGTCCATATCGGCCATCATCCCATCCATGCCGCCCTCTCGCTCCATTCCTTCCCCGTCACCCTCCATCATGGCGCCCATCGTTGGCTCCGTGTAGGCCGGCCGATGCCCACAGGTGGAGTGATCTGAGCAAGATGTGAAGACAGAGCCAAATTTCATCAAACAAATAGCGCACATTTCAGAGGGCGATAATAAGAATGATCCCGAGCCGATAGTAAGTTTTGAACGGTGGTAAGCACACAAGGGGAAGGCGAGTGTATTGTAAACTGTTCAAAAGTTACAGAGAGTTTAAACAGAGTTTGTGTTATAAGATGATGATATGATTTGTATTAAATTTATGAGGTACACATGCAATGCAGCTGTAGAACCGGTCTTTAATAGTACACTGTCGACCGGTGAAAAAAAGGAAGTTTTGTCTGTATAAGCAAAATAAAATCTCCCACCCCATCATATTCCATTTCATTTTTAAATAAAATAATATATTTCTAGAAATACGATATATTCAATCATGACAAAATCAGATTTCTAATGCTTTGCTAGATATTTCGCAGTTGGCTATAAGAGCATTAATTTACTAATAATCTGCCTAAAATGTAGAATAAGTTGATCCGAGAAGTCAAATGGTTGTTGCTTCAGTTTGTCCTCTTATAGCAGCAATCCCACTCCTAGCCGGTTGGATGAAATCAAATACATGTATCTACCTCTCTGTTTAAATGTCAATTCCAATGCCATTTTAATAATATTATTCATTGTCAGTCAGCTGCTGACTGTGTCACCGCCAATAACACCGTGATTCGAGACTCAATGTCTCTCTCTATACCGCCAAATAAAAAGGTTCACCGTTATCGCTTCACTTGTAACTGTTTGCAGTATTTGTCCTTTTTATGACCTGCCAATTAACTTTCGATCGTGAAAAAAGAAATACTTAGTAAAAAAGATGAACGGAATGCAAACACTACTTTGAATGATCAGGCAAAACCCGTCTCAAAGCTCTATGCAAGTATAGTAATTGTGACTTACCAAAGGATTGAATTCAGTTCCATTTCATATTGTAACAGCACCGACTAATCTCACATCAAAGGCTATCATAAAATAATGTGACAGACAATGATATTGCACTTCAAATGAACATGCGTGCTCCCTCCCACCTCACACACACACACACACACACCCACACACATACATACAATATATCTAGTATATGTATGTGTGCGTAAGTGTGTGTGTGTGTGTGTATTATGTATATTTGTCTGTAACTATACTTTCATGCTACATGTCCCGATTATTTCGTCAATATTCTACCCGTCAATATTAACTAACATGGTTAACTCTTTTTCCTTTTTTTTTTCTTTTTTTTGTGGGGGGGGGGGTGGTGGGGGTTCCTTCTTGCGCCAAAGTTCACCTTGAATTAATTTTCCCTGATGCACATATTTGCTAAAACTTGAGTGAGAGGAGAAATTTTCCATACTACCTCTCTCAGTTTCGTTAGCATAAAAGAGGCGTGAACTTGTTGACTTTACGTAGTTTACTGTCACGCTTCATTGGTAGTGTCTCAGTGGGAAAGAAAGATCACAATGAGGTTTGTTTGCTCATTTTTCCCCTTGTCTGGAGAAAAGATGGCAAGCTTCAATACGTGACTTTCGTCTCCATTTATTTCCCTTCAGATCTCTCTCGATTTCTTTTCTCTCATTTTGTGTTGTTTGGTTTTTGACCGTATTTGCTTTTGACTAGTATACAAATAAACTAAATGCATGATCTAAAAAGTAATTATAACTTTGTAGAAGGTAATATGATTATACAACGGTGAAGTGCAGAAGTCACTGAGAACAGAATCCGTCCCAAGTTTTGTTACAGGGCATACAGCTGTTTATTTCGTATACATTTAAAAACTTATTCCATAACGGCGAATCAAAATGCCTATGCAAACCAATTGTATGATTTTATTCTCAATCTGATCCCGTCAGCATTATTCATTTTATTCATCACATATCATGCTCTAATTTTCTTGATCACTCTGTCGATGACATAAAAAAAGACATACAATATATGATATGAGCATTGTGAAGCCACGAACAGCCTTGATTAAGGCCGGTTGATTCCGAAAGCTTTGTAGATAAAAACGAAAAAGTGCCGAAAAATCTATCACCAGATATCGCTCTCACTCCCGTCCACCTTACTACTATAAGAAAATGTTAAACTATATTACATTTATATGCATTTATTATTATTATATACATTTTATATATATATATATATATATATATATATATATATATATATGTACCTTGTACATAAGTCATGTGAGTAGTGTGTGCGTTTTCAAACACACACATATACACATATAAAACGTGTGTGATGCGTGTGTGTTCAGTTCTACCTAAGATTCTTTTTTTTCGCGCCAGTTTCATGTATTTCCCAAACTTGTGTAAGAAGGAGATGGTAAGAGTCACATGATCAACTTACTTTGATACATAAACATGAATTTGCTCAAGAAGCCGTCATCCAGCGCTGAGCTTGCTCTGGCCAATGAGAGATAGGCTACCATGACTGTGAACATGGCCACGTGCCTCCAGGAAAGACCCGACATGATTGGTCAATGAGCAGTCCGCCTTCCGCCTACATGAAAAAAAAGAAAAAAAAAAACTAATTTACAACCTGAGTAACGACGTTGTTGGAAAAAGGTTTAGATCTGCTTTTCCAGGATTTTCTCTCTCTTGATGTGACGTGCTGTTCTAAATAAATGCTGCGTTTCATCCGGTTGTTTATCTTGATCATCAGATCATATTAACCTGTTTTAGAGCGTAAACAGCTATCTACGAAAAAGATAAATTTCATTTTATATGATACGGTAGCTGTAGAATGTAAATGATAAATATCCACCAACGCTTTGCTAAGATTAAGAAATTCCATCGTCATTTTCAGACAACCATTACAAGACGTAGAAAATACCAAATTTGTCGAACCAAAGAATGCTTGCAGTAGATATTAAAGAGTGTCACAGTCACTGTTACAGTGGTTACGTTACTGTGTCAGACTGGAATTTATTACTGCATCAGTCTCAGAAAGCTTATAGTGCTCGTATATAAGCTTATCATATACTGAACATGTCATATCCCTTTCTGATTGAAATTACGTGAAAATCGACAAGAGATTATAGTGGAAAAGACCGACTTACATTCACCAACATTCCCCCCTCCCATCTCCACAAAAAAGAAGATAATTTCATCGTTCATGCAATAAATTGCTCGAGGTAATGTAATACAGAGCAAACTACTACTGAGTAATTCACATTATACTAAATACTAAGTACTAAACGTGAATGTGGTCAAGTTTGTTGTTTTACGGTTTTTCCTTATGTGAGTTTAAGGTCAATTTTCATATTCTCCTGTGTTCTCTTCAGATATTAAAAATACTCAATCATGAACTTGAATTTGAATCTGAATGTTAATGCCCATGAAACATAATAGCTCTTTGAGGGAAATGAATTGATGCTCTTTACAAAGGACAATTATAAAGACAAGTTCAATTCTCAGACCAAAAAAAAAAAAAAGAAAGAAAGAAAGAAAGAAAGAAAAAGCTTTACCATACACTTTTCTTGAGTATACGTCCATGATCACGTATATTTTCCATTACATGCTAGCAACAAAGTGACGAGCGCAACAAAAATTGTGTTAAGGGCGAAGATGAGATTAGAAGTGTTGAATCGGGTATACATTAGCTTTTAGAAATGAACAGATCGTAATTGACAAAATACCTGTGATTTTAACTTAAAAGTATTCTGCTCATTTTCTCTCTCATCGCTTCACTTGACTTATGTCGAAAAGTAAAGAACAAAATGGATTTGATAGCATAGCTCAGTTTGTTTACCATGTCGAGGTTCGACATCATTTTTCCTTGACTAAGGACATGAAGAAACAAAAATATCAAGGAAAATTTACAAAGATCGCTTGAATGAAAATCCATTTTAGTAATTTAGTTCTTTTCAGTTTCATTGGGTCTCGAATCCATCGCTACAAAGGTGAAAAAAGCAAGCAGAAGAAGAAGGTCGTCATAGTTTGATTCTTGTCACTGACACTTAAGAACAACGTAAAAGCATGATACTCAATCAAATACAGAAAAAAGTAATAGAAACGACAACTTGACTATTGTTTGACTATTGTTTGACAGTTACAGCCACTTAGAAGAGGTACAGCAAAGGTTTTAAGAAAATCAATAACACTTAATGATCCCTTCAGCACATGGTGATCAATATCTCACTCTGAGAAATTTAAAGGACAAAATAAGCAACGGAATGTTTAACAAAAAAATGGACGAATACTTGATAAAGAAATACCGCACTGAATTTACCTGCTGAAACCGAATATGATTCCGCTAAGGAACAGCAAAGAGTCCAGTGGTATCACGCTGATTTTTTTCGCCAACTGAGTTTAGATCAGAATTAATTGGAAGCCCCTCTGATGATCTTCCTGGCGTGCCAACGGCATCGAATGAAATGACAGATCCTGACACAATTCTGCCAATTATCTGCGAGTCCAATTGTGCGCGGTTTAATGAGACATGTCGCGAACAAACGGATGGTTCCGATTGGTCAATCACGTCATCATGCATTCTTATGCAAATAACCGCTTTCGGTCTGTCCACACCCACCACCCCATCCTCATGGCCGTTCTCCTCTTTGATATTCTCACGCTGCGCACTCTGCAGAGTAAATACGGGAGGACAAAAACCATCTTGCGGAAAGGAAACGAATAAGAAATGAAAAAAAAAAAGGTAAGAAAGAAAGAAAAAAATATCCCGCGACGGAACGGCCAGGCACTCTAAATAATAATGGACTTGTGTTTGCACTTGGAGATATGATTTTTGGGGCGATGTCCCATTTGTTTGCGTAATACGCACAGGTACCTCGTTTGGTCCTTGATCTACTTTCGTTGACCTCAGCCAATAGAACGAGAAACACGTATACTGGGTAAAATTCATAGAGCATAACATCCATTTTGGTAAAACCCTCATGACATCATATATATGCCGGTTCCCTATTTCCCATGCCGCACGGAGATGTCGAACAGATATTGCACACTTTTGTATGAAAGAAAAATATATTCTTCTAACAAACAGGAGAAACTTTTATTAACAAGGTTAAGGCACTGGTTGATGGTGTGTTGCTGTTGTTGTTTTTTTTTTTAAAGAAAACATTGAGTTGCATGGTCCTATACCCTGTGCTGCCAGTCTCCCGTTGTGAATGAATATCACAAAGTTTTGAAAAATGAATGATGTGGAAAACACATACATTTTAACGCTGTAAAAAGTGAAAAACCTGTGAATAACGGATATGCTGAGTTCCCCCCTACAACTGCCATATTTGATAGGCAGTCGTGTTATATTTCATAACATTTCTTACTAGCTCAGAAGGGAAATTCGACAGAATCTAAATTTGATCCACAACAACTTCTGAATTGTGTAACTTTATCTTGGGATACAAGATTCATGTGTAGATACCTATAACGCATGTCAGTGGTAACTGTCTCAAGCAACGAGGACCTCTCAGACTTTAATTCTCATCATTAAAGATGTTATCAAGCTCACCAGGAAATTTCCTGAGTGTCTTAATTATAGACTGTACCAACTGGCAGATTCAACTAGCTCTTTGGTTGCGCCAATTTAGGAAACAAAATGTCTGCCTAGACATGATGGTGAAGGGCTTAATCTAAATATTTACATTGGAGGAGAAAAAAAAATGAAAACTTGACCAATTAAATTCAAATGTCAAGTTTCTAGAGTGCTTAGTAAACAAAACCCACATGATTCACAGCTCCCATCCGATTTCATTCTAGTCGGGGTGCTGCATAACTGTATCAGCGTTAGATTTGTCATTATTCGCGTGGAAATATAATTTGCTCTTACCCATTCCTACTGGACAATCTATGACAATTTACACTCTCTGAGCGAGTAAATGAGGGTGTTTTTTTTTTTTCTTCCAAAGCTCGGTTTGTTCTTTCTTGAGTTAGACTGCATAATATGTCGGTGTTTCTATTGATAGTTTATTTCCATTCTTTGTCTTTGTTGATGTTTAGTTCCTTGGTTTTGTTGTTGTTAGAAAACTGAATAGGAAAATAAATTACTGGCCCTGGCTTTGTTCAAGATGTCAACATATTTTTTTCCTTCTAGTTTGTTTGTGTCTTCATGTAGTATTCCTGTATAACAAATTATTCCATCAATTCTCTCTGTCTTGGTTGTTGTATAGAGACACATTCCACGTGAAAATTTTAATAAGCAATTGGAGATGAAAACCAACGCACCCGTTGCTTGTTTCTTTTTGCTATGGCATTTATGTTTAGAATACTGTATTATTATCGTATATGATCGCAATTGTCTGTGTTAGCTTATTAGTTTATGGTTTATGACCTTGTAATATAATGACGATGATAAAAATGCTTATAATTATAGCGCTTAATGCTGACGTTTCTATGGGCTTAATATGGACAAATATTGAATTGAAATACAGTACATATATAACAACAAAATTATTCGTACATGATTTCATGACTTCAAGAACAAAACTAATCAGAATTCACATTATGTAATAAGATGAAATCTATCGCAACTGTATTTTTGTACCCTCACTTTTATGGTCGCTAGATGTCTAAAGGATAACTTAATGATAATATATTTTCATGATATGGTTCAGAGTCATGAGTGCTTGAGTATGTTTTTCAAATTCATGAAATTCTTCCTTCCAGATTTTTTTTTTATTGCATCTGATTGAGAAATTGCCCTACATCAACGTAAATAGGCACTGAATTTATCAGTGTTTTAATAGTATAGCCATGATAAAAGAAATCATGAGCGCACGTACTCGAGCACGATGTGTAGGTTCGAATCCTGCTCATGTTTCTTTCATCATTTTTTCAATTCAATTCATTTATTTTCATACTTCTCATTTATGAACATTACAACAGAAATGATAATACAAGTTCTTTTACCTTGTAAACAATGTGTAGAAAACAAACAATATACATGGTGATATCACAACGATTGTAATGATGACTGGTCAGAATCGAAATGACGGGACCTACATGAAAGCTAGCTTGTTTGGCTGTAAGCCCCGAGTAATCAGTGTTTGTGAAAAAGAAACGGAGAACGGATAGAAGAAGACTAGGTGATGTAATGGTACCAAATATGAAAAGCTGGGTATGCCTATGTGATAAAAAAAAAAGACACCCCCCCCCCCCAAAAAAAAAAAAAAAATATATATATATATATATATACAAAATGTGAACCATTACTGTGACCGAGCTATCTTTGTTTTCTGGAGAAGAACATGATTTGCATATAAAGCCTACTTAGGTGTATACACTATAAACTGTTGTTGCATTTAAATTATCACAAGGTTATGATCAGTAAGACACAAAAAGTAACATGTATAGCCATTAATTCATTTATTGCCTGCCGTCAAGCTCTGGGTAGAAAGTGAGAGAGAGGTAGAGGGAAAGAGGAAGAGAGGGAAACGAAGTAGAATGTGGATTTGCTAATGATGAATTCAGAGAGCCTGATGGCAAGACACAAAATGCAATCTGCATGGCTACTAATAAAACACATCATGGCTACTAATAAAACACTGATCAATTCAGTGCTTATTTACGTCGATATTGAACATATTAGTATGGTATATCCTAAAATCTCGACGACGAACAAAGCAGACGGCGAATTATGATTAATTGCTAAGCTTAATGGCCGTGAACACGGAAAAGTCAATAGCACTCACTCACATATTGTGCAAGTTAATTGTAACACTTACTTCTTTTTCTTTGTCTTATATTCTCTCTTTCCTTTCTCTCTCTCTCTCTCTTTGTCAATCTCCTACTATTCTTTATCTCTTTATATCTACATCTCTCTTATCTCTTTGAAACTCCGTGTTGGAGTCAAAATTTGTCACTACAAATTTCACGAAGAAACAAGTGTCTTTTTGGAGAGCATTAATTTTGTTTAATCATTGTATACAGATGTATCAAAATAACAAGCGAAGTGAAAATAGCAAAGTCATGTTTCAAACCCATACGTCCTTGAAAACTTCAGAACTGACTGAAGGTTTACATGAAATAAGAAATGCAAGCTTTTAAGTTGGAGTGTCTCACTGAAGCCTTAATATAATATGGCGTCCAAACCTTCTACAAATTTGGTGATGGGCTAATAGTACAAGTTTGATATCTAGGGAAAGATATTTATGCCTAAAGAAAAACAAAGTAGAAAAACATACGGATTTTAAACATAACCGCTGTGATACAAATATACAGAAACATTCTGTGTAAGTGAGATTAGGTCAGTTGTGTAAGTTTTTATCTCATGCAAAATTAAACTCATATGTTCATTTTAACATCTTGTGAAGAAGGGAAAGGAAATCAGCAGAAAGAAGCCATCTAAACTTCAGTCATTATGCATTCAGCCAAAATATTCTGCTTAGTGAAGCAATAGATGTACAACTCATATGGTTTCGTTTCAGAAGGGGCTTTCCCATACTTTTATTTGTCATAAAATGTCATACAACCACACAGTCCATGATGATTTGATGAATTGTTTCACATGTTCTTTTCTTCTATATTCTATTTCAATTCAGAGGGTAGAATGTGGAAATTATGAATAAGATTTTACGTAGATTTGAGAGAGCTGTTCAAGCATGACGTATTCTTCGCTTTATATTTGAAGAGTTTGTTTGCAAAAACCGATAAGTCCATTTTTGAAGATTTTGAAGTACAGTCTCTGTCATAAAGTACAAAGTAATACCTTTTAAGTGATATATTGGTTACTACATATAAAGGTATATTTTTGAAGTTATGGTCAAAAGAAGCAAAAATTTTCTTATCATTTTCTTTATTTTTCTTGACCTTTAATCGCAAATATCTCCATTTGACAAATATGGACTTATCGGTTTTTGCAAACAAACTCTTCATTTCTTAAACTGATATCAATTTCATTTGATATCTTTAAACAGATTGACTATAAAGCTATCAATGTCACGTGCTACGATTTACTGTATAGTGTAATGCAGACTCGAAAGTAAGACATTTTCATAACATGAACTACATCATTGCCAATTCTTGATGAATAAGAATCATGGAAAAAAGAAGATGAATGTTCTGCCACATGATGTTACTTTTATGAAAGCTGTGTTCAAGCAGTTCTTCAGTACTGACTCATATTTGAACATAAATGAATGAAGAAAAACCAGATCGAACTTGCGATAAAAAAATCTTTGTGTATTTCTCCAAAACTTTGGACACTTAGTAAGTTTTATAAAACTGTCCCTTGTGTGTGCGTGTGTGTGTGTGTGTGTGTGTGTGTTCTTTCTTTTTTTATCTTTGAAAGAATGAAGTTGTGGATCAAATGAAAGTTTAGCTGGTTTTATGAAAGAATATGTATCGGTGAATTATTATTATAACGAACAGCAAAAGATCGATGTCTATACCATGAAGAGGCTAAATACTTAATCGGGGTCTTTTTGTTATTCAAGAAAAATCATCCCGGTGAAATAAGACTCTTTTTCTTCTTAAATTTCTATACATGGAAAGCTTGGTATGAGAAAAGGCATTCGGCAAACGGCAAACCGTAAGAGACGTAATGGCTTCCTAAATACCTTTTTAAACATCTAGACGTGCAGTGTTCCTTGGTGAAAACGCGAAAATAATGCTACACAGGACAATTGATATGAAAATGACAAGGTAGATGTGGACAAGGTAATCATCTACTTCATTCTCTAGATCAAAATATTGGCACTAGAACACAAACGAAAGTTAAACAAAGACCCCCGAATTCAAAAGTATGCTTCCCAACCTTGCTATATGATGGTAAAATATAGATAATTTGGTTTACTTCTTTTCGTAATCTTTATTTATAGTGTTTGTTCGATGATATAAAAAGTATACTGGCAATAAACAAGCGCGCAGTAAAAAGAATGATGGCAGATGGATATACTCACTGATGATAAAAATTTCGTACATGCAAAAGAAAAATTATAGAAAGACCTGCAACCATGTATACATAAAACTCTTAGAATAAATGAATCACCATGATCATCCTGATTAAACTCATTAATGTTTCTTGTTCCAACAAAATGCATGAATGGAAATAAAATGATATAACAAGATATGCAATGGAATGCCGTAAGATAAGTCCCGCGTGAAGAGAAACAAAGCCGAGAAGGATTGTATTTGAAATGATATCAGCAGCATCAGGATATACCGCGCAAATAGGATTGATCAGCAAACATTTCCCTTCTAATATCTCATTATCTGTCGAGTAACTCATCTGTCGGTGCAAGACACGGAAGAGAAATGCTCATTTACAATTTCGTATCGAATGATTCTTCAAGAAGATCCTTGGATTTCTTAATCTGCATCCTCTGCCTGACCAGGCGGACGAGACCGACTGCGATGAGGAAAGTGAGCACGAAGCTGATCACGATGACAGCAAGCTTCATCGACATCAACTTGTCCATCACGTAGGACAGCTTCGTCTGAAGTCCAGTGACATCGGCGGCGTCCTGTGAGTCGGTCGACGGTGCCGTGGTTGGCGGATCTAGCATAGACACGATTCCAAGCTTCCGAGTGCCAGCTGGGAGAAAGTAAAATCGGACAAAACAATGTTTTCACCAATGATTAGCAGAGTACACAAAACTTCACTAGTTCGGTCTTGTATAGCTGGCATTTTTAATTGATGGCTGTGTGTGATGTGGAGTAAAATTTTCCAGAGATGGTGTATGTTGTTGTGTTTCAAAGAAAGAAGAGAGAGAAAAAATGGTGCCCTATAAAACCAAATTTGCCCCGACAATACTGACATGAATCTAACATAAGAAATCTTAAAGGTATCAAACATTAATATTAGATATACCATATAACGTGTATAATGATGGTGTACTAAAACACGGCACCACTATAAGGGGAAAATAGTGTGTACGAACATAACTAGAATCGAGGGGCACCACCTGTCCTGTTCCGAGAAAATCATGTCACGTTTTTATTCAAAATCAGTCTTCGGGCACAATTTTTACTAATTCTCCATTTACAATTTCCAGGGTCTTTAAGGCGAAGATGAAAGGTCCAGAAGATAAGTGATTGGCAGGATTGCAAACTGAAACAAATAACTGTTATTATATTTGCATTATCAAAATGTTCAGGGGAAGGGTTTTGCTCCCTTGCGATAATTGGCAATCAATCAGAGGACTTTATGATTGATCGGTCAATCAACCGATTGACGGTTGCCACTTCGTTGCCATATATTATGTTAAATCACATGATTGCACTTCTAGCGGTCCATTGCGTGACACGCCATAAGTTACATTGAACTCATACATATAGTTTCCAGATATAATACAGTGTTAATTAGTGCCACTGGCTCATGCACTGCTTTTTCTTCAGAATCATAAAAATATTACCCTGCTTCAAGGCTTGGACACATAACGTTTAGATTTTGCCATTTCAAGATACCATGAATTACTCATATCATGTATCATACAGATGTAATGTTATCATGATGTTAGGTATCATAAATTAACTATATATACTTCATCATCATTTAGTCCATATTTAAGGGCTTTTATATTGTGGTCATTTCTCCTTCTCTGGCCTACCACATGACTGCTTAAAAGTGGAATCACTAAAGTTATTTACCTGGTTCAAACCAGTACGTTATTTCGAAGCCCAGATCTTCGAGTTCTTCGTCCGACTTGAAGAAGACCACCAAGTGTTGGCCGCTTGACCGGAAGACGTGAGGCACCACAGTCCCGCAGAAGGATCCCCCGCCAACCAGTTTCCACCCGTTTGCTGTCTTGTCTAGAACCTGCCAGGAAAATTTATAAGTAATACACTAATGCCTCCCTCACACTTTAAAGTTGTCATGCAAAATCATATGTCAATATTTTTCTCACCCATTTCCCATCATTGAACGGCAAATGGGTGAGAAAATATCGATATATGATTTTGCCTGACATATATGATAAATAATATACTAGTATGATGTGCATTTATGAAACAGGATAACCTAAAAGACTCTGTATATGTTTTAGCATTATGTATATATATATATATATATATATATTATATACGTGTATACATAGATATGTGTGTGTGTGTGTGTTCGTGCATGCGTGTATACAAGTATAAGAGAAAAAAGCATACAAGAGGGCACAGGTCACAGGTCACTAAGGGGGTAAGTGGTCACCAAAGCGGTAACAAAGCAATGCACTTGCTCATGAAGGAAGAGATGATGATGATTACTGTTAATCTTCTTTCTACTACTATAAACACTTCAATATCTCAGGCAGTCCCTCCTTCTTCAAAATGTGTACTAACACCATTCGAGTTTCAGTGGTTGATAAAATCAGGTTGCCCCCCCCCCAAGCCCATCCCTCTGAGAGTATGGATTTACACATAATTGACATCGTGTCTTACCGTCAGACTATCGCTTAAGCAGTATGGACTTGCTGCCAGCTTGAACCGAAACACATAGAGAACGACCACGTGACCAGCGGGCGCCACGAAATGTGTCTTGCATTCGACGTTCCTCGGGTACTCCATAGGGAAGTTCGGTGACGTCAGGACACCCGGCGCGGTGGTCACCAATTTCTTGCCGCAAGACCAGACTACATAAGAGATTATCATGATGAGAAGAATTCTTTAAAACCACAAAACGTCTTCGTTCTATCACGGAACACAGACACGGAACTACAAACTGCCATGTTTACATGTTTCTAAAAGACGTCCAAGTCTTTACTATTTTCATTTTGAAATTATTTTGGCTGGCATGGTATCTTACCAACCATGTCACATACAACTGATACTTACTTCAATAATATATATTGTATACTTTTCGGCCCAACATACCTGCTTCGTATTCCAATATCACTCCGTATCGACTGTCGTTGGTGGTCATCTGTTCCACATAGGCCACGGAGCCTTCTGCGGTCATTCTTTTGCCGCGGTAAATGTCACTCAGACAATAAACGACACCCATTGCTCCCTGGGGCAGCATTCTCGTCAGCCGCTCGTCAAGCTTTTCCTGCATGTTCTCACACCGTAATCCTGTCGCCATGGTAACGTTCATGATGCGGCATGCGCGCATCATGACACCTTTGACGACCATTCCGTCGATGTCGCCAGAGAGGAATGCTCTAGCAACTCTGTTGAGAATGTCCTCACCAATCTTCGTGGACACGGTGAGATTGGTCAGGTCTGCTACCAGTCCCCAGAACATGCGTTCCTTTCTTTCTTCGCTCATACCGTCATGCGACATTAGTTCCGACCTGCCCATCGATTCGCCCTCGGGAAGTGGTACTGGAGGCATGTTTCCACCAATATCTGGTTGGTCTTCATCCGCGGAGGGACCATCTGCCAGTGGCATCCCCTCCTCCATCCCACCGTACCGGGGAGGGGTAGCACCATCCGTAGAATCATCAGAACTCCAGCTCATCTCCTCTTCATCAGCGGACGCTCCTTCTCCACTTGACTCGTCTTTTTCCTCAATCATGCTTATGATTGCCTTCTTCATTTTCTCACCCTTCATCAGCAGGTCAAAGGTACTGAGTCTACCTTTTGCGATCAACATCCCAAAGTCATTGCCGATGCGCCGGCAGTTAGTTGGACCTCTGGAGTCCAACACTCTAAGGATAACGTTGTTCACCTGATGGGGAGGTTGCGAGACAACCCACTTGTGACGGCCGGTGGGTACTGCCTCTTCCAGCTTCATCTCCCATCGTGTTAAATCCATCATGGCCTCTTTGTTGCTGGCATGGTCCAGTGCAAGATCACTCTCTGAGTTGCCACTGTCCATACTAGCTCGAGCCTTCCCTCTCCGCCCGCTGGTCTGATTACACAGATCTTTGTTCAGGAGAGAATCTACAAACTTAATCTTTTCCAGATAAGCAAGCCTGGTCGACGTGAAATTTGTCACTCTCTCTCCGGCCTTCATTGATCTCCATTCATCCATCATACCAGTCACGATATCTTTCATGAACATCGACATGATGTCGTCACTGCCAATCACTCCCCACCAAGTACCCATCATGCCTCCAGGCACCAACATGTCTACCATGTCCATTTCACTTTCGTCCTGATTCACGCTATTCATCGGGTCGTTTGATCCATCCACCATGTACATATTCTTCATCGATAATTTTTCAAGAACCCTAGACAAGTCACCATCCGGCATCATCTTCCCACTCAGTTCATCTAATCCGACATCAGTGCCGTCATCTTCTCCGCTCCTAGAATTGTCCGTCATACACGATGTGTTGCTCAACATGGCTCGCACCACGCGCAGCTCTTGACTCAGGAGATCCCGCGGGTTGCACGCTTCTTTTATCCCATTTGCCATCGAGGTGAAGTCTATGATCAACTGCATGTATTCCGATCTCATCCCGGCTACCATGTTCTGATCCACACCACCGCCTGGTCCCATCTCACCTTTTCCTTTGGGTGCGGTCATCACTGTCACCGCAACGTCCCGTATGTGCTCCATTTCCCTGCGCAGTTTCATGGTGGCTGCCCAGTCCCTGTGTGACGTCACACACATGATAACGCTCACCTTCACGAGGTGGTCTGTGAGTAACTTCTGCATGAAGCCGAGAAGAATGTTCCTGCTGTTGATGAACTTCGAGAGATGAGGACCAAGAACGTAGCTAGGAGACACCATCAGTCCTCTGGGCAAGCGCAGGTTCATGTCCGGAGACAGGATAGCTGTAGGGAAGCAAAGATGACATAAGGTTGCAGTGTATGAATGTAAGTGTAAGTGCACAATTCAGACGGTGGGTGTCGATCGACATATAGCATAAAAAAAAAAAAGAAAAACCCGCAGTGAATAATAATAGGGAAAAGTGGTTGCAAGTGTTTTTGCATGAGAACGTTTGGGCTGTGTCTATGTTTATCTCACTGTCTCGCTATCATCCTTAAGAACTCTCCTCTTAAGATTCTATACTAGTAATATACTGTCTACCACGACACAGGTTTGAAAAGATAAATTCTGACGTAAACAAGGTTGCAGAAGAGTGGGATATATTCGTACCGGAGAGAGCAGAATGTCTCGGTAGCTTGGCATGGATGCTGACGTTCTTCGTTGTCCGATTCCCCATCAACAACGACTTCAGTTGTCCGAACAATGGGGTAATGCTGTGCACCTGCGAGGTCGCATTAGCAAGGGAACACATCATCCGGACATTCTTCATCTTCCTAAGCATTGCAGTCACGCCGTAGTCATCGTCTGCTTCGTCGTTGCCATCATCATCGGATTCGCCACCTACATCGCCATCGGAATCGTCGCCCTCTGTCATCTCTCCACGACCGGTGCCACTGGGCACACGTGTCTGGACGGCAGGCCGTACAATGAAGTGGACGTCGAAACCGGTACACAGGAAGGGGGCACGAAAGCATTCCAGAGCACACTGGCCCGGTGACTGGACGGGGAATGCCTTGGACGCAGTGGTGGCGTTAATCTGCTCATCCAGGTAAAGGTTGAACCCTTTGATCGCTCCTTCTGCAAAACATCAATCATTACGTATTCAGGACGTTTGTCAGGACGCCAATTGTAATGACAGAGATTACCCTGTCAAGATCAACAGCGGTCAGGTGTTCATCAATTTAGTCAGCGCTGACAAGTTGTCAGTCTCTGACAATTTCAGCAAAATCCTTGGTTTTAATTGGCTGAGATGCTCTAGTCACTGACTGTTACCATTGTCATTGTCAGAGACTGACAACTTGTCAGCGCTGACAACTTTCATGAAACGGCACCCAGGTCTTTTCACTTTATATGATATATGAAGAGTTTGGTCGAAAAATAAGTTAACTCCATTCTTGTCAATTTGGGATATTTGCTAGTAAACCTGCTAAAAATAATAGGAAAATATGGAATATGGTTGATCATAACTTCACAGATGTTTCTTGTTATTTCTTTTGTTTTGCACTATCTGATGATGGACTTACTTTAAAACGGCAAAAAAATGATAAAAATGACACTTCCGTTTTGCTATCAAATTCGTCCTAATATGATGCTGACGGGCCTGGCAGAGCAAAACTGATTTAAAAAGGAGAAGATGCAGGGTTACCGTAAGACCAGATATATTCATGGCACGAAATTCATCTGAATTGGAGCCGACGACCTTTTTTTTCGGCATGAAATTTTGGCAAATTACCACTGACATTCAATTCATATAATAATGTAGACAAACTGGTAGACAAGAGGGTTCGCATGTATTTCAATTTTGCGAATCTTGCCTCTCTCGAAATTAGAATGCTCGCGAACATTTCTGTTTTTTTTTTTTAAATCGTAACTTCATTCAGGATCGTTCTAAAACAGGACACGTTCTCACACTCACCGCAGAATATCCCTTCGTCGGTGCCCAAGCTACAGTCTCTCTTGCCGTCGCAACGCTGTACCTCTGGGATGCACCACCCGTCCCCGCAGGAGAACTCGCCTACTACACAGTGTGTTCGCTCTAGCAGTGGAAATTTAATTACGTTTTATAACGATTTAAGAAGGCAAAGGTGACACAAGTGAAATTACATACATCAATACAAAAGTTGAATTCATGTTTATATTCAACAGATGAAACGCACACACATACAATCATATCAATGTATTATATATACATACATACATACATATTCATATAACTACTCACACACATACAAAAACGCGCGCGCGCACACACACACACACACACACACTGTCTCTCCCTCTCTCCATACATTATATACTGTATAACGCAGTATGCAAGTTTCCATTATCTCTAGATTTCACTCTCTTCAAAATCAAGTGAGAATGTGATTTCTAAGCAGCCACGTTTTAGAGAAATATGATACCAGAAGCTGACAAGATTCCTTGTGAAGGGGAAACATAAAGATCTAATAAAGACATCAATCAATCCCATCCTCTCAAATAAATTGATATGTCACAGCTCACTTGTGATCGGTTTCCCGCCATTAAAGATGGGCCTGAGCCATTTCTGCAGCCCGAAGACATGGACGAAGAGACCCGGCGAGCCACGGTCAAGGCAGCTATTGGGGAGACTGTTCACACCAAGGAGGTACCACTGGCCTTTGAAACTTGCAACAAGGGGGCTGCCTCTATCACCCTGACAAGCGATTAAGTATCGATGGCCAACATAAATACAAGTATCTAACACATACAACATGAACAGTCAGAGAATCTTCTAGGTGCCCCTAGCTGTAAAGAATGTGCAAATATGAAGGAATATGCCATTTGCTCTTCAGAGAAACAGTGAACACTTAAAAAGAAGAGAATGTGATATCTAATGACATGGGTAGATGATTCATTTTGCCTTCTGATAATGATTTAAATTGGTCGAATGTAGCGATGTTATTATCTTATATTTCAAGATAACACTGAGAAATGCGTTTCAATAATCCCTAAACATAGATTGTGTAAAACCTTAGAGTTCAAAATACTGTGCCTCAGTTCCCCATGTGTATATAATGATTGTGTTATGTATCGAGAAATCGCACCTTGCATGATTTAAGCATCTGAACCTTCATGTCGTCCTCTCGCATTCTTACATCCTCAGCCGGCTGGCCATTGCTTTCCATGTCATTTGTCTTATTCATCCACTTCCTCATCGTGATGCCCTCTCGTCGCGTTTCCATGCCAACTGACCAGGCGCCTCCGTGCCTGACTCCTGTTTTACTCATCCCTCCCACAGACTTGTCGATTGCTGTAGACAATACCGGCATCCAACGCGTCATGTCCAGTGGAAACATACCACCAGCCTTCTCCTCCTTCTCGTCCTCCGTCTCCAAGAAATTGTCGTCTTCATCACCTCCATCCATTCCCAATCTCTCCTGCATCATGATATGTCTCTTCAGCAGATTCGTGAGACCTCCCTCGGTTGGCGGATCTGACCCGTCTCTCTCAGCTCCGGCACAGATAATACTCCCTGGCATCATCCGGTGTAATGCCCTGCTGCAAACGCCATGGTCGAGCAGCGGGGTCGTGAACGTCTTCAAGATTCCTTGCCGAGGCTCTAGCGGCATCGCTGAACATGGAAAAATGTCGAGTTGGAAAGACGATTAAGGCAGTTCTATCCAGCATGAATACTACAGAATTAACATGTGAAGAAATACGACATCACAAAGTGATAATATTTGGGTTGATCCTCTTAGACAAACTGCAATTTTGGTGTAGTAAAATTTACTGAACAAGATCGCCTTGGACGAAACAGCCACTCAAGCACGAGACTACTCAGTATCAGAACGAATCGCTGTTACTCACCCACGGGATCAACGCAAGACTTCGCGCAGCCATTGTTGCAGCATTTCTGCCTCCCTGGACAGTCAACGTCGACGACACACATTTCGTCATCGCACTCATCAAGGATGTCACCCTCCGGATTGGGACACTGACCAGGACGCTCTGAAAAGAAGCGGACAGCATCGGTGAAGATAAGCGATTCTTGATCATTGGAGGCATGAAATTATGAGGAGAGTTGTGTAAACTTGGACAAATTTAACTGTGCATGAAAGACCACCGTGTATAGATAAAACGCCGCTCTAAATCATTGCTACAGTGAGGCTCTAAACGTGAGGAAATTACTTTTTTTTTTTATCATTCCGCTCTTTGCCCAATAATTTGTCGAGTTTAATAGAAGAGACAAAATGTCTGTTGTTGACTCCATGAATATTGTAGTATGTGACTGAGAGAGAGGTGTATTCAGGTATATATCTAATTATTAAGTGCATCGAGTCATATTACAGAAGATGTTCCATTTTTAAGAAGAACTCGCCAAGGTTTAAATGAGACAAACTCTTCTGAAGGCAGTAAGAACATGCTTACAGAAATATCGAGATTGACTGGTTCCTTTTCGGGACCAATAACTTATTCACATTCAAGAAGGAATACATGGTGTAACGTGAAACTATCCACCACAAAATCTCTGAGGACACATTGGTAGTGATAGTTACTTAGGTGACAAAGTGCAACAATTTCTTTATCTACATTCATGTTGCTCCTTATGTAGAATCACTAGGTCTAAGGAGTTTTTTTTTTTCCATGCAAGTCTTTACCTTGAACGGAAAGCTGTGTACCCCAACCCGTCACTCTGGTCATATTACCAGGTCTAAACACATAATGCATCGCTGGATCGGCCAGGCAGATGATGTTGGTGTGGTCGTCGAGCTCGAAGGCCTGGTCGACCCGGAGGAGAGCCACATCAAAGTCCATCGTCCTCGGCGCGTATCGAGGGTGGACGTAGATGGCGGAGACCGTCCGTCGTTGAAGTTTGCCGTTTGCTTCTGAAGAGACATCAGTACGGATACCAAGCGCGGTGCCACCGGCAGTCACCCAGTACTTCCCTGTCAGAATCGGACTATGCCATTGTTTGGAAGTAAGTGGGGAAGGTTCGTCGATCAAAATCAATCTATAAGAATTACTTAAGCTATCGTTTTTGTTTTTGTTTTCATTGTAAGGTCTGCTTTCCACACCAGCACAATGTCGGCTTTATTTATCATTAACAATAAGAACGTGACGCAACCTTAATACCTTAATACAGTAATGATAACGACTGGGACAATAACAGTAAAGTAGATGGTTCAATAAAATGTCCAGTGGTCAGTATTTTCGTTGTTCAGGAGTTGAATTCATGTTGGCATACGTTTTCCTACAGACACCAGGCAGATAACTCGTATTGCATCCAAGGTATGGAAAAAAAAAACACCTTAAAGGAACATACAGGAACAGTCGTATTATTTTTGTGTTTGTGCGGATCATTATGCATCAGAAAGGAAATGTTTCACGTGTGTAAAAATCTTTAAGAATCTCTGAATTGTAATTTCTTATGTCAACATCGACAGGTCTTAAAAACCAACAAAACAAAACAAAGCAATGAAGCAGCGCACAATATGGCTTGAAAGCAATTAATCAGGGATAATATCTAATTCCTCTTGATGTGTCCTTCTTTTGTTCGTATGATGTTGACTTATTTCTAAATATCTCTGATGCCGGATTTTAATAAGATAAAGAACATTTCTTTTAATAAACCAAAACAAACAAACACAACGCTTTGTTGGTAGCATCACTATGAGCTCGGTTATTAAGAAAGACCGTTATAGATATAGCGTTATGACTTTGGGAGCGGTCCATGCTTAACTTTCATTTCATAAAACGAGTGATTCAAATCTTCGATTACCAAGTATTTGATGAAAAACTGCACTGACTTTTGAACATGACACTGAGAACTTTTGTTAACCAATCACTGTGCTTTCCAGAATGGTTCCCATGACAACAGACTCACATGCAGCTGGCGGCGGTGAGAAGCCATTCTTCGTGGATGAGTGCCGCGCTGCAGACGAGATAGTCTTCGAAGTAGATAGCCGCCTGCCATGGAAACTCGCCCGCTACCGCCTCCCGCTCGATGTCGACTTCCCTTTCTTTCTCCAATCCGTGGTCAACTTTTCCTGGTCGACGATACCCACAAGTTGATCGATCTGTCTCGATAGAAAGCAAAATGAACGTAGATGAGGTCGCTTAATTCAAACATGAAGTTGCAAAGAAATATCTTTATGGATCTACACCCATAAACGAATTAGCCCTCCATACTCACTTGCGTCATGTGTTACCCAAATCACCTAAACTTAAAATATAAAGGAAATAATGTGAGGAATAATACATAAAGACATTATTTATGCTTGTGTGTGTGTCTGCCTGTATGCGGGAAGAGAAAGAGGAAGAAAGAGGGAAGGAAGAAAGACAGAAAGAAAGAAAGACTGAAAGAGGGAAAGAACAAAAGAGAGAAAATTGCATTAAAAAACAACCAAAAAGAATGGTCATAAGCAGAATGTGAGAATTGGGTTCATCTGTGTGATCTTTGACATTTCGAATATCGCTGTAGTGCATGTATAACGAAATTATTCCTGCATGATAATGAAATTTAAAGCATAAATTCTAACAGTCATCCTGCGTGTGCTTCGGGAGGTATAGATTCATAGCTGTTACGAACGGACCTAGTTAGTGTAAGAGAAATCGCATGAAATGTTGACAACGTCGAGGGCAATCACCATTGCTGAAAGACTCGAGCTCCATAACGTCTTTTAGGAGTAACCTAAAATCTTATTTGTTTGACAGTGCGTTTTGAAGACAGACTTTAATGTATTCTTTTTTGTATTCTTCTTCTTTTACGGTATATGTATTAACAGGTCTTTTTGCTTTGGTGTAAAGCGCCTTGAGTATCCAATCAGAGTGGAAATGGCGCTATAGAAATTGTATGTATTATTATAGGAGATCTTGCTCCATTATGATATCTGATCACATCGGTGTAATTGTTATCAATCACTTTATCTGTTCATCTTTATCTACGTAAGTATTTATCTATATTTCCCTTTTCTTGACTATTTGTATAGGCCTACATCGCAAACATTTCAGAAACCATAGCTACCTCTTCCATTCGTTTATCTTTTGCAGCTCTTTTTCGCCAAATTCTAGACGCATATTCATATATAATATTACGATATATTTCCATACATTTACTCTTATAGATTACATACACAGAAAAGAAAAAGGCGCATACTCTGGTATAACAGCATGAACGGATCGCTTTTCCACTCCACTGGGAGTTGTAGCATATCTCCGGCATCGACCAATGAGAAATCAGCTACCATCACAAGAGCGAGGAAGACAAAGGACCTCTCAGCAAGGCCGATCATGATTGGTTCCGTCGATTGGTGTCGCCTGCCATTTAAAGTTTGCGAGATGACATATGCATTTTCACTTAAGATGTGTCATTCTCCACAATGAGAGAATCGATTAACTATACCTTTAGATTGTATCAGAGGAAACGTATGTTATAAAGCTCGATATATTAACGAGTTTGGAAGTGAAAATTGCAACATCATTAAAATTTTCGTACAATATTGGCGAATATGAAAAGAGATTCTCATATTTTTCGAGTTAATGAACAAAAATGTCAAGGAATTGAATAATGTCATAAATATACTCTTCAAGAAAGGGTTCAAACAGCAATGACTCACATCTCATTGTCTACTGACACCTAAACATTGCGTTGTGGTAGTTTGTTAAGATTTTTTTTTCAACTTTACGACAGGCGCTGATACTCTTTGGGCCAAGTCCTCTTCCAAGGTATTACCAAAAATTCCTGCTCATGAAAGGCAATCTTGAGAAAAAAAAAAGTAGACGCGACATCTGTCCGCCTTAGTTTGAACAACCACAGCGAACTTTTAAATACTAATTACGAAGTCATGATGAGTTATATACGACAACATTAACATAAGACGAAATATTAGTTGATTACTCAGCAATTAGAATTAAAATTCTAGAAATCCTACAGAATTCGACGCATCAAACTCATTATCTCTATCCATCTACATCCATCTCAATAGTCAAATTTTTGCTGAACCTTGTCAAAATTCATCCATTGGATGTTTTAAAAATCCACTGGAGACTTCCCCCGGTCTCTATAATGAGAGAACCTTTTCAAATCACTTACAGTGTGCCGCAAAATTCTCACGAGCACCAATCACAGTTAGGTCCCACGTCTTCGAGAATCGGCCGAGCTCTGATAAGTACCTCGCATCCAAATCTCGAAGGTCTTAGCGACACAACAGCATCTCACATTTATTTCTCTTTTACCTCAGAGTCATGCTTTTAAAGAAAGAGAGAGAGAGAGAAAAAAAAATCGTTATCCGTCATAAACCTGCACCCAGCTGTTCTGTAAGGACAGATTACAAAAGGTAGATTTCTTTAGACATGAGTTAGCCTTGTTTTCTTCAAAGAAAGGAAAGAACGAAATAGAGAAGTATTTTTCTTCGTTAAATGCAACTATTGTGGCGTTAGTAAGACATGGAAACAGACACATGGTTGGGAGGGGGCAAGAGTGGATTTGAATTTGTCTATAACAACGGTTCTATAGCCGCTATCGAACAATAACCTCTTATCACAGCTTGTGGCCGTTTTGTTGACAGTATTTTCCCACGACATGCTTTGAATTGCTCAATGTTCACTGGAAATGATTACTGCACCTGAGCAACATAACAAAAAGTATTTGTGTTTTTGTCGCCTTAGCTATCCACGTACGGCTCTAAGATGCATATGTAATACGTGTCACGTGCCAACACTTACTGACAATGTACGGGTTTTAAATACTGTCTTGTTGTTGCTTTGTTTGTGGTAAGATTTGCCTTTTCTCCTGGTTATGATCTTAGATTTTGCATCAACACCTTCGAACCAACTTGTGCCTGTCTCGGTGGAATTAGAGGGAGATGACGTCCTACAGCATATTGTACTGCATTTCTTCGTTAGCTTTTTACCAGGAACGACGCGTCGCCATGGCAGCGGAACATCTTCTGTTATCACCGCTACATGCCGAGGAACTTCATCACAATTCGGCCAGATGTGGTGCCAAGCTTCTAAGACTTGCCAGTCAGATTATTATGCCCCTCAATTCTGATGAAAGTCGGACCATCCATTTAAACGTCAAAGAAGACTACAACAAATAAAAAAGAGTTTTAGATCTGCGACGCGAACGCTAAGACGACGCTTATTAGGCCCAAAATGGTGTTCTACTTACGCGCGAGACAGCCGTTTCCATTGTCCATCTCTGGAGGCTGCGTCGTCTGAGCGTTCGCGTCGCAGATCTAAACCTCGCTAATGTCAAACTGTTACAACGATGTAAAGATTAAAACAACAACAACAACAAAGAGTATTGCAAAATAAATCATTATTTCGTAAAAACATAATTTTCTCTACATGTTAAGGGTAATTTAACGGTATTTCCTCATGTCCTCTGAAAGTTAGTTGTGTTCATTCATTGCATTGTTAAAAAAAAAAAAAATATGTGAAGCAAACTTTGCGATCAGACTTAGATATAGAGGTCATATATCCTGGGTCGAACCTCTCGCCCACGCTATTTGCACAACATGTCTTGGACAAGCTCAGTCACTCATAACGAAGCGAACTCATAACGAAGGTGTTCTGAGTGCTTTGCTTCAAAAACAAAAACAAAAACCGCGTAATTGATTCAGTAAAAATAGATAATGCTCCCAGGGTAGTATAATTACTATAGCAACAGATTTTTAGATTTGTGGTACAGATGTCTCGATAGCCTAATTCTTTCTTGATTATGTCATATGACGGAATAAACCATGCAAAACCTCTACCACAGTATTTTTATAGCAATTGTATATCAGATGAGTACGATTTGAGATTCAGACTACGAGTAAAAAAAAAAAAACAATAGTTTGAACATGCTAAAAAGAAGTCGTTTCTCTCTCTCTCTCTCTCTCTGTGTGTGTGTGTGTGTGTGTGTGAGGGAGAGAGAGAGAGAGAGAGAAAGAAAGATGGGGGAAGCATTAGGTTTGCAAAAAGTGTCCAACCCCATCCCCTAGAGATTAGCTCATTTTCATTTGCAAAAAAAAAAAGGACAAAAAACAAAAACAAAAAACTAGCAACCCAACAGCAAAACAACGTAGAAATAAATGAAGCCGTAAAGGATTTGTTGTGGAAGAAACCCTACAGCAGTTTATTTCTGGATACCATGAGTGGAAAACAAGATCCACCCTGACATTATCAGATTAGAAAGAGAGTTTGAAGTTATCTTCCATCGCTATATTCTTTGTTTCAGGACCCATTTCATCTTCGAAGATCTAAAGGTCACCTTGCCTTATTTTCTTTCAGAGACCATTATTCCTCTCACATCTTCCCTGAAAAAAAAACAACAGTTAAAAAACCATTTGGAAACAGTTGCTTCCGCTTCACTACTAACTCTGAGAAAGCTAGGAGAATTGTGGTTTCAAAACATTGTCATCACTATAGTCTATTTATCAATAATTTTATGGAAGTGAAGTATATGCGACAATGCTACCACCTTCTTCTGTGTAAACACTAATGCTTTGAATTATCACTATTTCGTGTAATAATCTCGGAATAATGAGAATAAAATAGTCTTCTAACGTATTCCAGTTTCATTCGCACAAACAACCACATAGCTATCCCATCCTTTGTCTGAGACTAGCACCAGATTGCAGCGACTGATGCATTTATAAATAAACATCAAAGAAAATGTAGAACTGATGAGAGCGAAACAAGAAATATATTTCATTGTCAAAAACATGCTCTCTCTCTCTCTCTCAAAAAAAAAAGTTAGCTTGCATAGGTCTACCGCTCAGCTAGAACCAGGGCATAATGGACCAGCTAGACGTTTATCAAAGTAGACATTCGTAGGAAACCAGGTATTCAGGTACAGTGTATTCAGGCTCTATCAGAACGCCGCATTTCTGTGACCGTTTTGCATCTTCTAGAATAGCTCAAGTGACGGAACGTCACCTCATTACATTCTATGACTTCTGAGCTTTTCATTGATGTCTAATTGAAAAAAAAAAAATGAGCATTCGCTTTGAATTTCTACTTTAACATCGAACCTGCCTAACGCACAAAAGCGATACAAAGTAATAAAGGAAGAGAGAGAACAAAGGGTCAAGTGAGAGAAAGGGAAATGGGGAGGGAGATACACAGACGTTCATTAAACTTCTATATGCAAAAATATGATGTTTGAATAACAGATTTCAATCCGATAGTCGGGAGTGGAACCTCTGACGCATTTCCATTGTGTACAGCAAACGCAAAAACCATTCACGTCATTACCAAGTTTTACGGTTTCCGAACGGTTAAACGAAGGGCGTTAGCTAGCAAACAGTGAAGACGCCCTTTACAGATAAGAGCGTGGTGTTTTTTCTTCCTGTTCTGTGTTTAGTTTTGTATGATCAAGGTCTTGCTTGCCTCACTTGTGTATATAGGCCTATACCATTATGACGGTATGATTTCATGTTCGCCTTCTCAACTGAGGTGAAAAGCTTCATTTTTTTTTTCAAGTGACGAATTTCATACCTTTCGTTGTTCTGTAGTTACTTCTCTCTTATTCACCCCCCCCCCCCCCCATCGCTCTCTCTATTCCGAGACACGACGCTGCTTTAAAGTGTGTGTGTTTGTGTACATCGTTATTGTTTGACGACCAGTTCGGTGCAACGTTACAAGATGGCATTACCTTTGCTCTGGTTTTCACGTCTCTGTTACGATATATTCGTACATTAACGAGAAACCATGGGATAGCACCACTATAGGGCTTTTATATTGTAGTGTATATCACTTTGATATATCAGATAATGATACACACACACTTGTAGAAAGGATCATATCTGTCAGTAAAATAAATGTTCATTTTCGAGCATTATCCCGGTATAAAACCAACTGTATCACTTTAATGAATACCTTAAGATATCAGCTAAAGTTGTTCATTATTTTGCCCATTTATTTTATGCATCGACCTCCACCACCTTACACAGACACAAACACAAGCAAACACACACGCACACATACACATTTGTAAATCAGGAATGTTAGTCTCCAATTAATTTGTGCACAAGTCTTGACTAAATTATCCCGTTTGAAATGAAATCAGTGTATCTTTCGCATGCAGTTTTGGTATATAGATGAAAACAATTTTACAGCAGCGAAATTTGCGTAGTTTTGATTGCTTCATCATTTACCACAAACACAATTTTCATGACACTTTGAAATGCTATGGCATCATTGTCTCATTTACTTTGCCTGCGTGACTGTCAAAAATCACAAAGCACGAAAAGCATTTCGAAACTCAAGATTTCATCATTATTCATTTTGGGTTCGATTCCAATGAAACTTACTTCCTTCTGTTATTTTGATCAGGTAGGTGAAATTCATCCTCCTGGTTGGGTTTTACTTTAGTAATTAAAGCTAATTTGTAATCAACATTGACTGTCACAACACATGTAGAATACCAAGCAATTATTTTAAGGCACTTCTAAAACAGTCGAAGTTGCATTCTGTACTTTTTTTTAATGTATGACTATTGCTCCACTCTTTAAATTAGGAGATCCTGGGGAACTGGCTTTTGCCAATGCCGAACCAACCCTGTGGAACTCACTTCTTCAGCGTTTGAAGAACCAAAACTCTTTAACTTCCTTAAAGGACAATCTAAAGACCGAGATATCCAAAAATAAAGAGGTCCTAATAAAAGTTGGGTCCCACCTTTTATTAGGACCAGTTTGTTTTACTTTGTTTCTGATATCTCAGCCATTACAAACCGATTTTCTTTCCTCATAGAACTGTATGCTCTTTCATATTTCATAAGTGATTTCAAATTGTAACTGATTGACAAAGTGCCCTACATCGACGTAAATAAGCACCGAATTGATCAGCGTTTTGGTAGTAGTCATGATAAAAAATCATGGGCGTACGTACTCGAGCAAGATTCGAACCTACGACCTCCTGATCTCCGGACAGGCGTCATCTCCACTAGACCACCGAGCTTCCGCCCGACAGCAAGTGTTGGTTCTAATCCTTATGGCATGCAGCGGGTACTGCGTAATTATTCAAATTCATGAAATTCTTCCGTCGAGGTGTTTTCATTGCAACTGATTGACAAATTGCCCTACATCGACATGCTTATTTACGTCAGGGCAATTTGTCAATCAGTTGCAATGAAAACACCTCGAAGGAAGAATTTCATGAATTTGAATGATTTCAAATAATCTCGCAAAAATTTAAAATCTCACTTCCCCATCTCAACTAAAACTATCGAGAGACAAACACAAATACATGTTGAACACACACAGCGTGATACAATATGTTAGAAATCACAATGATTTATTATACATTACAAAAGACATAAACATATTACTTTTTTTGCATTCATTCAAGGTACTTTATATACATATGGCAAGTAAAAATATATGTACTAATTCTTAAAGCACACTACGAATATTTCAAAACAAACATTATCTTACGCACTCACGACTACAGTACGATGCTTAAAGCATTTCAAACACGGGTTACAAACTATCACTCAGTCTTTCCCACACACCTACAATTCCTGGACGAGAGAACAAACTTTAAAAAATCCCAAACAATTATAATGAAGACAGAAATGATGAATGATAGTCCAGTAATATACCTCGTCCATTTTGTAAGCCATTATCAGTATAATTGTCTCTGTGTGCTATATGATGTCATCTATGGCTACCATCAAGCACAGCATCTAATTCAATTTTTCTTCTTGTAAAGATTATCACTGATCAAACTGAACATTTTGATCATGATAAGGGATGACCTTGTCATCAAATTGACAACGTTTAAACGGAGGACTAATCACAATTGAAAAGAAAGCAACATCCAAAAATTCCTCACGGCACGAATGGAAAAGTTCCATCATGAATACCCTGGGATTCTGAGACATGGAGGAAAAAAAAAAAACACTTTTTTAGCACTAGGTATCCATCAGATCGACAGTGACTCAGCACAATACATATTTGGAAAAATTTTTCTGAAAGTTCAAATGTATACAAACAATCACCCACTATTTGTCCACAGATCTCAAAGTTCACCCTGTTGAGGACCAATGGCGAGTAAGAAAAAAAGAAAAAACAAAGTAAGACACACAACGAGAGACTGGAAAACAACAATTTCTATATTTGTACTCCCTTCACTGCATGCAATCTTTAAGTAGCACCACAGGTGAACGAGGGTAAAAGGGAGGTTCAAATTTGATATCATATGTAGTCCTTACATAACACAGTACATGTACACCTGCAAGAAATGCAGCATCTCCGTAGTAACAGAGATGTGCACATGAAGTATAGAGTAAATCTGAGTAGACCTTGTTCCTGTATTTCACTTGGAAGGGTAATCGATGCATAAAACAACATACATAATCAACCAAGACATTGAGCACTGCACAAGAGATATAACCACATCACACAAAGCATAAAGATGTAACCATATCTGTCATAAAACATCTAGTCAGTAACATGTAAAGTCTTTGTGTAAATGTACACAAGCATAATGCATACTCACTGTACAGAGTCAGAAAAAATTGCCATCATCTATGAAATCTTCAGATGATACTAAAATCATAAGTGTTGTTTGCCACTCATTACAAAGCCAAAGAGCCAGATAACTACATAAAAAAAAGAAGACAGTGTCTGATTCCCTACAAAGAGGAAGTGTGCAGTATACACACCACAACTGAAATTTGTGGTTTCTTTTTAAAGGTAATGAGTGTAATGAGCCTCTTAAAAGTGACTACATACTTTTATCCATTTTATCGCAAAGTTATTTTGTGAGAAATTTGTGAGGGGTGAGTACGAGGTAGAGTGTTGGTGTGGTTATTTTTGTCACAGAAGTGTGAGTCACTTAGTGTCCAACTTGGTAGATTTGACTGCCCCGATACATGAAATTATTTCTTGCTGATTCCAGATATCTCTCCTGTAAGCCTAGGTCAGTGTTTCCATGTAAACATCAATGAATGGTATTAAATGGCACTCCATAAGTGGTGATATCACTGAGAGGTCATGTTTGTAGTGAATGTCATTAGATAATTCTCATTCATTTGAGCTGTCATATAAAAACCTGAATCATAAAAAAACAAATACAGAGGTGCAAGAAATTAAACTGCATGCAAGAGCTAAAACAAATTACAGATAAGCGGTGAATAGCAAAGAGTAAATACAAGTAAAAAATCGAAAGAAAAGTATTTTCCAACCTAAAACTAATATGACTCTTTCAGTCTCTTGTGTAATTTAAATATAAAACAACGCTTGATTACTATGCAACATCCCTACGCTCATGGACACCTAAACAGTCATTTCAAGTGTCTTGATGCTGTAGGGATTTCCAAACAAAATCATGACACAGCCGAAATCTTTTTAGGAGTGATATTGGTCCACAGCATCAAGGTTTCTTGTTTTTGTCTAGTAAAACATTTCTATCTACAGATGTAAAAACATATGTTCCAAATACAGAAGACACTTGTGAGGAATTTTGTTGGAATGGTCATAAAAAGGAAAGACAATGTCTGTGTATCAGCATTATAACTCCACTCTTCTTTCAGCCAAAATGAGATAAATAAAATAAAATTTATATATCATTAATGTCAAAGATCACTAAAAAAAAACCCATAGGTATCAAAACCATATCAAGGAAGCAGCACACTCTGATAAAATATGCATACCTGGTATATAGGAGTCGAAAAACAATAGAAACATGGGTTATCCTTTACAAAATTGCATAGGTAAAATGATATATATCAGCCAGAATAACTCTCTATGACATTATGAGGCATATGTGACCCACAGATAAGATATTTCTTTTTTCTTAGAACTCAGCCACTGTTAAAATACTGTAAGGGAAGAAAAAAAAAAAGCAGCACACTCATAAAAATGATATTAGTCATTCATAGGACACTCTGAATACTATCTAAAAAAGATGCAAAATTGAAGTACAAAACAATGAAATCTATTTGTAGATACCTTTACAAAAAGATGATTTGCTAAAATTGCCATGAACGTCTGGATAAAATGGAATGCTCAATGACAACGGAAAGAAAACTCGTGGCTCATAAGACACAGATCTTCAGCACCACTCCACAACTCAAATCACCTCCACCGATTTTGTAATAGTGTCAATTTATGGCACACTCAAGAGATCATAACGTCTGTTGAGAATGAGAAGGCCGTTAAGTTGTCTCGAACACTATGGGTTTAGTGGCAACGTAACGCCCTTATCATTCTCAACAGACGATAAACTCTGTCCTCCCTAACATTGACATACATTTGCCTGATTTATGTAATTGCACTCTCGCCAATGACTCTTTCTCATGAATATCTCCAAAGGGCACATACATCATAGTTTCCATCTAAAAACAAGTCAGCATTATACTCGTTGACTAATGCATTCAAATCCCTGAAGACCGAGTAACGAGCGAGTCATTCCATCTGTCCCTTCAGAATACATTTCAATTCCTGAATATCAATTTGCAAGCATCAGTTGCCGATAAAATTTCTTAAAGGGGAGGCGCCTTTACAAAATTAAAGGGGGATGCATGCCCCCCTCCCCCATGTTTTTTTCTTTTTATTCTTTTGTTTTAACAATGTTTTAACAAAAAAATAAAGAGGGGCTGCACACCCGGTGCACTCCCCTCTGGATCCGCCATTGCACACACACACACACACACGCACACACCATATGAAGAGCTTCATATCTTGTGCAGGAAGCTGTGTGTTTCTGTGAGCACAAGAGCTCTTCAGCAAGTTCTGGCTTGTTGGAAGCATTTGACCTCCATGACCCTGGCAAACACACTTCTTGTGGCATGACCTTCCACATTACCTTCATCGATACCATACACTAACTGCTTATTTGCAAAAGGTCGATTTCATATAGTAAAATTTTAGGATATTTTCCTCCTGGGGATCTTGTAATCAGCAATTCCAAACCTGCTGAATCTACTGAATGCATTCACCATCACTAGGAATACAGTTTGGATGCAACCATCATTGCTATGTCGGGCAAGCCTCAGCAGAGGCTATATATTGTAGTTGTCAGGAGCAACCTTTGTCACAGAGGTATGCAAAAAATTTGAACATTGTAAGTTAGAACAGCTGGTCTATTGACATGAAGCTATGCATTCTAGGTAGAGGTATGCATAAAATTTGAATATTGTATGTAAGGTAATGTAAAGCGGGTCTATTGACATGAAATGAAGCACTCGAGGAATGTTTGCACCTGCTAAGCTGGAGCTTTGAATGTAAATAGTTCTCTAGCACCTGTTATCACATACCTCTCTCCTTTGTCAACAAAAAACTTACAATCTAAGAACTAAGGCTCCTGTGTTAGCTGCATTTTTCAAATATCTCTGCATTGTGATTGGATGATGACCTATAATGTCGTTCTCTGATTGGCTATGACAACTGAAGGGGGACTGTCGAGTGGCCTCATGTTGGGGTCATTTTCCTCTTGGTCTAGTAGGACGGCGATGGCGGCCAGGCTGTCCTTCTTTAACCGTGACTGTCCTTGTAAGTTTGACCGATTCACCTGCAATGAGGAAGTCACACATAGATATCACATGTTAATCTTTATCGTAGAGATCTCCGTGTACACGGCCAACAAATGATGTATTTCTGTTCAACAAAACGATTTACAATAATTGACATAGACATCATCTACAAAAGTAGAACAACTACTCCATGCCAACTAATGACCATGCAAAAATTTTCTAGGATCATTGTCAGGGGCAACTGTCCTTTGTGATATTAATTGAGGGAGACTTTGATGCCAGAACATATTACCATGTATTCTACCCTTTAACTTACTCTAGAGTACAGTGCCTCCAGTCCAGCCGGTGAAGTGTCTAAGATATCACTGTGTACGTTTGGTCTTCCGTTTCTTGGGTCTGTGGAGCAGAATCATGAAACACAGAGAGAGAGAGAAAAAAAATTAATGAGGTTCACACACACTTTGTCATGAAACAAGTAAATTTTGTTAAGTCTCACATTATGCATTAGCACTTGCTTATAATGTGCCATGGTGCCATAAAAGCTGTTATTTTTGCATACAAATATTTTTGTAAACAAGGAGGTCACAGTCGTTTTCGCGATTTGACATTGAAGCTATCGTAAGCGCAGTCATACCTTAGTGTGTGACGATATTTTCATGTGTGATTGAATTTGTGACCTGACAGTGATTCATAAAATTCGCAAAAATTAACCCTTGCGAAAATCAGCTCTTACAGTGTTCCACTCAGATAAGTTTGTTCTTGTACCCCGCTAATTGTGTACGTGTGAATCCTACTCACATATATTCTTCAAGATCAACACCAGTGATATGGAACGAATTGTTTTCTCAGTGTCAAGGAAAGTCACAATTTCTGCTACCATCCCCCCCCCCCCCAAATAATCAAAAGCGAAAGAGAGAAAGAGAAAGAGAGGAAAAAAACAACACAGGAGTGGCTAAACAGCATGGCTAAAGGCAGACTTTTCAAACTTGGACAATGACTGCCCAACGAAGCATAGTGTAAACATGAGGTAGAGAATAGGTACCAGGTACGAGGTAACCATGAAATTCTATTCACAACCTTTCTCTCTCTTTCCTCAGATTTATGAGTCAAATGGACTGACAAATTTCCTGACAAACACTCCCTTTCAAAGCTGCCCAGAATGCGTGCAAAAATTTCACTCAGTCACACAGTCTATTCCACACAAAGATTATCCAATCAAAACCAACCATCACAATCTATTACACTTTGACCATTATGGTAAAGAAAAGGTGGAGGGGGTGGTACCAGATATAGAGAATAAATAAAATACAGATGAATGGACTAGTGAATGTGAGAAAATAAAATGTGCAAAAAGATTAAATTCTATGGGGATGAAAGGGAAAAAAGAAAATAAAACAGGAAAGAAAAGAGTGAAAGACGAAAGGGATAAACATAATAAAATTTGAGACACTCTTGCAGAGTTTTGTTGCAGTCTAGGTCCCTATATGTTACCCTTGCAGTATTTGAGGCTGTGCTCTACGTGGATATTGATCCAACAGATTACGCGTACAATATGAATGCTGACACAATTCATCACAAATATACCACTGAGTCTATACATGCAAGGCAAGGTGCTGAGGCTAAAAAGTTTGCCTTGGTCAAATGCATGTAGAGTAGACTAGAGTATTTTTTTAATAGAATGGTGCTTGCCATCCATCAAGTGTATGGAAACACTGAAAGACACAAAAAAAGACTATCACCTTCAGTTGTTAACTTTACAAGATTGCCCGTTACAACAGACAATTGGTCTATTCTTTGTTCAGTTCAAGTCCATTATGTCCATAGATTCATTCTTTATTTCTGGTTGAGGAATATCATTATACATTCTCTCACTAATTCATTCTTTTATTAGTAAATACATGTATATTGATTGACAAATTCCACACTCACATTGGTATCACTGGCAATGTATTAAAGTGGTTGAAGCCATGCCTTACTGTCAGTTCTTTTTTAAGTTATATATGTTTGATGTAGTACAAAATGAACATTCTGAGCTCTATCCTTTATTATTTGGAGTCCTGAATGGATCTGTGGAAAGGTCCTATGCTGGAAATGGATTACTCAACCGATGGCAGTAAATTTGCTTACATGTTCTCTAGGAAAAAGAAAAATCCTACAGTTGCAGAGAGGAAGAACACATTGTCAAGTTGTTAGCACATGTTACTATATGGTTGGAAAAGGCGATCATTAATTATTACTTAACCAAAAAAGGCCTCTAACAATGTCATATAGACATTGTACTGACTTCACTTACAGTTTATGCAAGGGAAAAAAAGACAAAAAAGAAAAGTGAAAATAACAGGGGCATTAATAAGATAAATAATTAAAAGAGACACAAAACAACAAAAAAGAAGTAAATGCATAGAGAAGATGAAAAAATATTTTTGGTGCTAAAAAATGGCATGTAAAATTGTTATTCAAGGTAGGTCTATACACAGTTTTGCAACAGCTAATAATAATAACAAAAAAAAAAGAATAAAGAATGAAAAAATCCACACACCTAGAAACAGGATGATAAAAGAATTGATGCATTTGTGCGTGGAACATCCAACTCCCTGTGGGGCAAACTTTTTGGTCATTATTAGTATTTTTTATTTACAGCAAAGTTATTAAAGGGACATGCAGACCATTTATTGCTTCAAGGGCTTCTTTTTTTATTTTTTCTGCTCTCTTACATGAATCCCTTTAAGTGCAGCGGAAGGAAAATTTGGCTTCTTTAATTAGCAGAACAGGCAAAAACAAATTCACTGTTTTCAATGGGTGCAGGAGTCTTCAAGAGGTACAGGAAATGATTTTGATCTCAAATAACAACAACAACAACAACAATGTCTATTGCTATCACTTCCATGCTCATAAATGATTTTTAAACCCTTCAACAGCCACTACTCCCACACTGCCATCAACATTGTGTGTAACTACATGTATGTTACCAATGGTAATGACTATGAGTTAACTATGCTCTACAACTTTCTGGCAGATGCTGGAAAGTCTAAGAGTCCCCTCCCAAAGATCTGGCGGTGAAAATACAGTGTCTTGCCTACAGTCATAACCGCTGCAGCTGGCAGATTTGAACCAAAAGCTTCAAGATCAGGAGTTCATGGGCTAATCCCCTGAGCTACATGTACACTTCTGGCTCCAGAGGATGGGAATAGTCTTTTAAGAATATCAGGGAGGAATTAAGATCACTGTGGAGTGACAAATTATAGAAAAAGAAAGATAAATGAATTCAAAATAAAGATGATTACATTTTGTACAATGTACCTTGTGATTAAAGTCACTATGGAATGGTTAACACACTTCCAGCGGTGTGAAAGACAACAACAAAAAAGAAGTCTCAATCATCATGATCAAGACTTTAACAGCACAAACTTTCCATCAATTAATGGTGATTATGAGCTAGAAATATCTTAACTGCATTCAATCCATCCCACTCCACTGCTCTGAGTTTGAGGCTTTTATCTATAAAAAGATGGTCCAAACCCTAATCTCTTCCATTGTCAAATAACCTCATTATGTCCTGTCAGTCTCAAGGCAAGGAAACTTGCAGTTCTTTACACAATGGGAGATGATCAAAGATGGTAGCCTATAGAAGTGACAGGGACGGAAAAGCCAACAATAGACTGTCCATAATATATCAATCACTTTCAGTCCATCACATCTCTGTGCACGGTGTGAGCACAATCACTGTAAGCTTGTTTTCCCCCAAATGGCGCCATATTAACTGACACTTTTCTTACAGCACAGTTGGAGCAATTAAGTTTTCACACATAGAAGGTGTCATGAGATTACACTGGTAAGGGGGGAAAATTGCTTCTGAGTCTACAGAACTGTGCTTGCAGAGTGCCATTATCAAAACCATTAAATAAATAAATGTTCACAGAAATGAATGTTTATTCAACTATCAACCACACTGCCTAAAACTGTCATGGACGTTGGGCACGAATGAGCTACCCATGGTTACGACGGAGATAACTATCCACATGTACTGTCTGATAGATGTTTGAAGGACACTTTAAGGTCTCAAATACAGAAAATGATATCTTGAGGAAAGATGACCACTATATGCATTCAACAATTCTCTCTAAACTTGATGTGGTTGTGGATTTATAAGCTTACTCATGATTGGTGTAACAATGTTTAACAGTCCAACAGGAAGGCCATGGTGATACAATAGGGATTTAGGAGATTAGATAATCTTTGTTCATTAAACAGGGACAACTAGACTTTCATATTGGTGATTTTAATCCTTAACTCACACTTTGGAACCATTTTAAACCCTAAAACGAAATTCTACCAAAGGAAAATTTTTACTTTAAACTCTAGAATGCAACTACATCCAAAATAATTCAATCCTACTTACAAACATATTGCCAAATCACATCACTTAAAGGGAAGGTAAACCCAAAAGGCAATGTGGATTGAGTGAAAGCAGCAACATTAGTAGAACACATCAGTGAAAGTTTGAGGAAAATCGGACAATCGATGCAAAAGTTATAAATTTTTAAAGTTTTGGTGTAGAAACCGCTGGATGAGGAGACTACTAGAGGATATGACGTATGAGTGGACAACAATACAAAGAAAATATAAAGGAAATTCAACAAAAATTCACTTTTCTAGAATTATGAAAGAGCAATGGACCAACCTCTTTCAGAAAGCAGGGGGAATAATTGCTACCCCTAACATATGTCAATGTCAAGTTGATGGAATTTGTAATTTCATGAAAAATGGATTTTTGTAGAATTTTCTTTATATTTTCTTGGTATTGTTGTCCACTCATACGTCATAACCTCTAGTAGTCTCCTCGTCCAGCGGTTCAAACACCAAAACTTTAAAGATTCATAACTTTTGCATCGATTGTCCGATTTTCTTCAAACTTTCACTGATGTGTTCTACTAATGTTGCTGCTTTCACTCAATCCACATTGCTCTTGGGGTTTATCTTCCCTTTAAAGACAAATATAACTACTGCTTGTAATTGCCTTGGTCTGTCTGTATAGACTCTCAACACCATTGTGAGAAAGTATGAGAAGACACAGTAAGCATTTAACCAATTCTCACTGAATTATCTAAAGGCCAAAGCAGCAGTTGTCCCACAGCAGAAGGTAACAAAATTTTGCGAAAGGTCATTCATCATACTCAAGTGAAATGTCTATATCTCCCTGAATCTGTAATATTGTTGCTTTTCTACAGAAAACGAATAGACCAAACGAAAAAAAAAAAAAATCACACAAGCGAAAAAGTTGCATTGATCCTGCAAGTCTGACAACCTACTCAGTTCACAGCAAGTGCAGAAAGACTGCTGACCCCTACTTAACCTTTTATTTTTTAATTTTATTGCTATTATTATTTGTTTCAGGTGGGGGAGGAGGAATAGCTGAAAACATTGGCTGTGACTTTGTTTTCACAACAGAGCTGGCTCAACCCTGTGCCAGTACCACACCGTATCACTCTCTTTGGGGTCAGAAGAAGGTTAGTAATAACTTTGTGCTTGCAGGCTGTCAGTTCTTATTTTGTTCTTCTGCAATACTGAGGCAAGGTATAGTGGCAGACAAGTTTTTTAGATCAGATACTGTCCACACGAGTCAAGACAGGCAAATTTGCAACAAAAAAAAAAAAAAAATTCATTCTTAAACAGCAGATCTTGCAGCCACCTTTTGTATGCTCACCCAATTTCAAATCAAGTTTATCTTTAGTTGTCACCACCACCATATGCATGATACAATGTGCAAGATATCACTTAAATCCTGGCTCCAACTACCTTCTAGTAATGCCAACAAAAATTTGGAATGCACATGTTCACTACAATTGAAATCAAGCTGATTTTCCTTCTTGGTGTGCTTCACTGAAGTAACTTTGAGCCTCACTGAGAAAAAAAAAAAGAAAAGAAAAAAAGAATGACCACTGAAGTGACCCTTGTATGACATCTGTACATTACATCCAGTGTTTTCTAACACTAACATATCTAATAACATTCAAATGAGTCAACTCGTGATGCTAAATTTGCACAGTCCCTATCTTAAAGAGGATGGACATCTTAGCAAGGACTTTGCTATGGTTTTTTTTTTCAATAATTGAACTTTAAGTGATATAAAATCTAGAAGAACTGAGATATATGATGCATGCCCCCAACATGAAATTTGTATTGCAATGTTGAATTGCAAAATAGATATCGTCATTACGATTAGACAAGAAGTAGCATTGTGATGCACTGAAGATATATCCCGACATTTTTACTTCTTATGACAGTACTGTGATACAGTTTTATACAAACTTTGACACATCTCAGTCAAACTTGCCAACTAAAAAAATAAAACTTGCGGTTAGGGTGGTGAAAACCAAGATTAATAATTCCTAAAGCCTGTAATTTGTTGTACAGAGGTGCTTTTGATATGCTCTTACTCTACGAGTTATTGACACAAGTACAATGTACTGCTACTGCAAAAAATCAGCTTGACAAGATGAAATGTTTACATCAGAAATGCACCAACTGAAATTCTCCAATCAATGGAGTGATGTATGATACACCATTCAGCGCACTCACAGCACAGAATGGAAGGCACCGTTACGACATCAATTCAAGTGAGACCGAGTCTGCGGCAAGTTTGAATCAACACAATGGCTTTGCTTTCTGCTTGACTGAGTATTCTTAATATCGATTCATACACCACTGAATATGAATACATTACACAATGGAACCTTGCACTGCCTGGTCCTTTCTTGTCTTACTGTTTCTCTGGGTCTCAGAAATATATGTATTCTAAAAGGCTTAAGAAAAAAAGATATACATGTATATAGAGCCTATATACACACTAAGAGAGAGATATGTATTAAGAGAGAAATATATAACATATACTCACATATATTTCTCTCTGTCTATCTTTCTCTCATTCATTCTAAAGTTTTTGACCTTCCATTGGCTCCTGCAACTCTCGCTCACATTTTGTTAACTTTTTTTTTTTTCAGCCACTCTTTTTGTTTTGTTCGTTGACTTTTCTTCACGCACCAATTGTATGTCAGGGTTTCGAATGACTGGCTCCCACCACCATGCAACATGATAACAATCTCTTCCCACACTGTCCATTGCCTCCCTTAAATGTGTAGATAATCTATCAAAATAAACCAAACATTTCTGGATTTAAAATACAATAATGAATCCCTAACTGAGTTAGAGGCCTCCAAAGACTCTTCAAGTGATGAGTCTCAAACCACAAGATGATTGCTTGCTTGTAATGAGTGAAGTCTCTGTACTTCCCCTATTAGTGGTACATGGATGATATAATTTTCATTCCCTGGTTTGTCAGTTGTCAATTATTTCTCACAAATGCACAGAATGATGAGTCTTTTACGTGATGTAAGCAGTTGGGGCTGTGGCAGTATGGTGTGACTTTTGCACATCAAAGCTTTTTAAAAAAAAAAATATTATTATCAAAAACGTTTCAAACCAAACTGAAAGGAGCTCCTACAATATCAATTTAAGATTCAAGTAATAATCTCTCATTTTCCAAGCATCTTCAAAGCCTCGATATAAAACTCTCTCATATCCTTTGAGCTGATTATCTTTCGAACAGAAAGACAAAAAAAAAAAAAAAAAGCCCGACTAGCAGGGGAAAATAAAACAAGTTTCCATGGCCAGACAGGAGACCAGCCAATTATTTTCATTTTATCAACACAGATCACCACTTCTGATCACATGAGTTGGTTTGAATTGGTCATTACTGCCTAAGACACTGATGCGACATGGCATAAGATCAGATCGGGGAAAAAAAAGAAATACAAGAGGCAAATAACTGAGCAAAGACTGTTGTCATCATCCACTCTCATTCATCCAATTCATTTCTTGTTTAATAAAAGACACAACTTCAAACCAGATGCTAAGGATTTATTACACCCCCCCCCCCCTATATATTCAGCTTACAGCAACTTCAACAACAACAAATATTCTTTCGGAATAGAAGCCCCGCTGTTTTATGACAATTAGAATTTTGGTGCAATAACAAAAAACACATCACAGGGCTCAAGCTTACCAGTAAACAGAGATGAAAGAAATCATCAAATGGAATAATCATGTCAGTTTGCCGCGCATTTGGTTCTCAAGCAGAAGTGAAGTGAACAAGATTGAATTGACATTGGCCATCGTGACGTCACAATGAGTTTGATTTTGGAAAGATGGATGCCTTGTGATCCATGCATTCCTGGTCTGGACTAATAAATAAAGGTGCAATGAGCCTGTCACTGTCAAATAAGGACTGTTTGACAGCCTTCACTTTCTTGCAATGATTTTGTTTTGTTTTCAGATTCTTCACAGTGAGTGCACCAACCTTGTGTCCGTCCTTCCAACTGTAATAGTTTACCTACCACCCACAGTAGGCTATTGTCAATCCCAATTTTAACTCATTTCTTTTTGAAATTTTAAATAAAAGATCTGCAGATATTTGTATGTTATCACTAGAGTGATCAGTTGATCCCGCATTGATTATTTATTCCTTAGATTTTTCACTGCACATACTCAATCAAAAACAGTTCATCAACCAATCGATCATTCAGATGGTCAAGCAGAGACTAAATTCATTATGCATATTTCAGGGTTAGCAAGATAACAGTGATTATTTACAAGAAAATTCTTGACAAAGCCTTGTATATCATTTCATTGACAACTTTCAGGATGTAGTCCATGTTAGCATGATATGGCCGTATTCGGGAATATTTTTCACATCATTCACACCCACGCATTGAATGTGAGGAAATGTCCTGGTGTATGGGTTGATGTTCTTCTGATAGTCTATCAAATATAATCACAAAGACTCGGTACATATTGTACTTCAGAATTTACTGTTTAGAGAAAATTTAATTCAATATCTGCCCAAAGAATCTAGAAAAGAATAGGAAAAGGGTCTGAATGAACGAAGTCTGGTGATATACTATAAGCATATTGGATTCAAGTAACTGACTTGCCCAATGAGCTTTTCATTTTTATCCCTCACAACTTTTGTTTTGCTTTTAAAAAAAAATTCTATCTCTTTTGTTACCTTTATATTTTCTATTTTTAATCATCTAAAAGAAAGCTTTCAGTGAAGGAAACTTACTTGGTGCAGTGGGGTAAAGGTTGACTGAGCCAGTGGTCGGTAGGGTCAGTGTGGGCACGGCCTTCACAGACAGCTGGGCGCTGGCTGGAGAGGAGCTAGCCCTGGGCCGAGTCGGGTCCAGGGGCCCCCCTCCATCCAGCTCATCGCTGCTTACGCCGCTGCGGATGAGGGGCTGGGAGTCCATCATTGGGGTGGTGCCGGGGGTGGAGGGAAGGCCGGTGGAGGTGCCCATACCGCTGCTGTTACTAGGGGAGTGCGATCTACAGACAGAGTTGCTATGGGGGGTTCAGCAAGTCGGGCGGGGTGAGAGGGAGTTTGGGGGAGGGGTGTGGTCGCAAGAGGCAAGAGGGAAAGAAAGAAAGTGAAAGAGGGAGAGAAGGCAAACTTTGAGATCAAAGCTGACTGAATCAAACTACATATTACTCACACCACATAGATTGAAAGATTAGATATCCCTAATAAAACCAATTTTGTGATACATTTAATCAGAGTATTTGTGCTAATGATTTATTGAAAAAAGGAATTATGTGCCCAAATGTAATATGCATTATGAATAATACAGAATTGTAATAGAGTTCAAACACAAGACATAAGACATACTGTTGCAGAAGGGGAGTAAGACAAAGTAAAAGCGAAAAACATATAAATCGAAACTACAGGACAAAGAATTACGAAAAAAAAGAGACTCTTTAGTAGGTGTAAGTCTAATGGACTAGTGGTAATGAGAAAGTATGGAAAGAGTGTCCTAGAAGAAATACACAGCAGAGAAGAAAAACAGACAGGAATTTTAACAAAGGAGATTGATTTGTACACCTGGGGCCTGTTGCATAAAAGTTACAAATATGGTTATCTTTGCCATCCAATGGTAACTACCATGACAATAATACTCAACAGCCAATCAAAATCAAGAATTCCATGGAAGTTACCACTGGATGGCAAAGTTACCATAATTGTAACTTTTGTGCAACGGGCCCCAGAAGGAAAAGAAAATGAAAAAGCTGACAAAAGGATAAAGACTTGACACATTCAAGAAGAACATATTGACAGACAAGACCTGAACAGGAAGAAGGAATAGAAGAGAGGGGAAAAGCACACACAACACAAGGAAAGGAATGTCATTCGTATTTACTCTGCTATTACTCTGGACGCCATAGCAGGTGCCTTTTTTCTTCCCCTTTTCTAAAAAGAATGATCATAAAGCCTGGAGAGTGGGCATACAGAAGGGGAGAAGTCTCAGATGGAAGTGACATGAAAGGTGTCAAAAAAAGATATCTTTCTTTTTTATACCTTTCATCTTTATTCAAGCCTTAAGCAAAGACTGAATGCTATATGTCAAGGATAGATGCACACTCTATGGGAACAGGGTAAAAATTTGTGTGCTGATACAAGAGGGAACATTTGGTATAATTAAGTTTGCACTTTTTTTCCCTGTTTGTGTATTGAATCGTAACAACAGAGTTGGCTGATCAATCTTTTGTGCGCAAGAGTTTTTTTTCACACCATAGGCAATGCACTGAAACTTTCAAAAACCTCACTTTAAAGTATGGTGAACGAGAAAAAAAGGACGATATTCATAAACAAGGTGAATTATACATTTCTGGAAAGCTTAAGTCTCTAGGAATATGAATAATTAACTTTCAGAAGGTAAAAATGTCTCCAGAACGACGGAGAGATGGTGTTTTGAGACCCTTTTTAGACCACCAGAACCCAATCTGACGGCGAAATTGTGGCGACCAAAATTATGACGTCACGAAATGTGCGCTTTGCTACCACTCTAGATCCACACAGTGGGCTCCGTCTATGGAGGGCCATTGCGGACGTGGTTCGTTTGGGGCATACGTATGGAGAGGCAGTGTGCCCGTTTCCATGTATGCCCCTAACGAGTTGTGTCCGCAGCGGCCTTCCATATCAGTCGCCTCTCCCTCTCTTCCTCTACCACTCCGACTTTGCCCCTGTCACTATCAGTGTCATTGTCACTGTCAACACTCAATTCACTCTCGATGTCAAACTCAAAGTCCTTCCATACAATATAAGGTAAAAATTGGTCTTTTTAATGTCTCAGCCGAAAAAGCAGAGGCGACTAAAGACAGGCCAGATTTTGCATCCGCTCACCAAGAAATACGTGCTTTATGAATGGCGGCCTCGATGTCCCGCTGCACTCGTAAAGGGTTTTGTTCATTTCGTGACGTCATTATTTTAGGGCTCGAAAAAGACGGCTGTTCCGGAGTGAATATCGGTGAAGCAAATCAGTCAGTTTTAACTCGCGATTTCTCACTGGCGCAAAGATCTTTTAATAAGTCACATAAAAAATCTGTTCTGGATACATTTTCCTTTGCTTTGACACCTTCTTTCATATGATTTTCTTGATTTTAATGTCTCGTTCACCATACTTTAAGTGAATTAGTATTCATGTAGGAGAATGATGTAATTGACTGATGTCCATTCAGCACATTCAACTAACCACATGATTATACGTTTTATCCCCACCTTTCGCCAAAACCTGTCATACTGTGTACATGCATGATTATATGCTACACATTTGTACATTCTATACATTGGGCAACACCTTCAGTGACTACCCCTGTATGAAGATCACCTGTTCTTATAGCGGCTAGCATTTCCCATTTTCTTTGAGTGTGGTTTGGGTGACACATTTGGTCCACAAACTAAATGTGCTGCTAGATAAAGAACTACTCAGATCACCAAAAGAAAAACACGACATGCTTCTGGGAATAGTCAGGACTGCATGACAGTTTCCACAAATCTGTGTATGAGTCAACCATGAAATCAATAGAATCCAAAACCAAGTAAAAAGATGCTTGATGCTTCTGATAGGCAGTGACTCACTATGTACTTAGATTTCTCTCCCACTAACCCTTTCAGTGATAGGGACATCAGATAGTGCGTACAACGCTGCAGGGTTTTCTGCACCAATCGGCACCAAAGCACGCAAGGGGTCAACTAACAAGAAATGTACACTTGCATCAGTGATTGAAGAATCTTAATCACATGAACTACATGAAATGCGTGGTACTATAAATAATACATTCAAAAAGCACAACTATTCTAAACATGACATGTAGCTGTGAAACAACTGACCCTGGCAAATAATCCTTCCTTTGAATCAAACTCAACTGTGACGATTCTGTCATTTCAAACAGCAACTGAACATTTGAAGAGGAGAAACTGCTACAGTAGTGCATCAATATGTCATTTTCAGCATAAAGTTGTATCTGGTTAATTTTCTGATGAAAGTCGTAATGGATCTAGCGGGGGAGGGGGGCTGTCAAGAGAGGAAGATGTGGGGTAGAGGGCAATATAGGGCTAGGGAGGGCACTACAACCCTTGCTGGTGGATTGATTTTTTTGGAGATCAAGAGGTGAGTAGGGAGGGGAAGCTGCCTGCTTGAGGAAGTTTGAAACTGAAGAGGTGAGAAGGGAGGGCAATATAACCTCTGCTAGAGACAGTTTGAAATTGAAATAAGGTGAATAGGAAGCTGTAGTGCAATATAACACTTGTTGGTGGAAGCTTGGAAATAAGAGGTACATGTAAGTAGGGAGGGCAATATAACCCCCTACTGGTGGAAATTTGGAAATAAAAGGTGGGTAGGGAGTGCAATATAACCCCTTGCTGGTAGAAGTTTGGAAATAAGTGGTGGGTAAGGAGGGCAATATAATCCCCCATGGAGGAACTTTTGACAGTATGGGGTTGGAAGACAGGGCAACATAGCTTATCCTGATGGACATCTAGAAAGACGTATGTGTAGGTGAGGGTGGAGAGGAGAGGGTGATATAAGTCCTGCTAGAGGTTGTCTAGACAAGGAAAGGATGGGTTTGCTGAGGCAACATAACTGATGCAGGTGCAAGTCTGGGACATCCTCCTTACCTTCCCGATCTTGATTGGTTGCCAATTATGCCCTCATCAATCGGTGTGCTGGCTCCGGGAGAGCCCTGCCCATCATTTGGCAACACTGTGGCAGAAACACAGGAAACATACAACTCAGTTTTTTGATGTGTTAGTCCCAGCATGTAAGAGAGATTATCTCAGTATAAAAATAAAAGAAGAAGGGGGGATACAAAAATTTTTCACATGAGGCAAACTCATAAATAAAGATTCAATATCTCTGTTGGGCCATATGGCCGCTAGACTTGAAAAATAAGGTTAAACGTACAATGTACAATCCTTGAGTTTGAGTTTGAGTTCAGGATAGAACAAACATCCCTTTCACATACACTGAACTAAGATATTTGGGGTGGTTTTTCCTTTTTAACACTTTGATGTAGCAGCAAAATAAGTGCCTTATATGACTCAATTTTAGAACACGCTCAGTGTGGGAGGTTTGCTGGTTGCTCTTAAGATGCTTAGAATAGTGACCCTTTGCTATGTGGTAGAATATAAGCATAACAATGGCACAAAAGTTGAGGGCCTTGCAAGGACAAAAGAGGGCGCTACTCCTTTAACTGGTACAGAGCCATCTCTGGCTCTGATCCCTCAATTTTTGTTACTGGTTTCACTTCTAGGTTGAAATGAAACTTGTGGTAAGGTGAGAGTGAGAGAGGGTGGGGTGAGGTGGGTGATGGTGGGGTGAGGTTAGGAGGGGTGGTGTGAGGTGGTAGAGGGGGCAACGAACAGGGAGGTGTTGGGTGAGGTAGGGAGGGTGGGGTGAGATGGGGAGGGAATGGAATGAGGTGGGGGAGTGGTGGAAAGAGATGGGGGAGGGTGGGGTATGGTGGGGAGGGGTGGAGTGAGGTAGGATAGGGGTGGATTGAGGCATACCTGCCAACATTTCAAGATGAAATATCTTACTCGTGGATTGCAAAAATCTGATTTTATATGCAAACTGAAGTTAAAAATCTCACTTCCAGTCAAATCTTCAGAAAATACACATGAAAGGTATATCTAAATATTTTTTAAAAATCTGATTTCTCTGACAGAAAATCTGATTTTGCTATTTTTTACCTAAAAAATCTTACTGAATCTGATAAAATCTTACTAGTTGGCAAGTATGATTGAGGTGGGAGAGGGGAGGGGTGAGGTGGGGAGGGGTGGAGTGAAGTAGGGGAGGGGTGGGGTGAGGTGGAAAGGGGTGGGTGAAGGTAGGGTGAGGTGGGGAGGGGTGGGGTAGATGATGTAGGGGAGGGATGGTGTGAGGTGGGAGAGGGTAAGTAGGGGAGGGAAACATTTTTTTAGGAATTGACTCCAACTCACACAGGGTGGCTTTCCTCTTTATATGCCGTGGCGTTTTTCTGCTGCTGCACCAGGCTGAGAGGACGGCAATGGCCACTATGATGGCCAGAAAGCCCACGCCAATCACTGACAGGAAGAGGATGAGGGAGACCCTGTGCATGATGGGATAGCAAAAAAAAAAAAAAAAGAAGAGATGAGAAATAGGTCTGCAGTCTGAAATCATCATACCTTTTCTTTTCCTTTCCTTTATATCTGCTATATTTTGTTGATACTGATAGTTCTGTTCTTTTTCTCTTTCTGACTATCAATTCTACGAATTCTTCTATTTTTTCCTTTAAAATGAGTTTGCATCGCTGCATCAAGGACAGTGGTATTCTCCCAGAACAATGGGGAAACCTACATGATAACCTGGATGGCTACATGTTCATTTGATCACTGCATATATACAATCTGCCCTGACCCCCAAACAAGTCATGACAATGAGTATGAGCCATGTACATGTACCTGTATTCTAGCAGCCAGAATTCTATTGCTTGACATATTGATAGCACTTTACCAAGCACGATGATTCAGCGCATGATGTCTATTACGTCAACGTGCATACATACATCCATATTTATGAGTTGAACAAGAAATATGTATTTAATTACATATCCATTGATTTGCTTTGTTCAATAATTTATTCATGATTTGTCCAGTCATTCATCCTTCTATAATCAATCCATTCATTCACTCATTCATTCATTCATTCATTCACTGATACTTTCACTTATTTATTCATTCATTCATCCATCCATCTCATCCATCTATTTATTCGTTCATCCATTACCAAGTCATTCACTCATTTTTATTTACCCAGCAATCCATGCATGCATTCATTTGTTCCTTCCTTCCTTCATTTATTCATCTAACTAGCCATCCAATGAAACCATCTAAAATGCAATCATTTGCTCCTACTAACTTGGGAAGGTTGAAGAGATTAAAGAAAGAGGCATTGCCGGGGTCGTCGGATGTTGTGTTAGGGCTTCTTGTTGCCGTGGTGACCATGGGAGTGGTAGGCTCTGTCGTTGGAGGTGCTTTCCCTAAAACAGACAGACACAGGAGACAGACACATGAATAAGGATGCACCTCTGACTGCAACATTATCATGTAATTGTAGATGAGACAATAATCTCACAGAATTAAAGACACAAACATATATCTTTGACACATGAAATATATCCCCTACATCTCTAAAAACTAGTGATACATGACTATACACTATCATTAGTGGAATAGGATACTTTCAATCTTAACATCTATCTGCAGCACAGTAACTAAAGCTTTAAAAAAAAATCCTTATTTTACATGAGTGAGAGTGTAGGAAAATTATATGATACACGTGTGTATGTTCATAGAAAAGAGAACATATTGTGTGGATGCAACTATTGTACACTAAGGTAATGAAACACTCATATTCATAGAATTAGAAGCTGTAAAATGGGATCCTCTCTTCAAATTTATCAAGTGCACAGTATTCATTAAGGAATTAACAGCAGGCATGCATACATTATCTAGACAAGGAGCATAGTATTGACAATAATCTGCTTCAGAACAACACTGTCAAAAATTATCTGGTGTCATACGTTTCAGTCTATTATTAACGCTTACCTGTGAAGACATAGAGGCTGACAATATCTGCCGAATACCCAGCGCTGGTTTTTGCCGCTACCCACACCCCGAATCTCATCTCCGGTAGTAGCCCAGTGAGCGTGTGCCTGGTTTCCGTGGTATCCAAGAAGCCATGCGTCTCGTTTCGGTAGCGATACGTGACCTCCCTTCTCCTCCTTCTCCTTTTCAGTGAACCTAGCAAAAACAAAAACATGACGAGATAGCATAAAAAGAAATGTTCTTCTTGTTTCTTTTAAAATCAAAATGTGGTCACAAACAGAGGATTAGATGTGACACTAAGAATCTGATACCCTCTGAGCCATACTTTTTTTTCAACTATTTATGATACAATTCTGACAGCACAGCACACAGCACAAGATGTAAGCTTGGTTTCAGTGAAATGCTATCTTCATGAATGCTAGATTCAATGATTCTAACATTGCATATAAAGTTATTCTGTACAAGTACTGCTAGGAGTTCATTTCAACTCTGCAGTCTTCCGTAAATTTCAACACTATGATGAATTTAAAGTGCAACTCAACACCAACCATGTGCCTGTTAATCTTATAAAGTACAGTAAAATTAGATGTTGTTGGGGAAAAATTTGTAATATTTACAAAGTTTCACATGTTTGAACTGAAGAGTGGTTCTGATAAAAATCCATTATGCAAATTAACTGACGGCAATGATGCCATTAACTTGGGAGTGTCTTGCTGGCTTGGGCGGAAACTAGTTGCAGAAAAAAATATAATGCTTTGTTATTTAATTTTGTTGATACTTAAAACCTTTCTGGATTCTAGAAGTCACCATTGCTTGGTTATTGCAACACAACAAAAATTTGATCCCAATGTTACACATTCTTCTTTCTAGTTTCATATCAAAAAGACAAATTAAATCTTTTGAAAAGATTTGAGTTTAATTGAGGTGGGAGACTTTTATTACGCCATGACCACGTCAACTCATTTAATTTGCATAATTACATGGTTGCTACTAATATCACATTTTTTTCCCTGAAAGCAACATGTGAACTTTAAAAATACCATAGGATTCTTTCTTTGACATTTGATCTGATGAATCTGCTACTGCATTGTTTGTTTGGTTTCATCCTAATCAAAATACTCTGCAACTGTCAAGCACATTCTTTCTTGTTCCTTTTTTTTTTTTTTTTTTTTTGGGGGGGGGTATTTCTATGTTTGTTTTTTTAATCAAACAATTAAACAATACACACTAGCGAGTCCTCTTACAGTACAAGTTGTACCTGTGACAGGTGCAGCAGTGGAAAGTGGTTCTACAGTCTCTACAGTCTCGGTGGGTGTCACTTCTGTTGTCATGACAACCTCATCCACCGGCATGGCCGTGTACTTGACTCCGTAGCCAATGATCTGTCCATTGGTCACTAGGGGAGGGCTCCACTGCAGCGTGATGGAATCCTGTCTCTGGATCGCCGTCAGTTGAGTCACGGGTCCTGGAACTGCAAGATCGGATATTAGATGGGAAAAGTTACCTTTGACCTTTGGAAAAATTTCTCTCTTATTATAGGCATGACTTGAATCTGTGCCTATACATGAAGCTATGAATGTCGGAATAAACAAATGTACATAATTGATAGTATTTAATATGGCACTTAGTGAATGGTGACACACCATATCAGGGCAGTTACCCCCGGCTAAATACTGGTTAGTGATAAGGCTAGAGTAAAGATTAGGGTTAGGGTTAAGTTTATGGTTAGAGTTTGGGTTAGGGTTAGGATTAGGTTCAGAATTAGGATTAGGGTTTACTGGTTAGGGTCAGGAGAAGGGTCTGAGGTAATTGCCCAGGGAGTAATTATCCTAGACCCCTGATATACATGGTAGCTCTCATTTTGAAAGGATGAATAATGACAAAGACAAAGATGAAGAACTTCTGTTTGTTAACACTGAAATACCTGTTGGCAAAGTCTCTCACCAATTTATCCAGCTAAATTTGATGTGAGGGCATTAACACTTCATACAGTATTTCATATGCCTGAAATTGCTGACCTTGGTGAAAATTTCCTCCTACTCATTTGTACTTAATCTAGTCAGTAGTAAATGACATTACACAGAGGCCATTAGATGGAGATGGGGTGAGCTCTTCTTCACCTGTATAGTTAAAGACCAAGTGTCTTTTTTATTAAAAAAAAAAAAAAAAAAAAATGAATACTCAAAGCATTTTACACAGTGTGCATTTGATTGTTGAGATGATTCCAATATCAGCCGAGTAATATCTACCATATCATGGCAATTACCCCCCTGCTAAAAACTAGTTAGTGACAAGGTTAGAGCAAAATTAGGGTTAGGGTTAGGTTCAGGTTAGAGTTTGGGTCAGGGTTAGGATTATGTTCAGGATCAGGATTAGGGCTAGGGTCAGGGGAAGGGTCTGAGGTAATTGCCCATAGGGTAATTGTCCTAGACCCATATCTACCACACTTAACTTTATAAAACCTTTCAAGTTAAAAGAAAATTCTCTTTTGACAGTTATTCATTTTCTTTTAAAGATAATAAAAAGTTTTGGTACCTCAAAAGCTTCCCTGAATTTCCTTGTCTTGGTTTGTGTTTCAGGTTAAAGTATGTTGTCTGTGAGAATTACTCACCCCAAAGTGCTCTCATGTCTTTAATAGTAATCATGCAATAATGGTTTCGTACCAGTGCCGACGCTGGACAGCGTCGATAAATACATTGTATTGTACGAAACCACTGACTGCGACCAGCAGCGTGCAGCCCATTGTACGCATAGCTAAGTGCGACCAGCAGCCCCATACGCATAGCGTAATGGGGCTTCGCATTGTAGCATTCAGGATCATGACAGAATTAGTATCGCGGGTAAATGTCAACTTAAAATCCAAAAAATTCTTCGATTTGAAGACTTACCAATTAAGTTGAAGTATTGAAAACAGGCTTCGAACAACGTTTGGTTCTGCCAATAGTCCCTTTCTGTTCGAATTGATGACTGAATGTGACTCGGTCGAGAGGACCTTGGGAGAGCTACATACACTGGATACCATGGCCAGCGCATGCGCACACAAACATCTTATCCGTTCATGGATTTGAAATGTGTGTGCATGTGATGTGTTCGCATGCACTGGCTGTAGTATTCAGTGTACTGTACAGCGGTGTAGCTCTCCTAAGGTCCTGTCGACCGAGTCACATTCAGTCATCAATTCGAACAGAAAGGGACTGTAGGCAGAACCAAACGTTGCCCGAAGCCTGTTTTCAATACTTCAAGTTAATTGGTAAGTCTTCAAATTGAAGAATTTATGGGATTTTAAGTTGACATTTACCCTGCGATACTAAATCTGCCATGATCCTGAATGCTACAATGCGAAGCCCGATTACGCTAAGCGTATGGGACTGCTGGTCGCTATGCGTATGGGGCTACTGATCGCAGTTAATTGCATGATTACTAAGACATGAGAGCACTTTGGGGCGAGTAAGTCTCACAGTGTTAGTTATATGAAAGGTACTTTAACCTGAAACACAAACTAAGACAAGGAAAGTCAAGGACACTTTTGAGGTACCAAAACTTTTTATTATCTTTAAATGAATTTGCTGCAAGCTTTCAAACATTCCCATAAATGTATATGAAGTTCATTCCCTATCAACCATCCAAAACTTCTCCAGGAATCAAATCCATCGAGCTTGCTTGATACAATCCTAACTACGTTTAACACTATTGGATAATGCTTTGAAATGCAAATCATCAACATCACAACTTACTGCCATCTGCAGTTGACACTGACTGTACAGTGGTCCTTGGTCCACTCAGCTTCATCCCATCCACAAGGTTGTAGGCCAGGATCTGAATCATGTACTGCTGGGCCACACGAAGACCTGCGAGAAAATTTACAAACATGAACAAAAACCGAGGACATGAAAAATCTTCTTGCTCATGCTGTCTAGCTCCCTCCTCATACACACATACTTGATATACAAGTACATGTAGATGTGCATGTACATCTATCTATCTATCTATCTATCTATCTATCTATCTATCTATCTATCTATCTATCTATCTATCTATCTACCAGGTATTTAATAATATCTTTCTAGCTATCTATTATTATCTATCTTCTAGGTATATGATATCTTTTAAGCAATCTGTCATCTCTCTTCTTGTCTACGCATACCATATATCTCTCTCCATCAACTCCCTTTCTCTCTCACCCTCTCTAATTTTTCTATGTGTATATATTCATTTTTTCTCTCTCTCTCACTTTTCTATCCAACTGTGCATACTACCCCAATACTTCGGTCCCTACACTGGCTTCCTGTAGAAAAATGTATTAACTTCAAGATTCTTCTTCTTGTTTACCGTACACTGCACAAATTTGCCCCTGTCTACTTTCAGAACACTTCACCTTCACCAACCACCACGTAATCTCCGTTCATCAAACTCGCTAAAATTACAGGTACCTCGAATCAAGCATAATTGGGGGGATCGGGCTTTTTCATATATGGGCCCAAAACTATGGAATGGCCTACCAAAATCTCTTAGAGAAGCATCTTCCATTGATGGTTTCAAAAAGAATCTCAAGACATATATTTTCAATTTAAATTGACAATATTGTATATCTGTATGTATAGTAAGTGTACGTATATAGGCCTATTGTTTGTTGGTTTATTGTCTTATTATTTTTTGTGATACTGTTGTAACATGACACAATATGTACTCTGTTCTATAGCGCCTTGAGTATCTTTTTTAGGTAGAAATGTGTGCTTTATAAGAGTCTCACTGTTATTATTATTATCCGTATATTTTTCTCTTTCTCTCTGTCTCTCCTCACCATTTATCTCTGCAGATGACTCCTCAGGCCCAACATCCATCTCCATGTAGGATGCTGTCCCTGCCTCCCGGTAGAACACTGTGAAGCCATCGATGGGTCCACGTCTACTCGATGAGGGCACCGGCTGAGAGAGTGAAGGTAAATTTAAAGGATGCTTCATCTTTCATAACCCCTTTAAATACAGTTCACTTGTACCAAACAGTTTTCACAAAAGTCTTTGCATAATTCTGTGACAGTCATCAAAATACATATACAAATAAGTAATTATTTTATTTGCATCATACTGTTTTAGAGTCATCATGATCGAAGGATGATGAAGTTTTTTCACAGGGGGACTTGTCATAGTTGCAATTAAAATCATTGACAAAAACTTAACAAACACCTTAATATTTTTGTGTAAAAAGCAGTATGAAATGTGTGAGATGACATCATAACTTCATTGAATTTGCCTATACAAGGATGCCCAATCAACCATTACAAAGTCATACCTGAGAAAATTTATTTCATGCAAGGCCTCAAGGCCTTTTCTCTAGTTCTCTTTTTCATGCATGTTTGATATGGCAAATTTATAAATTCTAATTTTGTTTGCTTGCTTGATGTGATTGATTTCATTTTGACTGAACACCTTTTTTTCTTTTTTTTTGTAGCCACTGATCTTTTGTTGAAATGAAAAACAAAACAAAACAAGCAAACAAGGAAAGAGAGAAAGAAACAAACAAAACGAGTTATTCCTTAATGGTATACATGAATAACTAAAAATCAATTGACAGTATCTGTGAGTATTCTTACCTGCCAGGTAATTCCAATACTTGTCTGGTTGATTGTTTCCAAGACCACATCTTGGGGTGCTTCTGTGGGAGCTGTGGAGTCAGAGTAAAAGGGCAAACTTTTACAAGACCTTTATTCAAGTCACATTCTTGCATCATATCAAAACACTTCACTTTGATTTCATTTTTCATTTGAGATCAGATAAAAAAAGGATACATTGTATTGTGCATGGCAAATAATGAAAAACGCATGAAGTACACCACCATGACTTTTTCTTTTTCTTCTTCTCTTCCTATCATTTTTTTTTTCTTATCATTAGCATTTTTTCCCCACTGGGATAGTTATTATTCTACATCAAAAACAGATTTCATCTAAACACATAATACATCATATTTCAAACAAAGTGCTTTGAAAAACAGGCAATGAAATATCATGACTCAGACCATTATTAGTAATAAATCAATAATAATTGTTTCCAGCTATAATCATACAAGCAATGCTGAGCATTACAATAGGATTCATACACATTACAAAAATACATGTTTAACCCTGAACATATGCATATGATATATAAGAATATTTTGACATAACAATGCAGTGTTTGTGATGTTACACATTCTACTCACCATCAGCAATTGTTCTGACCATCACGCCATCACTGGCTGGACCTATCCCGTCCGTGTTGAGGCCATGCACTCTGACCTCATAGGTCGTCCACGGCAACAGTCCGGTCAGGAGGTCGGAGGTCACGTCAGCAATGACATCTTTCCTGCTGTAGTCCTGCAAACTTCCCGCCTCTCGATAGGATATGCCATACCCCAGGATGGGTCCGTTACGGTAGTACTCCGGTATGGGCTTAACAGATCAAGGGAGGAAAAAAACTCAAGTGTAGAAATATACAAAGTAAAGTATAAATGAATGTGCTGCAATAGATAACAAAAGAACACAATGAACTTGTGCATTGAATCTGCAGATTACGCTATTGTAACTTTCGTTTCAACCATAGTAAAGTTTAGTAAAGTATAGTATAGTATAGTATAGTATAGTATAGTGTTTTTGTTTGCTCCCTCATGTAGACAGCTTGTTAACTGCCATCAAACACAGCACTACATTAATTTACAGCGAGTGTTTCAACTGTGCAGATACACAATTTACGAGACTCATAAAATCCCTAATAAAATGCAGCGAGTGAACCATCACAGTTTAACACCTGTTTCAAGACTATCAAAACTAACTGTGGGTACGATCTTCCCGGACTAAACAAAGAAAAGAAAAGAGAGATTTGAATGTCAATCATAGAGAAGCTAGAGCAACATTAAATGTCTATAGGCTCGAGACGCACTGCGTTTCCTGAGGATAACATCGATTCCATAATTCACACCGCTACTGAAGGACAAAAGTAAACTGAAGCGAGACAGAGAGGAAAAAGGAAAATAAACCAATGCCTGATTACATGACACAAAACCTTCCTGGAACTTACCGCCCATGACACATTGATTGATGTCGATGAAACAGCAACAGCGCTAACATTGCCTGGGAAACCATCGGGAGCTACAAGTGTAGAACAAGATTAAAGGACAGTATAACTACATTATAACAACCTTGATGTAAACACATTTAAAAAGTAGCTCCCATCTAAAAGCCTCTAACTTCATTATCATTGTGCTACCATGTTTGTAACACTGAGATTTATTCATTTTCTCTCTTTTTTTTTTTTTTTCAATATGGCAGGTATTCTGTTGCATTTAATGGTTTGTGTTCTGGAATCCAGGTTTTTCTGATGAGTTCTTTGAAATATAAGAGTCATGGTCAAAATTACTAGACAAAAAAAAAAGTTAGATTTAAAGGCTATACACAACAATACTATAATCATGATAATGTTACCAGGAAAATTTGCACAACATGTGTAACATTCAATGAATGTGCATGTGAGTTCCAGGGAACGGAGAGCTTCAGACAAAAGATTGAATAGGAAACACATAAAAGATTATGAATGAAACAAAGGAGATAGAAAGAGAGCAAATATATGCCAAGGCCATTTTAAAATAATAGACGTTATGTGTGCATGCATTTTGATAAATCACAACAACTTTCAGTGGTGGTGCTATTTTTCATGAGGCTGAATTTTCTCCTTCAGTTTAGACACGAGACCCTCTAATCATCTATATTATCTTATGTAGTTCATGTATCGACAGCAAAGAGCAGACTATCACATCCACAAGCCTGAGTGTTTAGATACAAAACTTCCCTCTGAAATTTCATCAGGCAATGTCAGTGCATTTTGGTAGTGTGACTGGATAAGACAGTGTTATGATTCAAAGGGACTCCCTGTGGAAAAGGGGTTAACCTTCTGTATGCTTTGAGTGCTGATTAACACAGAAAACCCTGCAGCATTGTACACATTGTCAAACTACCTGACATAGAAAGAGTTAATAAATGTTTAAACACATCCACTTCAGTATCGTCAATATCAACATTTCCATGGCAATCGAGACAAGACTTAATTTACCAGCCGTTTGAGTCCTCTGCTCCACATAGTCTGTGCAGTTCCCCCACTGTCTCTCCCCGTTGTGCAAGGTGGCGGCACACACCCGCAGCATGTAGACGGTGTTTGGCCGCAGTCCGCCCACCGCGGTGGTCACCGTAGCTTGACCACTGCCCGGAATGTGCTGCGTTCCGTATTCTGAAATACAGTAAAAGATGCAAAATGTAAACCATCGTTCATCCACAAAACATCACGGTGAATGATTTATACATACACTGAAGAAAATATTGAAATACTAGAACTATTGCCTATTAAAATAAGTTATTCACCACAGAGCAAGGCCCATGCAGTTAGCAGGATTTGTCTGGTTGGCATGGTAGCAGTTTTAATGGCATAATAAGTTCAATTACTGTCTCAGCAACTCTCTTATTCCGCGGGAGAATAAACACTGAGGTAAAATGTTGAGGAAGTGTAATCAATCATTTATATGCTACAGTGTGACCCTGGGGTATAGTTTTATGCCATCCCCTGTGGTGCGGTCTTACAGCAGAGAGAATCATATGGTAAATGCTGTCTCTTTGTTGATTTGTGGTAAGGAAACTCCTGGGCGGCACAATCACTCTGTATACTGTGAAGAGTATCACTGGCATATCTGTCAAACTTGACGCCTGTCATCTCCCATGGGCATGAAACAAGGGTGCGAGAATGACATGTTGGCTGACTGACACAGTTAGACTTAAAGGTAGGGGATACCTTTTACAGACCTCCCAAAATGCAGCAAAACATTAAATATGAACCTCAGGGGACTTGTTTAGGCCACTGCTGAGAAATTTGGAAGTCAACAGTTATCTACAATTTGAATAATGCACAAAACTCAACTACTCAGTAGTTCTGTGTGTCAGCCACACTTAAGCCTTTTTGTTGCAGTCTTCTGTATTTTTTTTTTTATCTATAAACACAAATCTAAAAGTATAAGAGCTGATGTAATAACAGAGTGTGTGGCAAGAATGTATATAGAAATGTTTGTAAGTTTTGATGAACTTTCTTCACAAAATATACATGATGGACACACATGCAGTGCATGGGTCTGCAAAGGTAGCCTAGTAGTGTACTGGAATTTACGGTGAGCCCCGAAAAAAATTCAATTCAAAATCTAACGGTCAATAAAAATGTACTAAATGTTACCTTCCACTTTCAATACTTTATGGGAGTTTCTAAAAAGATATTCTCTTCAACATACTACTGTATTTATACAACTCTTCATTTAAGGCATGCAAATGGGATTCCCTACCTTTAACATTTGTTTCCAACAAATGCATGAGATTTGTAAATAAGCATCGGCTAGATGGATAAAAGGATGGACAGACAGATACATTATGTAGATACACACATGCATACTAGATAGACAACAGAATGAAGATAGATAGATAGATAGATAGATAAATAGATAGATGGATGGATAGCAATATGGACAGTTAAAATAGATAGGTACTATATTGACAGATAGATATGTAGAAAGATGGATCATAGATAGATAGATACAATGTAAATGGATAAAATAATAATCAATTACATAAATAATCAAATAAATAACTAAATAAAATAACAAATAAAATCAGTAGATAGGTGAGTGGATAGCCAGGAGCTACACAGATGGACAGATACATCTATAGACAGGTATGTAGTAGGTAGATGAATAGAGCGACAGACATATAGAAGACAGTTCTAAGCATAAATGTTGCAAAATCACTGTGGAAATCTAAATACAGAATGCACACAGTGATAACAAATAAATTTGTGCACAGTTCAGTCCCTTTGTGCTAGGAACAATCACTTTGACCAAATCTTCTACAAATCAGTTATATTAATGACATTAAAAGTACCCAAGGTGGAGACAGAAGAAACCCATGGCAGAGAGGTTATTTACCATTTGTGTTGAGCTTGGTGTACTCTATGAGGTATGTGTCGATTGGACCATTCCTGTCCACAGGGATCTCCCAGATCAACCCTACTGCCGTAGCATTGAACGATGTCACACGGAAATTCCTTGGAGCAGATGGACCTAGGAAAAGCACAACCAAGGGAGAAAGATCACAAGCTATTGAATACTACTACAGTAACTGACATCGCTGCTGCTACTTATAACTACCCAAACAAATGCAATGATATATGACAATTTTATGTGACGGTAATAAGATTGTATAACAAAACTGTACCAATAACCAAAATACTACAACTATTACTATGTGTACGACAGCAATGATAAAAATTGTAATAATAATGTATCAACAATATTAATACCAAAGACAAAAAGTCAAAAATTATAGAGAGCTTGAATGGCACTAAAAAATGACACAAGATAATGTGTTATGTAAACAGGAGTGCTTATATCCCTTTATAAGTATGGTACAACTTCATGTTATTGATGACATTGACTCACACACAGCCACTGACTTCTTTTTTTTTCTTGTTGTAATCATCAGAAATGGTATTGTACATAATCTTGAAGATATATTATACAACTTGTTTTGTGTGTTTTATTTGTCAGATAAAGGCATATCGTATACTGTGTAAGAAGTGCATACAATGGATATACTCTGTATTCATATCACCAATAATATTGAACACTGCAACTGATTGACAAATTGCCCTACAACGTACGTCGACGTAAATAAGCACTGAATTGATCAGTGTTTTAGTATGATAAAAGAATTTGAGTATGTACACCCTTGATTTCTTTTATCATAGCTACTACTAAAACACTGATTAATTCAGTGCTTTTTTACGTTGATGTAGGGCAATTCGTCAATCAGTTGCAATGAAAACATCTCGATGGAAGAATTTCATGAATTTGAATATTGAACACATCACATATATTTCTGAAGTGAAAACCGGAAGCGTAAACGGTATGAAATGAAAATTCATTGTCGTGTGATACCATATGGCTACAAACTTGGTAAAATTGATAATCCTAGGATGACTTGCAGTTTGATCTCAAGGTCTTACCAGTGACAGCGGGCGTGGTCACAATCTCCATGGTGCTGGGGGTTTGACCAATCACATTCTTTGCCAGCACCCTGACGTGATACTCTCTGTTCTCCTGTAGACTGTGCAGGGTGTAGGTTTGGTTACCAGGCATCACTTCTAAATTATCAACGTATGTCAGCCATGTTTGTGATGAGCTGGAAATAAGAGGCCATGACAACAAACACATTCAAAAAAAAGGGTAGAAATATATTACCAGGAAGTCTACTGTACAATCATATAAACAAAGACATGTCCAGTGCACAGTAAATGCGGATATGTAAATCAATCAATGAATATGTCAATAGATGGATAGGTATGTTTGTATATAGGTAGATGAATGGACAGATGGATGGACAGAAAGATAACAGATATATAAACATGAATACACATATAAAACTATGTACATGTGGTCAATAAGTGAAGATATATTTTGTATATCAAAGAAATGTGTGAATATACTATGCATACATACATGTAAAAAAAAACAACAGAACACAGTGTGTTGAAATCTCACAATGTGGGTAAGAATTTATTACTCAATATGTGAATATGCCTATCCCCCTTCATATCTGATTACTTTGTAAGCCAGCCACAATAATTTGTGCACCTTGTCTGTGTCAATTGCATGTTCTATGCTCAAAACTTTCTGCATACAAGTACAAGTTTTAGGTAGTGACAAGAAAAACATTTAGTTCTGTCCTTATACAATTTTTGCTTTCCAATGAGCATCCACATCTTCCTAAATTTTGCTTCCCACCTGAGCTTGTATTGGATTTGGAAGTGCGTCGTGTCACCGGCGTCTCCTCCGACAGTCCACACCAGATACACGGATGTGGCCGACATCGGTGATGCTGTCAGGATGACTGGCTGTCCAGGTACATCTATGCAAATGAGATCATCAATTGAGCTCTCGATCATCATGTAATCAATATTTGAAATAAGATCGAAAGGAATGCATGCTTCAAACCATGCTATAATGCAGAGTTTTAGTGACACTGCAACTTATGGTAACTCCCCCCCCCCCCCCTTTGAAAAGTTTTCCTCAGACATATGTCATCTAGTATAAAACCTTGCTGGGAAATACAGTACAGATGTACTACATGCACTGACAAGTACTCTACACTTTGTCCATGAAATGAATTTTGTGATATAATTTACCACCTATCACTGCAGTACATGTATATATTACTTAGACCCCCATCCCACATTGCTCTGAATTGAATTCCATCAAAAAGAAACTTTTTGAGGGAAAGAGAGGGTAGCAGGATGAAGCAATTTCTTCCTGCCGTCTTAACAAACTGTCATCTCAGTCTGCTTCTCATATATTTCTTGCCCATTTATCATTCTTTTCCCCCATTCATCATCACAGTGACTATCATTGAAATGGTCGATACAAACCATTCCAATGCAGACAAACTGTGCTTGACAGGTGTTTCTCCCTCTATTAGATTGACTCCAACAAATCAAGGCGACAGAGACTGTTAATGTCACATAAATTTGATGGCTCAAGACCAAGATATTAAATCATGAGGTCATTAAAATTCATTGAGTTTAATATCTTTATTGGAGGGCAAATTGGCAAACTGATGTACGACTTCCTGAGTGGATGTCATTCAGTGCTCTCCTAATTTTCTCTTTTAAGATGTCATTTTAAAAAAAATCAATCCCTTCACCCACCAAAATTTGATTCTTTTCACTCTTTTATTTTTCAGATATCAGCAAAAAATTTAAGACCCAATCGTGTGAAAAATCATGGGTGGTTCGATTGACTGAATCAATCTTCACTTACTGCCGACAGGAGTACGTTCGAAAATCACAAATTGTGCCCGTCAAAGAATATGCGCATTGAAGCTCCTATAGCTCATGGGTAGCAGATGACACCTGTCAAGATTCTTTGGCTGTGTGTGAGTATGTACATACACTGTACAGATCAGTAATAATGCTCTATATAATTTGTTACAAGGATTCTCAAATATATTCGAGCCGGCCAGGACAGCCTTCCCACTCCAAAGTATCCCCACGCTGCTACAAATGTACAGTAAGTCCTTAAATCATTAATATGGCTTTCAAGACAGTGGAAGTATAGTATTGTATGGGAAACTTACATTGTAGTCATTACACTGTGTATTGTGCAAAAAAAAAAAAAAATGTTTGTTATGATCTAAGTAATGATAGCAAGGTAAGTAACTTACCTATTACTGTGAGGTAGAATGATTCACGGGCATTTCCCACATCATTGTGTGCCACACAGCTGTACCATCCTATTATGTAGATACACAAACAAAATAAATACAGAATAAACACATGGGAAAGTGTCCATATACAGCATGTCACAGTGAAAATGATTAATCACCCAAACATCACATACACACACATCCACACAAACACATCTGTTTACATTGCGTAAATGTCAAATATGTCGTGGCCTCATCAGAATGTACAAAAGTTGAATAATATACGGCCTCCATGAATCGAAATTAAATAAACATTTATTACATTGATTAATAGAGAATTATTTCATTTCCGACTATCTAATACTATTATCAAACATTCATTGAGACTGACAACATAAAAGTACACTCTTTAGATCTCTGCATCCCCCTGATATGTATGACTATGAAAATCACATACAACTGTACATGTACTATTAAACACAGATGCGGATACAAATGCTCCTACAATACGTAATAGTATCACACATTCTGCATGTGAAAAACTTCAAGTTGATACACAAAGGTGTTTTGTTCGATGGTCACAGCGACATCTGAAATACAAAATTAGATGTAGTCAGTAAGAAATTGAAATATTCACCTCCAGAGAAACTCATACTGTAAAAGTGGAAATTTTTGCACATTTTGTGCAACCAGAAGCAAACTAAATAACTCTCTGTTCCACAGAGAGTCAGTTTATGATTTGATGGCTTACACAAAATAATCTTAAACATCTGAACTTTACACTTTCCATCATTTATATTCCAATCCCAAACATATTCTCGAACCTTAGCATTGAACTAGTAGACTCAAGGAATACAAGAAAACCAGGATTAAATTTGATAATCATGATATTGTCAGATCTTGACTCCACGATGACACAATTATTTGGTCATGGTTGCGATGTGAGCAAACTTTCAAAGACTATACTGAGGAGCATTGCCCTACTTGCAGAAAAAAAAGGAGGGAAAAAAAAGCAACAGGCCTCTAGTCACGGTTGGCGGAAAAAGGAAAGTGCTTGAGCCCTCAAAATTCACACTTCATTACAACCCCTGGAGAGAGAGAGAGAGTACGAGGGAAAGAGAGAAAAGATGAAGAAGAAGAAGAAGAAAAAGTAACGCAACATCCAGGTTCTTCACAGACAATTTGCCCCTGATCAGCACAACCCAATTAACGCCAGAATCTGCCTTTCCTCCCCGATAGCCTTGTTTGTGCTATAACTCGTTGGGAGGCTGGCAACACCTAATCGCTACGGGCAACCCGTTGACGGATTGCATTCGCTGGAGAGCTCAATACATGGGGCTTTTTTCCCCCCTTTTTCAAACCTTTCCCATGGCCCTCTGAAAGGCTCTTATTTTTACTGACACACTTGATCAAAAAAAAGCGGGGATGAAGAAAAAAGAAAATGACCAGCATTAACCTCTGATTTCAGTCATGCATCAGCACATTCTCACTGGTTCTATTTCAGGCTTATTTGAAGTTGTTTTAATTTGTTTTTGACCTTTTCACAGTGACCCCAGTCTCAGAGGCCTTGTTTTCACAGAACAAGGAAAAGATTCAATTTTATTTTGACATATCTTCATCTGCTCACTTCTTTTTTTTTCCTTCATTCTATTAATTCTACCCCTTTCAAATCATAATGGTAAAACTTGTCTCAGTTTTGGTGTTATTATAACAGGTAGAATAAAATTAAACAATGACAGCTACAGTCTCATTTGAATCATAAGTTGAATAACAATATTGAATGATTATACATGTGTACATCATATAACTTTCCTTTCTTATTTCTTGAATTTGCTTTGGCAATCACATGCATACTTCTAAATTGAACTGCAGTTCATTGGGTAGAGACATTACACTTGTACATCAGGGGATTTATGTTCACCTGTTTGAGTTTACCTGACACATTACACTAAAGGATTCTAGAAAAAAAAAAATTACCAAAAATTCAAAGCAGAAAAATATTCTTACTTTTATCTCTCTTGAAATGATGGCAGTTTGAACCACAATATTGACACCCACTTTTCTGGCACCCAGTATTACTGCTGAGTGAAATGTCATGGGTTCTATGACAGTTTGGTAAACTACTCGCACCAGTGCACATTTTATAAAAGGGAATATAGGCAACAGAATTACAATAGGGTCTTGCAGATTGAGCAAAAGCCGCCACAAACTCACCAGAAACTGAATGCATGAAGATTATAACTGATTAATTTTCTTCTTGTATCCTACACTGTGAGGCTGTTTTATTTTGTTTTATTTTTGTTCTGGTTGATTTGCTGTGCCCTGTAGAAATTCACTCTTCCTTGGAAAATTCTGTTATTTGCCATCTTAAGCTCCTCACATGCATTGCTGCAATCTCTTATGTCCCTCCCACCCTCAAGAATTCATTCTTCTTAAATTTCTTCTTTGTAATTCCCACCCCCACCCCCCAATTTCCATGTCTTTTTCACTTCCCCTCTATCTTGCTTGGTATCTTACTTTCACTTCCCCCAGATTTCGATCAGCATCCAACACTTCCTCCGAAGATGGGGACCCAAAAGACAAAAAGGGTAAAAAAGAGGGCAAAACTTTTCTGCGGGGGATCCCACTCTTGATTGAGGCTGACTTCATTCAGCGCACATGATGGGGGTGAGAGATAATGCCCAAGTCATGTAACCCACAGGAAGTATGGACGTTTGTATACAGTTGCTCGTTAAGCCTGTCATTACCGCCAGCAAACTGCAGTGCATGGTAGCAGCAATGGTATTTTGATTTTGTGGTCGAGACGGGGTTAAAGGGGCAAGCATGTATTGTGCTCTAGGAAACTGTGTGTTCTGTGTGTCGAAAAGGGTGACAATTCTCACTGTGCCCAGCTCAGCTTGGAATCATGACAATACAAAATATGCTGCTCAACCTAGAATATACGTGTACATGGCAGCATGATAGAAATGTCAGATTTAAGAAAGAAAGTTTGATGTTTTTACTGTTTTAATGTTTATGATGAACTACATACAACCATGTTAATGCACTCTAAACAACACTCTGAGACAACAAAAAAACCTTTCCACATAACAATTCTCTCTTCTAAAAGACCAATTTACAGGAACGTTCATCAACTGGTATACATGGTTGCACAGTGTATGCCTAATTATTGCAGGGCTTGACACTAACGTTTACCTCTGGTGGCCCCTTTGGGCCACTGAAATTTTTAAATCTGAAATTTTGGTGGCCTGAAAAAGAAATGCCATGGCCCAAAAGAAACACACAAAAAAAAACTATTTTGAATCCCAAGTGCCCGATCAGGCCACCAAAAAATAGACTTTTTGGAAATTTGGCGACCCAAAATCAAATTTAGTGGCCCCAAGCCATCAGGCCACAGCGAATTTTGAGCCCATGACCAAATAAAGTACATTGTAAATGCTTCAATGGTGGACTATCATGGTCCCACAGAAAATCTTGGTTGGGTGTATACTTCAATGACAGAGGAACTGCAACCTTTTGACCCTTGACCTTGAATTAAAAAAAAAAAAAAGAAGGCCAAACCAGACTTGTATGTTAAGGTCAGATGCTGAAAGAGGAGATTCTCAGCCTCAAAAATAATTACAGTCTTAAAAATTTGATGTTTCCATCCCAGCAGATATAATCATAGAAAATCAAACACACAGGAATACTGCTTTTGAGATAATAGGCTTTAAAGAGTTGTTCTGTTTAAAGGTGACTTTGTCAGATAACACCTAAAACTTCAAATCAGCTGGGTTAATGTGAAATGCATAGTTTATTTTTCAATTCATGGACAAACAACCTGTGTCACATTCTGTGGGCTCTGTGTCCCGGGGTCACGTTTGCAGCGAGACCTGTTCCACAGCAAAACACATACATCACTTGGATACTGCCTACTTTAATTAAGTCCTGCACGCACAATTTTGTATGAGGTTTTATGGCAACAAGTGCGAAATGACATGCACCCACTGACAAGGATGTCACCTATACCAATCATCAATGTGTTGTGAGACCCAACAGCCGCCATGGAACATTCAGACCACGAGACGGCTCGGGACAGGCATGAGTGTGCCACACCTCAGATGGAGTCTTAAACTCCGTGTGACCGCGCAACGTCTCTCGTCACTAATGAAAGGAGATGGCAATATCTTTAACTGATTCTCAAATTGGCAACATCCCTCCCTTCAGACTACATACAAGCCTTTCAACAACAACGACAACGGAAGAAAAAAAAAAACATTTCACACTCTTTCCTTCCCCTTCCAACTATGTTTGTAACATTCTGACAAACATCACGCAATCCCTGGCCAGTGGAGCTCACATCGCAGCAGAGTGCACCACTGCCGGACTGCCTATTTTAACGAGCCACCTGTCAGCCAACATGAGTAAGATTACGAACAAAAAAACAAATAAGATGAAAGATGACGGTGCTGATGAAAATACCTCAGATACTTATCACCGATAAACTTCGCATACACTGTAGCATTTGATAAGGCCAAAGAGGCACTAGAGAACGCTCACACTACATTGCTTGTGTCTGCGTGGGATACGCATGTCTCTGCATCTATTATTCTGCAATTTCACGTGACTACTTATCCCTATGTCACTGATCAAAAAGATAAATGTACCCCTAACCCTAACCCTAAGCTCTTTAACTGGTTCCAAACAGGCAACTTGTTGTTCATGCATGCTGGTTTGGATTTTATCAAATGTGAAGTACAGAAAGCTTCTGGTGTACTTCTACCAAAAACACAAACAATCAAAGAATAAAGAATAAGAATTATGAGGAAACGAAATTATAGTATCCAAATAAATTGGTTGGAATGATATATAGGAGACATCAACACCTTTATTCCAAGGTCTATAGAGCATGAAAGCGTCGTCACCTCGGTCCCTCGGAAGGCCAATGAAAGAAACGCCCGCGAAAATAATCCTGTTTATGTCTCCATTACTCTGGAGGATCATATTTCAGACGGGTCACCCCTGATTGCCTCCAATTATCCTTGTCTTCCTGTAAAGAAATATCATGTACCACAGCCCAAGCCCTTAACACTATAGGGGGGGGGGACAGTTCCTTGAGTCGCATAATTACTTGAAATCACATAGGAAAGGACAACAGGGTGTGTGACTTTATGCATTTAGGTTTTCTAGAACATGTGTGTGTGTCTCTGTGTGTGCTTGTGAGGTTCTGTCCTTAAATGTGGAATCATGTGACGCCTTTTGGGTGAAGATATATCCAAGAATCCAACCCTAGAGTGTGAGTTATCTCAAGTTCACAGAAATGATATCCACAGGCTCTAGGAAATTGCAATAAAGTAATGGAACATAAAGACAGGTGACAAGATATACCAACAAGAGCTTCCTTAAAATGGGTGTGAACACAGAAAGCGATGGAAATATGAGAACTACCGTACTTCCCACGTGCTGACATCACTATGAAAATCAGTTGACTCTAATTCTGAAGCATGTCAGTGGAATTATTTCTCGCTCAAAAATATCACATGTTTGGGTGTGATGAAAATCTCACTATCAACACAATCTGAGATCATGTGCTGTGCACATATATCAAAGTATCTCTAGAAGTAAGTATTCTGGAGTAATGTGAGAGGAATATTTCAAGGGTGCAAAGAGTGATTAATGAAGGCAATATACATATTCAGTTCTAGCAGAGATATTTGTAAAGTGATGATAGCTTGGACGGACCTCAGTGCCAGCAGAGAAGTACTACTTCGTGGATCAACAATGTTCTGTGGTAATAGGTAAACAAAATCAATGACACTTGGGTACAAATTTGCCATGGTAACCCAGGGATATGGTTTCGTTCATAAATGTTTTTCTAGATGATAATGTTGTATATAGATGTGTCAACTTTGACACTCTTTTTGTAATTTTGCTTTTCTGCTCTGTTTTTTTCCCCGAAGGGCTTATGCAGCTCCTAACCACTGTTAAGGAGAGATATGCACAGAAAGTTTGAACAAGCATTCAACATCAGTAACAATTATACTGAGATGGTAAAGATATTCCTTAGTACAGGCCATATATCCACAACACACACAAACAATCTCCATGGAGAATTTACTCAGCTATGAGTTCAAGGCTACAGTGAAGAAAATTGCACCAATTTGATACCAAAAGTGTTTTGAAACCTTCAAGGCTCACTAGAATCAGCTGGCATGCAAACTGCTATTACATTGTAATTGGCTGATAGATCCTTTAATACTAATTCTAATTGCAAATAATGTGAAACTTTGTCTCGGCTTTAATTAATCTTGATATACAATGTATAAAAACCATTACTGATATGACTTTAAACACACATGCTTCATTAATGTACAGATTATATATTCTGCAAAGATCTTGTTGAAAAGAACACTATTGTAAAAGGAGGAATATTTGCGTGCATCTCAATTTCACAAATTTTGTGAGAGCCAAGATTCGTGAAATAAAAATGCACATGAAAATTCTTGTGTACACTATATGCCACTGGCATTGAATGCCAGTGGCAATTCACAAAAATTTCATGCCGCAAAGAAGGCTGTCGGCTCCAATACGCGAAAATTTCAAACCGAGCAAGACAGTGGTGATTATGTTTTGTGTTCTCACCTTCGTCCGCATTGCCCAATGAGTCAATGGTCAACAGACCGTCCGCCGTCACTGTGACCCTCCCACCGGTCGACAGGACATCTTGACCTTTCAGCCAGGTGAACATGGGGCTCGGGGACCCGGAGGCGGAGCAGGGGATGGACAGGGGGCGGTTCGCGAGGAGCGTCATATTCTGCAGGGGGTCCACCATCGGCTCCACTGTGTGGGAACAAATGGGAAAATGATGATACAACTAGTGTGCTCAAAAAATGTTATCTGGCTGGGTAACATACATGCACAGATACTAGAAAAGCACTCAGAGAGTGCAAACTTCTGCAAAGCACCTCATTTCTACCCATTAAAATGCACTGAGAATCGCCTTGTTTCCCATGAATAATAAAGAAGTCTTGTTCACACATCTCATCAGCTTTTGCCTGCTCTGCACCTTGAGTGCATGCTCAGTGTATGTATGTAAACCTCAGATACAACGCACACATAGCTTGAACTCACTCATTTGTTGACCCAAATTTGCCAAAAAAATCCTTGCAAAAATTCATAAAAATTCCTGGATCACTACCAAAATTTGATCATCTCTTCCTTGTGATATCATCAACTTTTCCTGTAAATTTTATCCAAATCCATTCTCAACTTTTTGAGTTATTTTGCAAGCAGACAGACAGACAAACCGACGCTGGTAAAAACAATGTTACCTCCTTTGTGGAGGTAATGAGATACCGAATCACCTTGTGAAAATCAATGGAAAAGTAATAATCAAACTTTCAGATTGCATTAATTCTAACAAATCAAAATGAAATCTGCAATTGCATTTAAACAGAGAAACCACATTCAGTTTATATTACCACCACTCACCTAGGACATCCAGAAAAGCTTCAGCTGTAACAATACCCTGGGCATTCTGCGCCACGCACGCGAACTTTCCGATCATCTCGGGCAGGGCCTTGGCAATGCTCAGCATCCGTCCTGCATCGCTCACGTAGCCCCACGAGGGTAGGGCACCACCGTCGAAGAGCCAGGAGAGAGTTGGTTCGGGTATTCCCGTTGCGTTGCAGCTAAAGGTGACCACCATGTTCTCTTGTACCGTCTTATTCTGAGGCCTCATCACAAAGGCAGGCACACCTGTCAGAGAAAAATAAAATGTAAAAATGATTAAAAAAAATATAAAATGTGAATTGAGTGATAGGTCAATAAAAAAATTAATTGCGTGAAAATATTGACGTTTAAAGTAATATGTCCTATTACAGTCAATTCATGGAAAAGCATCAAATCTATCCATGATTCCCAAGGGACAGATCGAACCCTCTGGATGATTCGATTCACTAAGTAAAAAAAAAAAAAAAAAAAAAAAAAAAAAAGTAAAAATTACAAAATAAATTAATAAATTAATAAACATGTTCAGGCCTTTACATACAGTACATACCGGTACTGCAGTAAATCATAGAGTAAATCATCATCGTTTCTGTGGAGTAACACAAGAGTGAGAGCAAGAGGCAGTGATGAAGAATGGTGACATTTTTATTGTCAAGTTTGACATCAAAAAGTACCAAAAAGGCAATGATTTCAAAATGGTCAGTATGAGTGTGATATTCCCCTTTATGGAGTTACATAAAGCGGAAATTTTCGCGTGTGTAGAAATATTTTGTGCAGCATGAAACTAGTGCTTAAATAAAAGCACACAATTTTTTTTTCTTGTAATACAATGTATGTATTAATATTTTGTCTCTTTGATTCCATGGAATAAAAAATGTGATATTCATTGTACTCTACTGAGCGCAAACAAAAAAAAAAAAAATCACTCACATGAAAATTTGTGCTTATGAATTAAAATGTACCTCCCTCTGAGAACACTGATTTTGTTAGCTTTGTTTTATTTTCCTATTTTTTGACACTCACTCCACACAATAAGAGTTCCCTCTGACTCTGCCGTTCCAACCCTGTTCTCGCTGCGACATCTGTACATCCCAGCATGCTCCAGCTGCGCCTCGGTCAGAAAGAGTCCCTGATTGGTCACCACAAAGGACGGGTCCAACGAGTCAAGCTCCAGCACGGCCCCGTCCCGGAACCAGGTGACGTTAGGGGCGGGGTCACCGATGACCGCACAGGGAATGGTGGTCTGGGACCCCTCGGCCACTGTAACCTCCCCAGGTCCAGATGTAATCTGGGGCGGGACTGTGTGTTGAAGGTATTGGCAAGGATATGGACACACATGTAAATGTGTTCACTGTGATGTTAAAGGTTGATATGCAGTTTATGTGACATTTATGGAAAAACATTAACTCATATGCCTTAATATCAAATAAAAATGGCATTTACGCTCTTGATACATTTTTCAGTATATTTGGTGCAGAGAAAAAAGAGTAAGAATACTAGCTATTGATCATCATCACTTGGCAGGGATAGCAACGATGAATAACCACTGATAGGTCATTAACCAGTGATGTTATAAAAAGGATTGAAATTCAAATGGTTAATATTACTTCAATTTTAGCAAATTTCACTCACAGATTTTCTTTGATCTGCTGCTTTAAAACATTTGGTTTGGGGTGCATTACCCTATAAACTGTCACACAGTAATACCTCAATCTTTCATTGAGTTTATTCTTAAAATTTGCTATCTACTGTATATATATCCATCTCTCCCTTTTATGTATCAGATCTACATGTAGATTGATAGATACATGTACACTGTACAGGCGTAGATACATTCCTATACAGGGCTCCCATTATAATGAAGTCCTTGGGATTAATAGTTTCCTTTCGTTATATCAAAATTATTTTTATGCGTAGAAAAATGAGCAAATTTTGTTATAAACTGAGCAAAGTCGATATAAATGTACAGATATAGACAATAATTGACCTGAATTTGTACTTTGTTGTAATGAAATTTTGTTATGACTGTGCTTGTAATGACGAGAGTGCACTGTGTAATGTTTATGGCAGATGCAGCACTACTTTCTCAGACAAACACATTCTACATTGAAAATGGGCAATCTGAAATAATCCACAATTTTCTGCTTTGTCTGGTATTAACAAAGATTCAAATAACCGTAAGCCTGATAAGGTCATCAAAACATCACATTTTCACTCTAATCAAAATAGCATTCTACAAAGAGAGAGTTACCCCTAGGAATCAAGTATTGATCTCGCATCCCATCTGGTGTTTGTCTGATTTGTTTTTTTGTCAATTCTTTATTTCTTTTCTTCCTCTTTTAATGCAACTTTGAGGTAGAAATAACAGGCTGAGTGTGGATTGGAGGGTTGATCTCAGATTTCCTCCAAGAATTGAGTCTGGTATGACGGCAGATTAGCAACGCCATAACAACAAGCAGACGGAGCTTGTCAGCTGGAGAGGGGGGGGGGGGGGGGACTATATCTGCTCTGTCACTTGTCTTCTCTTGGTAAAACAAAAAGAAACAAAGAACAGGAAAAAGAATCTACGCCAGAGGAAATGAGGGCTGGGGTTTGGTATTGTGCAGCTCTCGTGAAATTTGCAATAACATTCTAATTTCCTAATCCCGTCTTCCCGGCTGATCTTGACAACTGTTCAAACCAGACAGGTATTATACTTCAGACACATTTGACAATCCATTCTTTACTTGTGTTGTGTTTGTTTGTTTTTTCTTTACATGGTGTGCAGCATTCCATGACAATGTGTCATCTGTCATCTGTCTAGTCCTTGTGTTTTTAATCAGCAGGTATGCCACAACATTGGATTTTCGTTTAACACTACACGAGCTGTTAATTTTTTTTTTTTTAAGCAGTGTCACAAAACAAAACAAAATGCACACAAAATCACATTCTTTTTTTATATCTGTAAAAATCTTTACTTTAATACAATGTACACTAATATGAGTAGATACCCCAGAATATTATTAATTCATGATTTTCATAGGTGGAGTGAGAGGAAGAAGGTATGTGAGAAAGATGATGTTTGCTTGTTTATTTCACATCATGGGAAGTCCAGCAGATATTGATCATTTCATATCCAAACTGTATAAGAATTTAACCCATTCCATACTGAATTCTGAAATGCTCATAGACTTAATACACAGGCCACCAGGTTCCTGTGCAGAATGGGTTACATCTGTATTATTCCAGAAGTGTGGCAAAGTCAGTAAGGTCAGCAAACGCGTTGGTAAGGTGAATCCATATCTGAGCTCTCCCTTCTCTCTCTCTCTCTCTTTTTTAATACAAAGTTTTGTGTGGCTTTTCACTTTTTAATTTTCCAGTCCACTCTACTTTTTGGTGATGGAAGTCAGCTCCTAAAGAACAACCCAAAGTATTATGTACAACTAATTGTGACGGCACAAAACTGCTGCAAAGTACCAACCATTACGCCACCTTATTAAATTTTTGGTTGGGTACGCATCTTCATGAGATTAGATTAGATGGGGAAGGGTGAAGGTGCTCTTCAGAAAGTCTTGGAAGACTATGAGCAGCTAATGACTGGCTTGATTCATACCAAGTGAGTGATTAATTTGCCGATGATACACGGGAGAATGGTTTTGGAGTCATGATTGTCTCCGATTCAGAACAAGAGCATCACCTAATACCACAACAAGAAGAAAGACATGTGAACAATGGTCTATGGGTGACTCACTCAGCACGTCGACGAATGCGAGCGCCGTGTCGGTACCGTAGGAGTTGCTCGCCTCACAACTGTAGGTCCCTTCATCGATGGCGACAACGCTCCTAATGTGGAGTAGTCCATTCGAACTGGTGAAGTGGGAAGAACACAGCATGTGAAGCGGTAAGAACACAGCGTGGCTTTGAAATGGTGGTGATCTCATCATTTGATATATAAACAGAAATCAATGCAAATATTGGCTGTTACAGTAAAACAAAAATGCGTGCCAGAAATACCACAACACTCCACAACTAATGAAAGGAAAGACAGCTGAAATGAAAAGGAAAGATAGCCCTCCTGGTATGAATTGGTGTACATTCAAACCAGATGCAGAATTTATAATTCCACAAAATTCTTTTATTTTTCTTGACATTATGATATCTAATGGCAAACAATAAATATCACACAAGGATGATAGACAAATGTCTCATGAAAAAAGCTGACAGTAAAAAAAAAAAATTATTTCACTCAGATCCCTGAAATATATCAAAATCTATCTATCTATCTTTCTATCTATCTATATCTATTTATCTATCTATCTATATGTCCATACAGTATTATATTCATGTGTCTATTGCACTATTAAATGCACTTTGCAATTTATTAGATATCATTGTGTAAAAAAGTTTCTACACAAAAGCCCTCCAGATCTGTTGTATTTATCATGGAGGGCAAACAAAAGTTGTCAGTAGCTAAGTGACACACAGCACAACAAGAGCACTAATTGAAGACGAGTGTTCTCCTTCCGTGCGTAATCAACCGTGAAGCTATGGACATCCTGTGATTTGCTGCCAGCTTTCAAAAGTTCTGCACTTCTCTCCCCTCCCCCCCCCCCCCATCCCTACATATGTCTTCATGACTACACATTGTACCCTACAAGGAGCGTAGTCATGAAGTTTCACTTTGACAAAGATACAATCAAAACAAAGACAATAAAACAATGACACTGTTGCCAATTTCAGCCACAGAAGGCCTATACTCATGAGACAAACCCCAGATATGGTTGGAAATGAAAACTACCTGGAGGCCATGACACATAAGGAGTTAAACTCCATGATACCCTTGTCGTGTTTGTGGTCATTTTTCCATTCCTATTATTTGCCCTTCTTTTTGCTTTAAAGTTATCTCCAACTTAAAAAATAAAAATTAAATTTAAAGACTGAGTCTCCATAATAGAAAATAACATGATGCATTCCTTTTTTAAACAACAACAGAAAAGAAAATCAATAATTAATATATGAAGAAATTGTTATACCCTTGCCACCCAGAAAGTATGGAGTTGTAATAACTCAGCCCATGACTAGAGTGGGACTATGACACTGATTAATCATCAACGGAAAATATTTTTGGTTAATGAAAAAGCATTGATGTAATTGATATGACATCACTACAAATCACTACATACGATTTACATGATTGAAATGTGATTGAAACCAATATCATTATTTATGGGATCGAATCAAGAGAATAATCGAAATTCCATAACTTTCTTCTTGTGTGTTTGATATGAGAGTCCCATACCCTACAAGCTTTGCTTTTTAAGTGGGACCCTCCATTTCCATTCTAATCTTTGCATTAGGTATACACCTCAGAAACAAAATTCTGTTGTTACTCGTGACCACTTGTACGTTTTCCTTGAAATTGTCATAAATTTGTTCCGTAAATGTATTGTATATATTTTTTTTTCTGATTATTCAATGGAAATGGAAATAAAATTGAATTGAATTGAATTGAATTGAATATTAATCAAACTCCAACTGTCGTGTTTGTTTGCCTTTATTCCGTCAATCAAAGTCAACTTTAACGTGGAGTGGATTTTCCCTTTAAAAACATTCAGGTCTTTGTTTAATTCATTTTTCTTGTTTGCTATGTTTTCTATAACACTTTTTCTTGGTGATTGAGGCCTGGCAGAACAGCACTTTCAGAGTGGAGAAAGCCATAACTCCACAAAGGGGTAAAAACCTGCTCTTAATTTTCAAGGTAATTGGCAAACACAAAGCATGGATGGCCTGTTATTGTCTTGGGGACGATCTGTGATTTCTGCTCACAACTGGAGCGTCTGACCAGGAAACTCTGTATAATTGGAGGAACATGGGACCAGGGCGATGGGGGGATATACAGAGTGTATGTGCTGGCAGGTGGAGCAGAGGAGATTGCATGACTTGTGACACCAGTTTGACACTTGATAGAAAAAGACCAACTGGATCAATATTTGCCATTAAGAGTACATATTATAGGCCTGTTCACACACACACACACACACCAGAAAATAATGGTTTTCAAATTTCATATCAATTTTTGCAATGGACTGCAAAAACTTGTCATCCCTGTGTGTGAACACAAAAGAAAAAAACAAACAATGTGTGATTATGACATTGTAATGAGAAAATCAGACATTCATCTTGGTTTTCAGAGAAGTTCTCGAAATAATTTGCCTCTTGAATGCAGTGTGTTTGAATGAAAGGCAACTATCTTTTAATATCATGACCTATAACTTGCCACATTATTAAAAGTCCGGGGTGAGGGTGCCTTGAGCCAGTGGGGTCATTATTAGTCATTTACAGTTAAGAGATTTACAGTGCTTCACCATGTAGCCGAGTGAGTCGTTTCATTCAATCAGGTTTTTCATCAGAAATTCAACAATCCACAAACCGACCATTTTACATCCAGTAGATAGTGCTACATCCAGCATACATAATAATTGTTTGGTTATGCCCCTTGACACCTCCTAATACATATATCTGATTATTGTCTTACAATTAAGCCTGGGATCCGTTAACTAATCAGTTTAAAAAAAAAAAAATGTTCTCAACCATGAGCTTTACAATGTATCTGCAGCTTCCAAGACGCAGAGAAGGAAACTACATAGAATGCCTAATCATGCCAGTTATGTCTCACTGGACACATCAGCGAAAAATTCCTCACTCATCTGACATGCAATGAACAACAGGAAGTGGGCAAAATGTCCACTAAGACTTTCTAACGTCTCCAGATTTCAGCAAAGTGCCAGGACAGACTTTTAAAGCCTCAAACTTTAAAGTATAAGACACACAGACCAGGTATCATCAGCAAGCATACACTTGTACATCGTATGCACTATGTTTAAATAATATGTAATATTCACAACTGCTTAGATTTAAATGAAACAAAACAAAAGGACATACATCGCATTCATCGTCATCATACTTGCAGTACATTGTCATGTTGGGGTAATACATTAAGTGTTTGAAACATGTCCATTCCACTATGCTGTATTTGACTGTGTCCATTAAAGTTTTGTAAATGTTTTTGACAGTACTACATTAAGGCTAAAAGCTGCCTGTAGTCTTTAGAGCAACTCAGAAGCATTGACCCTATCTTTCCAAATGTCCTTGCCTTTAAGAAGACATTTATGGTTATATGGTTATGAAGATTATAACACCATTCACCATCAGCATTATCATCATCATCACCAATATATTATTATCAGAATTTATCATCATTATCATTGTCATTATTATTACTATTACTATTATCATGATTGCTTTGCAGTAGTATGACAATGAATGTTAAACAACGGTATATGGAGCCACAATTGCACAAAATAATAGTGAAATGGGACAAATGATCAATGTCACACAACCCATCAAATGACAAGTTGAAAACAGAAAAAGATCCATTAAAATACAAAAACAGAACATTTTTTTATAAAGAGTCTCTATAAATGGGTAGTTGGGCACACAAATTAAAAAAAAAAGTTTTGCAGCTTTGATTTTTGACCAGTTATGTGTGTTTACCACATTGTACATAATATACTTTTTTTTTTTGTATTATCATTTATATCTCAATAAAAACAAAACAAAACTATGCAATGTTATTCCAAGCGGCACTTCCCTTAACCTTTACATGACCTTTAACCTTACCCAACCATGGATGAGACAAAGGAAAAAGAATGATGACTAAAGTAATAACATTAAGATGAATCAGTGTTAGGTGCACCATCGCCATCCCATACATGAGCGCTATATATACGTTCCTCAGCAGGTCGAATGTGGGCATACGTCGGGAGCAATTATACACTGTGATGGAGTGAGTGAACGACACACATGCATGCTGGCGTACTGTCAGAGAAAGCCCACACTCTGATTGGTTGGTTGATAATCTCATGTTCACTTGACAGATTAAATGGAGTCATAGAGAGCTCCATCTCTCCGTCAAGGCGTACTGCCTGTCAACCATCTTGTACCTGATTCGGATGTACAGCAAAGTGTCATGATATGCTTCATCCCAGTTCATAAATATGCAAATTCACTTATGAAAAAAAAAATATACATAAAGATAGAGATTTGAGCAGCTTAGAATAATGAAGTTCCGAACATTACACAGAGCAGTAGATGAGTAGGAGAATCGACATCACACTGTAAGGAGCTAATTTGAGGTATGAATATTGTGTCAATGTGGTCCTTAACCCATTGAGGACGAGCCCCGAGTATAAAGTGTCTATGGGAAATGCAAGTTATAGCAAACTCAGGCTGTCCTCAATGGGTTAAAGAGAAACTGGAATACATGGACATGTAGGTTAAATAGTGCGAAAATTGAAATAATACCAAAAATATCATATGTATGATTGCAGGACAAAGCTAACTTGAATATATCTGGACTTTTGAAACTCAGGATACACATAGTAAGTTTGCAAATTTGTAATTTTACAATTTGAGCTGAGCATTACGTTTGTCTTTTTACAATTCTGTTACTTTACTTTACGCTTGTATAAGTTTGAATATATGTTAATTACCAAAATGTGGTCAGCATCTAATTTTCCCCTTTGCAATGGTAGAATGATGTCAAATATATGATGACCAAACAGACAAGTACATGTATATAAAAATAACACAAATACTGCCTTGAAACTGAGGTGTTATTACTAACACCTATTTCAGAATTAAAACCGAGAAGAACTCACCTGATGGTAGTGCGGCTGTTTGCCGTCAGCAGCCGGCCGTCCTTGTACCAGACTATGGTGGGACGAGGGTCCCCTGCCGCTTGGCAGTCAAGGCTGAGTTCACTGCCCAGAACTACCTCAGTCCTGTTTGGTGGGTTGGTGATGCTGGCACGCACTGGAGAGTAGGGAAAAGCCATGGACACAGTGGTAAAAACATAGATAGATATGCAGATAGATGGATAGACAGATAGATAGATGGATAGATGGATAGATAAATAGATAAATAGATAGATAGATGGATGGATGGATGGATAGAATGATAGATGGGTTTGGATGGATGGACGGATAGATAAAAATAAACATGTAGACAGATAGATAGAAAGATAGATAGATAGATAGATAGATAGATAGATGCAGATAGATAGAAAGAAAGATAGGTATCCATAGATAGATGGATAGATAGATAGATGATTAGATTGAGACAGACAGATACTAGACATTTGATGATAAATGGATACATATCATATACATGTAGGGATGGACAATTGTATTGATAGATAGGTGGATGGATAGGTAGTAGAAAGAGATAAATGAGGATATAAAAATGGAGAAATAAACAGTGAGCGAGATAGAGAGAGAGTGTGTGTGTGTGTAAATAGTGTAAATAGTTAAAGTGAGAAGAGGGTATAAAAAGAAGATAACGATAAGAGTAATACAAAATGGGGTCAAAAAAGCTAGAAATTAAATTAAAAGGGATGGATGAGTAAAAACAAAGAAGAGGATTTAACAGGGACAGAAGACAAGAAAGTGGAAATGAATCATGAAAGAAAGAATACAAAGAAGAGAGTGGAAAAAGCTAAAGACAACATTAGAAGAAAGTAATTACAGATTGCGTAAGTGAAACAAATAGGAAATGAAGGTAGTAGGAATAAAATATGAAGAGGTAAGCAATACACACACAGAAATTGACAATGCATACAATTATATCTCACAACATTGTAACTTCTTTTGAGAGTAGCTACTGTACGCTACAAATAATTCCACTGATTTGATTCTGCGTCTTGAAAAATTTCATTTTACTCAAATACTCAATACTGAGAATTGACCAAGTAAAGTGTGATATGATTTATTTTGGTGGTAATCATACAATAAATGTGGCTGCAATGTCTGAATAAAAAGACATAGATGAGAAGTGCTACAAATATCATCAAATCAATTAATGATCATCTAAAAATCCTCACTTTCAGCATCAAAACAGACATTGTACACGACTGGAAAAAAAAGAAGGTATGAAATGAATAACTTCACCTGTGATCTGATATTTACATTGAAAATAGAGCAATGAGGTACACAGTGTGAGATAATCACTGGAATTATGATGAAGGCAAACCTCTAACTTTATATTTCTAAGAAATCAAAGCTAAAAATGAAAATGACAGTGATGTGTAGTGACTTTCCTCACTACTAAATATCCAGGAGAAAGACAAAATACTCTATTGATGACAAATAACATTTTGACAATCCCTTCTGATGCCAATGTTACACAAAGAACGAAGAAAGTGTGCACCCGAGGAAGTAATAGTATTATCAAGAGGGAGAGGAAAAAAATCCACGCTCTAATTCCATTACCCACAATATAAATGTCAAAAAGAGGACACCGTAAAAAAGAAAAGGCCGGTTCATTGTAATCATCTTGTGACACTATAGAGATCACTATCTATCCATCAATGACAGTAATTGTGTACGTCTCGATTAAAACGTCATCCGGTAGCCGCGGGATTTGCGACAAGAGGCAGGAAATAAGAACTGACAGAGAGAATGGCAGGAAACACGCCCCCCTGACCAAGACAGTTGAAGAGGGTTCCAAAGAGCAGGAAGGAAACTATCATTTTAGAGCTAAAATCTTACGTTTACCTGCCAAAAGGTGAATTGATAAACAAACAAGAACGATGCCTTGGAAACAAGAAAAAAAAATCAGAAAACAAAGTAAACAAAACAAAAATATTGGAATTTTTAGGACTGAAGAGTTGAGATATTTTTATATTGCAAGTAAAGTACTCTTAAAGGGAAATTTCACCCCGACACTATGCTGCTTTGTATGAAAAACAGGAAAATCAGGAGGGGGAAAAATTGAACACATAAAGAAATTGTAAATTGTTCAAGTTCTAGGGACTAAGACAGCTTGGCAATTCTGTGTGTTGAGGGGCTCTCCAGTTTGTACACAAAAATCCATAAATTGTAACTTTTCTCCTGAGAGATTTTTTCTTCAGATTGAGTCTGTTCTTCAGACCTTTACATTGTTTAGATTAACACAAAGTTACATGTCCTCCTCAGAGGATAATTTCTGTTTGTGACAAATATTTGACAAAAATGAAATAAATAAATACACAATGTACATTGCAGATAATCTGATAAGAACCAACAATCAGTGTTTCATAAGATACTGTCATAAACCATATGCACTCAAGCCACATAAATTATTCCAAGTCAAATAATCTCCTATAAATTAATAATTAATCATTCCTTCAAGTCGCAATTGCTTAGTATTCCAATGCAAATGTACAATGGTACAAGAGAGAATAATCCTTGATTAATTGCAGACTGTTCAAATATTTCTAAAACTCAAAAAAATTGTGGCTGCTCCTTGCTTCAAATACTGCCATACCTACCCCCAGCCATCTTACTTCCATTTTCTATTAAACCTCTAGTAACTCACAGTTTGGAGCTTCTTTTTTTTTTCATCATCTACATTTGTTCAATCTAATAAAGAGGTTTTTCTTTTTGCTTTGTTTTGGCTTGTTGTTGTTGGTTTTTTTTAATATAACACTTCTCCTAATCTAATTTTGAGCCTAAAACCACTGCGGACCAAATGTTATGGCGGCTGATACTCAACGATAATTACATCACAGGGACTGTGATGACTGCCCGGCTGGACAAAGTGCTGAAGCAGGCATGACCATGCAGTAATAAGGGTATCTCATTTATTTATGAGTGACTGGACAAATTATGCCAGGTTAAAATATAGTGAGTCATTCCAGTATCCAAACTCCAACCTTTAAATGAATGACTTTATAAACCTTTTCTTTTTCCTTTCATTAGTTATCAACCAAGAAAACAGAAGAATGACACAAAATTGATAGAATATAGAATAGATAGAATGTGTGTTTTAGAATAGAATGTAACATATTTCAATTTATTTGTGTGTATGTATCTTTTATTTGTTGTTCCTGGTTATGTATAATATGTAATTGTTGAGTATATTTTGTAGTATGTTAGGTCAATCAAGAGTTGATTCCATAAGATCTTTTACTGATACTGTGTTATGAGCCTGTTACGACTTTTTCCTTCTGTTTTTTTATTCTTTAAAAAATTTTGTTATGTTTTTCCTTCTGTCAGTGCCTTATATTTAAATGTCTTCTGCCTAATCCAAGATGCAACCTACAATGTAGGTTTTCCATGTTACATTGTTTCTTGATATAAAAGAGAATGTTGATCAACAATATTTGTGGAGAGAGATGGGGCTGGCTGAGACAAAACTTTTTGAAATCATCTCGCTGAAAGTCATGTAGCATGGCCATTCCTGTCCACTCACCTGAACAATAACTCTGAATTATTTCATGACAAAGAATAAATATATATATATATTGACATTTGGTCATAAAATTTATCATGCTACTGAGTAATACTTCCTTAGAAGACTGGGCATATTTTATCGCATTCTGAATAGGACTTGTGGAAACTTTGAAAAACCAACAACAATAACAACAACAAAAACAAACAGAAAATTTCAATAATGATTCAATCATTAAATGTCAAAATCCGGTTGCAATAAAGTTCTGAGAGGTTTTAATCAAATAACACTGTACCTCCTTGCTGGAAACCCGGCCCTGTGTGTGTAAGGTTCTAAGAACTTCCTGTAAGTTGCACTGAGGAAGAAATTGCTGCCTAACATTGTGCAAGAACTGTGGATTTTTACTCAATTCCCAGAGGTTTATTTAATCTATTTATTTTTTTTTTTAAGTCAGCCCTCAGGTGTGTGTGTGTGTGAGGGGGGGGGGGGGGGGGGAGGGAGAGGAGAACTTCCTTACCTGGCATAAATGGCCAGAAATGTCAGGTATTAAAGTGCTCCTTGTTTTGCTTTGTTCATTTCAGCGACAAATGGTTATCAAAACCTCAAGAAGAAATTCAGCACAGTCACAGCACAGTTTCCACAGAAAATTACAGTTTTCCTTTCCAAATCATCTCAACCCTGTTTTTTTTTTTTTCTTCCTTTAAGAAGTGACTGAAGTTATGAAACAAATTTGTTTGTGGGATTCAAGTATAGCAGCTACAATGTGCAGATATGATGTACAGTCAGAAAGCTACAAGTTATATTATACACTTATTACATACTGTATACGCCAAATATTTCGTGAGGTTTTTATTTTCACGAATTTCGCGAGTCGGCTGCTATTCGCGAAATTAAAGACACATGAAAATATTGACTCTGATCCCCGATGTGAATGTGATGTACGCGTGTACTCTTCTCCATTCAGTAGAGGACTCCACAATCGCAAATTTAACCACTCGTAAAATTGTCAGGAATTCCTGAATATGAAAATTTAGACTCGCGAAATATATGGCGTATACAGTACTCCATGGAAGAGATGAGTCACTATGTCTCTGCCGATGGCTTGCTCCGGTATACCTGTTCTTCTCACATGTATGTTATACAACCTTTTGTTTTAAAAGTATTATTTACACTTTTGCAAGAAGTGGCCTGATCTTTCCAAAATGAACACCTTGCAAATACATTGCCTCCCTTAAATAACAGAAATGCAATTTAAGTAGATATTCTCTCCAGGTGAGATATTGCTAACTTTCCTCTTTACGATTGACGATGCTCATTTCTAATGCTGTCATTGTGGTTCTCGATAAAGAATCAAACCACTTGCAAACTGCTAAGTACAAGTCCCTGTAATCTAAAAAGAATCTCTGTTATGCCCTGTCAATATGCATAGACAAAAATAATTGGTTTATTTACCATGTATTTATATTTAAAATTTGATAAGGATGGACAATTGATATACAAATATGAAAAAACAAAACAAAACAAAACAAAATCAAGGTAGAGCGCCTTCTTGAGTCGTAATACAGACAACCCCCATCGATTCCACATGTGGATGAAGATTCATTCCTTATTCCCGGAGGCCTTGTTCACGTCTCGGTGGGAAATCTAATTGGGGTGAAATAACCACTAAATGTCAAAACAAGTTTACGTCAGCCGGGACAGAGAAAACGCTCCGGCCAAATTTAGGGTTGACGAAACAACAAACTCATTGGACTTTTGTGCGAGAAGCTTTCTCCCTGAAGATCAGAGAGCACATCAAAATAAGTTGTGAAAATACACCATCTGGAATGACCGACATGGACATACATACCTGCGACGGTCAATGTTGCCCTGCGTGATGTCACCTGCCGTGGAATGTATTCATTGCTGGCCACACAAAAGTAGCTACCCTCATCTTCCTTGCTGACCGACAAGATGAACAGGTGTCCTTCAGCTATGAATGACCAGAGGACAAAATAAAAAGAAGAAATAATTGAAATAGATAAATTAATACTTGCATGGAATCAAGGCTGACACTTTCTGTAATCATACTTTGATCAATGGTGGAGCAACAAATAAAATCCAGAAATTTTTGGCAGATTTCTGCCTGTTTATTTCCTTTTTTTAACATACCTTGGAAAAAGAACACTTTCTTGAAATTTGCAAAGTGCAATGGTATAATTGCAATTTGTTTCTTTGCTGAAAATTCATATGAATAAATGATAATTCATAAAGATCACTTTTGAAGCAGTTGACTGTGTTGATGAGACAGTGGAATGTCAAAACATATAAATGTAGATTGGATAAAAGATCACATGTTTGTCATGAAAATGAAATTAAACTCTCTTCCATTTCCAAACTTACTATGTCAAAACCATTGAACAAATCAATTGCAAAAAACTTCATGTTGAGAAAGACATGTTTTGAATGAAAGTGACAGCATGTCATGCTTTGGTTAAGAGTGCTAAATACATTTCAATGCCACAACGGACTGGAAATTAAGACATTGATAAAACAAATTTTCAAAGTTGATAAGAGATGATAAAAAGTTGAGAATGATACTGCAGAGCGTGACATTATATTTTGTTACTATTTAAAGATGGCATCTTGTTTGCTAAATTAACTAGTAAGAGGGAATGTCTAATTTTAGGATCACATAGCAAGCTTTTGAGGAGAATTTACCCACAATAGACAGCTGTTCTGAATGACAGAAGCATATCATAGAAAGAGATCAGGAAAATTTTTGAACAAAATGAGAGAAGTGTTAAGGAGGTCTTGTGGGGGGCAGTTATCTTGACGTAGCCTGCTTGGTCACATGAACGTGACTTGAATCCTTGTGAAGAAATCCTTTGTTGTTGTTTTCTCTTTTTTTTTTTGGGGGGGGGGAGTTTGAATTATATGTTACAGTTTTGTTGAAGGAAGTCACTATCCTTCTGTTGTGGAGGAAGTGAAATATTGCTGATTTATTTTCAGCAATGTCACGAAGCCAAGACAAGATGTGCTGTATCAAAATAAACTAAGTATTGGAAATGATGATGTTTCACATCACACACTGTCAATACTGCAATTCTGTGATCAAGATAACTTTCAATGACATGAATGTTCACAAACACTGTCCAACTCTTCTGATTTTGTTCAAATTTTCATTGCTCTGTTATTCATCTTTCTTTGCAAATAACATGTATTGCATAATGTATCCCGTACCATATCATCCCTTGGGATACGGTTTTCAGAATTACTTCATTATGTCTTCGGTGAAAATACAGGGGTTAATTTGCATGGGTGAGCCATTAGGTGGAAGCAAGCCATTAGGTGGAAGCAGGCCAATCTCCACAAAACCCTGCTTTGAGAATAAGACAATCATAGTCCAAGAGACTGCAATATCACACCTCTACACTTCTTCTTTATCCCCCCCCCCCTTTTCTCACGATCCACTGAATTTATTCCAGCATCCTGTTTGTCCTACCTTTGGCGACATTAATCACAAAGTTTGCTCCTTTGTGTTCCACTTTATCCATGATTCTAGGGGGCTTTCCCCATATCATCCTTTTGTCACTACCCCCCTCTCCCCATGAGTGCATTGTTTGCATTTTATGTCACTCGCATTTTAATTCTGCCCCTCCCATTACTCCCTCTCTCTCCCTATCTCTTTCTTTCTCTCTCTCATTCATGCCTAAATAATTTCCTGCTAATGATTCTTCAGAAAAAAATCTCTCACAAAAATATGCTAGCAATTAATTAACAACTGCCTCCTTAGTTTTGGTTTCCTTTCCTCTCCATTCTGAATTCTTTCTGTAGTTCCAAATGTTCTATTCACTGTTATTTCTTTATATATATATACATATATAGATAAGTTTTTATCACATACACTGTAAAACGAGGAATGTTTGTGTGCATTTTAATATCGCGAATTTCGCGAGAGCCAAGATTCGCGAAATCAAAATGCACACAAAAGTTCTTGTCTACACTACAGTGTATATGCATTGAACGTTAGAGACAACTCACAAATATTTCATGCCAACAAAAAAGGCCGTCAGCTCCAATTCGCAAAAATTTCATGCCGTGAAAACATCGTGTTTTACAGTACTTTTCTCCAAAAGTACTAATAGCATGCTGTTTGAAACCAGCCCCGATGACCTCTCATCACATTAACTTCAATGCAGCCAAGATATGTCATTGTAGGATACATTGGAACACACAATAGGGATGACATAAAATTCATGTGAACAAATAAAGAATTAATCTAAATGTTCATAAATGGAGGAAATTGTTAGATAGATAAATGGCAGTCCCTGATACAAGAATTTCAATTCTTTGTTCTCACAAATTTCTCTGTATACCTCATAATGCACAAATTTGGCTGAAAATCAGTGATGTATAGTATGCTTATGTGTATGCACCTGTAGTGCAACGGCAACAGTTTATTATGTGTCTTTGCATTGCCCTCTGAACGGGGAAGTGAAATATAGTATACTCAATAAAGAAATGTAGATACAATTCACAGATTCATATAACATCACTTCACAATACACCTGGGTCAAAAGGTCGAAATCTCTCAGCATTGAGGATGGCGTCTTTTGGACAGGAGCGCGAGACCTGAGATTTTATTGGGGAGAAGTTCCTTCTGTTGTGGAGGGGGAGGGGCACATAGTATAGCTACATGATTAATATTTCCTCTTTGGGGTTGAGAAGAGCAAGAGAGGTAGAGCAGAAAGGGTTGCCGAGGAAGAGGAATCAATTGAAAAAGCCAAACTTGGTGGGTCAACTTTGACAGGCTCAGTTGTTTGTGCAAAACAAGAGCGTCTCTAGTAGTGAGGTATGTGCTATGTCAGGCTTTGCAAGCCATTCGGGTGACTCATTCATTGATGAGGTGGGTGTGAGACAAGTTTGGAAAACATCCTTTCTACTCTTGGGCTCAAAATAGCAGGCTCGTTTGTTTGTTTGTTTTTTTACAGAGTGCTCTACAAAATGCAAACATTTATTATATAGATGTGTGACATGTGTCTTGAAATATTTGGAATACAAGCTAGTGTTATTAAACAGATTGGGAAAAATGAAGTAAATTATGACACCTGCTGTAAGCAACATGATTTTTTTTTTTTTTTTTTTTTTATAGATAGGATAGGAACATTTGACTCATACACCCTTATTACTAGTATGCTGCAAATACCCTAATACAGCATAAATTGGAGAGCATCAAGAAACATTGGTTTTTCCCATAAACAAAGACACTTAAGCGAGGCACAGTCGCGGATGAGAGATCGGCCTCGAATGGAGCGAACTTTCCAGCCAGTTCTCTCGACGGACGGACGCCGCTGCTTGGATTTCGTTCCGCCGTTTCCGAGAACTGGGTCACGGATTGTTCCTCTTCCCCCTATGTGCTGATAGGCAGCTCTGAGTAATGCCACCCGTGGCTTGGTGGTTTCGATACAACCTTAACCCCCTGTCTGCCACGGACAGTAATCCCCATCATCTAAGTACACAGCATACCCAATCCCTGGAAGCAGAGGGTGAACTTAAAGATGCACATTGTTCTCTTACGGTTAAGGGTTGTGAGCCACATACTCCTCTACGAAGTATTAATAGTTGCAATTATCATAAGTTTGATCTTGATGGTCTAAGAATCAATTTAAATTGCAAGTTCCGGCATGGTCACAGTGAATAAGGCGAACTCCTTAAAAATATCTTTTGCAACAAACAAACTCCTATCTGCCCCCCTCAAATAAATAATGATAATAATTGTTTTTTGTTTGTTTGTTTGTTTCAGTTCCATCTGAGAAGATGGCTGGATAGCCCGTATTCAGCTCTGCTAATAAGCTGGTCTCCCATGGGGTTCAGTTGGATGTGAGGCGGGACCACTCACCGGGTTAAACACCCTGCTCTTAGCGATGAATCAATGAAGCAGAATCTTTTATGTGCACAAGTTGGGACTCTCTCACACATGATGGGACCTCAATTTCATGTCCTATCCATGTGACAGAGTGTTTTCAAATTGCCTCTTACTAGAGGGGATGGTATGATTATGCACAATATTGCTGAGTGAGACTCGTGAATCGAATCTGGGTCCTTTGGATCTGGAGGGAGACGTTCTGCCGACTGAGCCAACACAATAACCACAAAGAGTAAGACAGTCTTGCTTGGCTTATTCAAACTAAAAAATTGAACTCACACATTCTATTTGTACTCTCACAGAAATTTATCAAGGGAAGTATGAGACAGCATCATCTTCTCAAAGTACATCATCACCTCATCTATTTCGTACAGGTGTGTGACTACATCACTATTTTCTGAAAGCATGTGAAGAATTACAACTCCATGACTTTCGTATGGCAGGTCAGATTCTGAGGAAACTTATGCCGTTCTATTTTGTATAATTTCGATACTACTCTATTCATTATAGTTACCTTATTTATAAACCTCGGGTAGGATTGTATTTTATCCCTTACTGCACCTTTGTTCGCCGACTGGCACGCGTCCCGGCGTGATCTCTTCAAAAATTGGAACAGATGTCTGCAAACTTAATGTCAATTAATGAATAGAGCTTGCCTAATCCCCCAAATCCATTTTTGTGTCACCATGACCTTGTAGTTGGACTGAGGCACATTGCTCTACACCTGATTGGGCTTGCTCATATTGTACAACTCCTGATAAGTTTGGATGGATTAATGAATGCTGACAAAAAAGCTTGGCAAGTTTAATAAGCTACTGTGACCTGGGCCCCGTTGCAAGAAAGTTGCAATCAATTGCAAATAATTGCTAATTTTGAAACAACCATTCTGATTGGCTCAGGGTCTGCCCTATTAAGAAGACATGCATGCAACAATGATTTTGATTGGCCAGTGACAATCAGTTGCAAGTTGCATTTAAACGCAAAGTTTCTAGCAACGGGGCCAAGGTACATAAGGGGTTAGGTTAATCAACTGATGAGGAAGAATTCAGTGAAAGGTATGATATCCCTCAATCTACATGTATCATATCTGTTTGTGTGTTTGTTTGTTTGGTTTTTTTTTTTATTGGGGGGGGGGGAGGGGAAATTTCTTATGTTAATAAATGTCCTGAGCATAAAGATACTAAAGAGGAGAATCAGAAAGAAATTAAAACAGTAAAAAAAAAAAAACACACACAAAAAAACACTGATGAAATTTATTGCTTCAGGCAAAACTTACTCTTGTCAGAACACAAAAAATTAGGTTATTAGGTTGAGTGCATCAGAAAGCCAAACTGCGAGTCATTTTCCCTTTGTGTGCACGTGCCTGTACGACACACGCAAAGTCAGACAATATTCACCAATACCAACTTTGGCTAATAGCACTGTTTGCCGGGGCAAGTTTTTCCTGCGCTTACCTGTATCGAATTACAGAACCAGAAGTTATCGAGAGAGATGACAGCTGATATGAATATTGGAAGTTTGAAACATGTGTTTCACCATTCCTGTTCAAAAACGGCAACCTGCAGCCATGTGTAAACCGTTCTTTCACGTACAAATAAAATCTCTGGACATCCCTCCAAGGACAGTTTATCTCCCTGTAGGTTATAATCGACCAGTCCATGATGACAAACTATTTAATACAGTATGCCAACTTGGCATATGCTGGAACGAAAGAAATCCATTTTCCAAGGACAGAACAACTGAAAAACTCGCAATTATAATCTGAGAAAAACACTACCATTTGACATCTACAATTTGATAAAAATATGAAAATAGTTCAGAGCCAGAAATCTCTTTTTTAACTTGTATCGATCTGCAACATTAAAGATATGAAGAAATGCTTTTTTTTTCTTGCTTTTGTTTTGTTTACAGTAAAAGGGAGCTAGTCTGTTGTGCACCATTCTTTGCTGACAGAGAACGCTTACAATCAGCACCCATCTGAGATCACTTAATTCCTTGGAGTGCACATTTCTCTTAAAGAACATCATTTATATATCTCTTTAACCTCTAGGCAAATCAGGTTGTGATTTTACACTTTTTGTTGAATTCATATTGTGTGTCATGAAGAAATCATTGACAAGCTTGAAAAAGATAGGGAAGTTAGAAAAATTTGGGAAACACATATTTCAATATCTGCTTGCGTGTTTGTATCGTAAAACAGTTGTTCTCTGCAATATACAATAGTATTGAAAGTTATTGGACCTCACACATACAGCTTTTGACATAATGACAAGATGTTTTACCCAGTGCGTCCCCCTTGGTCAATAATACATGGGTATCTGGCCATATGCCCATGGGGTGGTGTTTAAGCATAGCAAGGGTCTCTGCAAGAGTGACAGATTGCACTGTTCAAAGAGGCAATCCTGGGTATATATAACCCTATTACTGTCATTACTTGAGCCAAGTCCATTATGCATTATCTTCATGGTCATATTTGATGGAAAGAATTACATTCGGCCTTGAGTATGAAGGTCACATAATTTTGCTTGGCCAAATACCTCAACTTTCACTTATACTAGGTCACGTTTTTGGAATTTCCTGACAACTGAAATATATGTACTTTAGAGCACAGACAAGAATAGATGAATGGAGGATATATTAGTAGACCTCGACACGCACAAATTTCATATTGTACCACTATCTGAAAAATGATAAAGGAAGTTCATGGGGACAAAGAAAAACAAAAAGGAGGAAAAAGTTGACGTCTAAAAAGCTCCGCTCAGTTTACTTATAGCTCTTAAATTGGAGGATGAAATGTTGTATATCCTGTTGAATTTCCTCAGGCCCCGGGGGTTAATTCTCGTTCCCTTTCCTTCCCTCCGCGTAGCTCTGTCCTTTCCTACCTTGCGCTCCGCTAACATACCCTCGCACTCACGGATGCAATTAATTACGGTGATAGCTGGGGAAACCTGAAGAGGACAGGAAAACTAAAACATGAACTGCAACACGTGAGCACAAGCAGGCAGGACAATTACAAAAAACAACACTAAATTTACTTTTGTAAAAACGCCAAATTTTAGTGTTAACCCAGTCCAAAATAAAAAGAGACTTTCCGAAACAGTCTACAAAAAAGCACTCGATTTTGGGAAAAATTTTTTAAAAATTGATCCATCAATGTGCAAAAAATGGTATTTTCTACTGAAAACGCTGCTGCCAGGTTCGCCAAAAAGCGAACCTGGCCGCCAGGTTCGCCACAAAGCAAACCTGGCCGCCAGGTTCGCCAAAAAGCGAACCTGGCAGCCAGGTTCGCCAAAAAGCGAACCTGGCAGCCAGGTTCGCCAAAAAGCGAACCTGGCAGCCAGGTTCGCCAAAAAGCGAACCTGTCCGCCAGGTTCGCCAAAAAGCGAACCTGGCCGCCAGGTTCGCCAAAAAGCGAACCTGTCCGCCAGGTTCGCCAAAAAGTGAACCTGGCTGCAAGGTTTGCCAAAAAGCGAACTTGGCTGCCAGGTTCGCCAAAAAGCGAACCTGGCAGCCAGGTTCGCCAAAAAGCGAACCTGGCAGCCAGGTTCGCCAAAAAGCGAACCTGTCCGCCAGGTTCGCCAAAAAGCGAACCTGGCCGCAAGGTTCGCCAAAAAGCGAACCTGGCCGCCAGGTTCGCCAAAAAGCGAACCTGTCCGCCAGGTTCGCCAAAAAGCGAACCTGGCCGCAAGGTTCGCCAAAAAGCGAACCTGGCCGCAAGGTTCGCCAAAAAGCGAACCTGGCCGCAAGGTTCGCCAAAAAGCGAACCTGGCAGCCAAGTTCGCCAAAAATCGAACCTGGCCGCCAGGTTCGCCAAAAAGCGAACCTGTCCGCCAGGTTCGCCAAAAAGCGAACCTGGCAGCCTGGTTCGCCAAAAAGCGAACCTGGCAGCCAGGTTCGCCAAAAAGCGAACCTGGCAGCCAGGTTCGCCAAAAAGCGAACCTGGTTGCCAGGTTTGCCAAAAAGCGAACCTGGAATACATCACAAAATCCTTTTCAAGCAAGAGAAAATGTTAGGTGCATTTTGATCTCCAAAAGGCTATTCTAATGGTTTTCATCAGATTTTCCTTCAGTAAATGTGAAATTATCACTCTTGGTTTTGTGTATGAAGAGTTTAGATAAGTGAACAAACATTTGTCAGTAACAATCAATTTTACCTGTGTAATTACTCTGTACTAATCGTTAATTTCAGCCCATTGGGCCATGTATGTCCGTAACAAAAAAAAAAAAACATGTTTTTCTTTTAAGTTTTACAAATCACGCACTCGGTAAAGAAGAACACACTAATTAAATGCAAAGCAAGGTCATAACCCTCTTCCGAAACACTCATAAAGAAACTTCTGCTCTGTAATAATTAAGTAATTTGTTTAAAAGTGTACATCTGTAACAGACACATATAGTGTGACTGTATGTGAGCTTTACAATTTCATGAGGATTGATTTGTTGATTTTATTTTCTGATGTTTATTTGTGATTTAATTGAAAGGTAGCATGGAACATCTTGATAACTACGATTAAGTTGGAATACTTGTTGATCAAACTAATTAGCAGTGTTTGTTTGTTCGTTTTGTTTGTTTGTTGTTGTTTTGTAAATTGCATTGCACACATATTCAAAATTTCCGAGAAAGACCCAAAGTATATGGAAATGCTAAATTGCATAGATCTCTCATCTTTTGTGTATCAGGAGACAGAGAGTAAAACAAAGAGCATTGTTACTGTCTCAGATGAGCATACAACACAAGCGAACATCTATACATGTTGATCTATATAATTATGGAGCATATCTTGATTAGGATTAAACAAAAAATACCTTTAACTACCCACAATCCATGTGGTTTCAAATGTACACATACCCAGTTCAAGCCAAGTCTTCCTTGATACAAAAGTAGAAGGAAACTATCAATGCAGATAATGATAAAGTGGCTTTTTGTCATGGTAAGGGTGTACAACGAAAGTGTGTTCTCAGTGGACGGACAAGATAGTACTGTAAAAAAAAAAAAAAAGAAGAAAAAAAAAAGAGCAGTTTGGAGATACATGACATTCATGTGTAAAATGGGCGGGCAGCTACATCAACCCCACAAACAAGCTATGAGGTAGAAATACTAAGAATCCCACAAAAGATGTGATTACTAAAGGAAATGATGTCAACTGAGATAGAAGTTGGATTGAAAGGCACCCCTATTTGCAAATAGCTGTACCTGTACCAAATGCTCACACAGTCATTAGGCCTACTAGTATATAAGGAGCATAATGTGAGTATCAAAAGTACCATTGAATGCTTTAGAATACAGGAAAGTCCAATTAGACAGGTTTAAGATCGATGATTCTATTGTCAGTCTAGATGAGAAACCTGAAGATGACACGTCAGTGAATGATAAACTTGATGTAAATGTTGGGGATTTAGTGTTTTAGATGAATATCACATGGAAACATTTCCGGGTGAGGTTCTTTAAATAGGGTACTAAGGGCAGGAATCTCAGGATCAATGTCAAGCATCCTGCAAGTGGTCACCAAATCACCAGATCAAATATTTTCCTTAAAAAACAAACAAACAAAAAACAGGGTACTAAGGGCAGGAATCTCAGGATCAATGTCAAGCATCCTGCAAGTGGTCACCAAATCACCAGATCAAATATTTTCCTTAAAAAACAAACAAACAAACAAACAAACAAAAAAAAAACAAAAAACAAAAAAAACACTGCCAGAAAAATCACACTACAAACAGTTGATGGCAATCGTGGTCAGTTTACACGTAGCTGGAGTCTGGGACTCGCATTCAAACTCTTTGCTCTGTAAATTATGTCCTTCATCCATTAAAGTCTCAATCATTCCATGTTACACTATTTTTAATACCCCCCAAAAAGTGAAATTATTACTTCAATTTTAACCATACAAACCAGTATAATTTTGATTTTAACATGCTGAGAAATAAAAGATTTTTGGAGTACTCACAATTCATAGAGCAAGGGACACCATGATGTGTTTTCAAAATCCACATTTTCAAAATCCACATTAAGATTATTATTCTGGTGATCATGATAGTTTACTGTCAATTTGTTTTTATGTACAAATGTATCTATTCTTTTTTATTTCAAAACTTTGATCAGGTATAGAGTCTACAATTCAGATATGTTTGAAAGGATTTTGTGTGAAATGCTTGCAAAATATAGTAGGCCTACACCATCAATTTTTCATGTGTGGTGCAAACCATTTCTGCACAGCTTTGTGTGTACTGCATACATGAACAATGGATCCCTAGATAGTTTTATGGTGGCATTAATCAAATCTGATTCCAATATTAAATTAATTTCTTTTCTACAAATTAATATTCTAGACAATAATGTGTTTGTCAAAATGAAATAGGCTACAACATGACCAACTGACAAGCTAATTTACCATGAAAGGATATTTCTTTGGATAATGTAATCATCCTGTTGCTCAGTGAAGCATGAACTGTATGCAAGGTGATGATTTGGGGAAGGTTTTTGCAGATTTCAGTAAAAAAAAAAATGCGATTGTCATCTCAAATTATTAAGATTAAGACCCTACAGCATGAGAAGTCACTGAATTCTGGTAAAGGGATCTTAAAATAAATCCATCAAAATAATAAAATTAATAACTTTTTCAAAACGTACGTCTGTAACGGAAATTTTGTACGTCCGTAAAATACTGTACGTCCGTAACACAAAAAGGGTGCAATTAATTGCTAATTTAAAAAAAAAAATAATTCTTCATTTCTGCACTTTTGGGTTGTTTAACATCTAATTGAATGAAAAGAATGAATTTGCTGGAAAGTACCCCACAATTCACAGAGTTTTCCACTTTACATTCAAATGTCAGAAATTTCAACTCATGCGAGTACGTCTGTAACAGCCTTATTTTCATCATATCAAGGTCAAAGTATTGATCATATTGAATATAATTTTGTGATCACTTTACCTTCGAGATGGATGTTAGAAATTAAAAGTATCAAATCTTGTGAATGAAATCAAGTCTAGTTGTTAGAGCTTTTTAAAGTGTATGAAATGTACGTTTGTAATTATGGAATTGCCCATAAAAGACAATGAAAACAAGAGAGAAAGAGATAGATGGCGTTTCTCAGCTCAAACACAAACTTTGATGCACTACAGATTGAAAAGTAGTGACATTACTTCAATTTTTTTTTAATGTATCAACAGAAAATATACTTCTGCTGATATTTTGAGGCCTGATACGCAATTTTACTGCTGTGGTGTGTCTCCTTAAAATGAAGAAAATGAAAGGAAGGTAGGATCCCCTCCATAGGCTCACGTGTTATGAAGCTTGCGGTTTCATTACTATATAAAATGACCGCCGTTGGGCTCAATGTGAGGCCCCATGGCGTACTACATCCATTTTTGTGCGAAATCGCGAGAGTATACACCCTCTTAGCCTAGCTATGTATACTATTTGCTATGAGTTAATAAACGCAACTTTTCAGGAAGACGTTTATCACAGGGCTTTGGAAACGACTTTTGATAGTGGGTATGCATGGAAAGCCTTTTTGTAATTCGCGGAAAGATGATAAATGCAGCCTTTAGGCCTATGCTTCTCCTATATTTTCTATATCACACCTGAGAACTGGATTGTATTCGGCTATTGATAGATAGCCCTGCTTGTGGTGTGTGTGTGAGTGTGTGAACATATACATACATGTAATTATCCATACATGGCCTTGCATATGCAAAGTTTGTATGTGCTAGGCTTTGCATTATGCGTAACAAGTTTGAATATTTTGCACACTACACAGTATGCACATGAAGTAGAACATTATCATTTTTATTTTAATGCAATTTACGTGTAATGGTAAAGCAAGAACTGTAACTATTTTATACCGGTACACAATCAATGCAATATTTTGCAACAACATTCCCGCATGCATATTGATCAGAAGAAAGCTATATAAAGTTATAGGGCCAGTACCAGGTATCGCAGGTATCGCACAAACATTTAATACGTACAGTCCAAATAACGTCATTGACAAACACAAGTAAGTCAAATGCTCACAACTCAAAAAAGGATATAGTTCTGGACACTCAATCGAAATGTTTATGCACAGCTCCTAATCATTGCATGATCACCATCCAGTGCACCACTGGCCTCATCCTGTGAAGTGAACAGTTTACAAGAGAATATTGGATAGACTTACAGTTGTACAAACTACTATGAAATCCGTTTAACAATATTTGTGAGTCAGGACACCGCTCTCTTATCACAGTCGTCATCTTATGGCGAGTGCTCTTCTTCAAATGGCCATGTTCACGATGAGCAACATATACATGCTGGTTTCAGAGGATTTATATTGTTGGGATAGAAAGTGTGAAACGATGTCTGGCCTATGTCCATCAGTGCAGGGGTCAGAAAAGGTCAAGACCTAGCCAACTGCCAAATCCGCAGAGGGTTCAGTGAGTGGAATGTGATAATTCAGACGCACTAGCACAGTGCCTGCACTACATTGTAGCTGTACAGTTCTCATTGCAGTGTGTCTGCAAACCAAGGCCATAGACAATGTTTTGGTGGGACAAAGCCACTTGTATGAAATATAATATTAAACTAACAATCCCACCTCATCCCTGCTCGTGGATATACAGTTCTGTATCATACACTTGAACATTAAAGGGGATGGCTAGTAACTGTTCAGTGGGAATCAGTGGGAATGCTGGGGGATGATCAAGGATTGCAACAATCACCCCTCAGCATTCCCACTGATTCCCACTGATCAATTTGGTAAGAGTAGCCATCCCCTGTAAGTATGCATTTCAGTTAATTGAAACAGGTTTGTTTAGTATTTGTTAGTTCATGTGTTTGCTTGTTTTGGTGATCATGGCGATCATGGAAATTTATTCACGTCATGAAACACAACTGAAACGTGTTTATTTTTTGTGGGCTTGTTTTTGGAGATGGCCTGTGTTCATGGATATTTGACAGAAGTACATAATCATACCCAATTTAAGGATAACTGTGACATACTTGCCTAACTAGTAAGATTTTATCAGATTCAGTAAGATTTTTTACATTAAAAATAGCAAAATTAGATTTTCTGTCAGAGAAATCAGATTTTTAAAAATTATTTAGATATACTGTACCTTTCATGTGTATTTTCTGAAGATTTGACCGAAAGTAAGATTTTTAACTTCAGTTTGCATATAAAATAAGATTTTTGCAATCCACAAGTAAGATATTTCGTCTTGAAATGTTGGCAGGTATGCTGTGAAGATAAAGGCAATTTTGATTTTGATATTTTACATAGAGATAAACATGGTTTTGCTATTGTCCTGTCGCAAATATAACTTTAATTCCCAGTAATTGGTCCCTTTTAAACCTGGTTAAACCCACTTGTGATGTTACTCTATTCAAAATATCAGGATACACTTTGCATTTATGCATATGTCAGTGTGCTTTCACTGAACAGACAGGTCGCGGGCGCAGTGCGGCTTGCTGTGGCGAAATTAGTAGTCCCAGAATACTGTATGGTGTCTTCAAGGAGACAAATTGAAAACAGCATCCATATCCATTATCGGCCTGCAATAAACATATGCCTTGTATTAAAACATTGTTTGGGCAATATGCTTTTGGTGAAAAATGATTTAAATATTTCAAAAAATAATGGTTTGGGTAACTAACAGGAGAATAAATTGGAACTATGAGAATGGTGCAAATTGTACACTACTAGGGTACAAAATGAGTGCTGAATTCACAAATATTATGAAGGCATTAGCATATAAAATGGGGATCCCAATTGTTTAAACAATGCAGCAAAGATGTGTCGTGTCCAAGATCCAATTCGTATTGGAATTCATGAATGACTAATAACTGTTCTGGAGATACATTTAATGTTTTTACCCTCAGGCTGACCTAAAAATCATGATTCAAAGTGGACGGAGGGGCTAATATTCATTATAGACATTGCTTCTGAAAGCTTTGTTTACAAGAGGAGATTCCTACAGTAAGTGTTGGCCTATACTTATTCGTAATCTGTATTTTCTGACATCAGTCTTAACTTTTTTGTGTGTGCGTGTGTTTCTTTTACTTTCACCATTCTGCTTTCCTAAGTTGTGTGTTTGTACTCCTTATAGCGTCTCCTTTTGTTGCAACTTCAATTTTTCTTAATACTGAAATTTGATAGCATTGACTTGATCCTTTGTTATTATTTGATAGTTAACAAGAATTTGAACATCTACAGTGTAAAAAAAATCATAGTAAATGAAAAGCTGTTCCTGGTTTTTATTTTTGGGCGATGAGCTTCTAATCTGTGTGGATGTAGCTCTTTCTTTTTCTTTCCTTGCTGTCTATCTTAGCTTATCCATCATTTTCTTTGTCCATTCCTATCTCATCTTAGGTTGATTCTGATTTCAGTTCGATGAAGCAATTTGGAGACTGAAGTTGTTTTTTTTTTTTTGTACAAAATAGTCATCAATGGTACCATTTAGTGGAAGTGTTCAAAAAAAAACAGATAAACACACCAATTTTCTATCTTACTGACAAGAGTTCATTTTTCTTTTCATATCTTCGAGGTAAGGCAATGTCTGCACGGAGTTATACACCTTGAGCTTATACCTTGTTAATCTTTATCCTTTTCCCTATGATATGTCATTCTGTCTCATTATGTTTTATATTATCTTGTCATATTTTCCCACTGTTCCTCCCCTTATGTTATTTACAGTATTGTTTTATTTCATCTCATCTTCCATCTTTCCTCCCCTTTTATCCTCTGTCAATCATCATTTTCCCTTTTTATGATTCCATCATCTTCTCTTCTTATGCTTTGTTAAGTGTTATTTCTCTCTGTATATCAATTTGAATGGTTTTCATTCCGTGATATGGACTCTTTTCGATGAGTCCCCTTGAAGACACGCGTATAAAGCTTTTATGGGCTAATTTTGCCCCAGCTAGCCACACCGCACCTGTGATCTGATTGTTTAGCAAAAGCCTGTTTGGAATACGAGAAGTACAGAGGTTACACTCTAGAAAGATATGTTCATACAGGGTGGGTCGTGGCTCAAAAAAAAAAAAAAAAAAAAAAAAAAGGCCTAACCAGTTTCCCATGGTCAGTTTCTGCAATATTTGTTATCAGTAATTTAGATGCGCCATTTTCTAAGAAAAACGATACCAAGAATGATCGTCAATTTTGGTCAAGTAGTTTTTGTTTTATGCTACAAATCATACTGTGGAAGGAAGCCCCACCGCCATGCTTATCTACCGATGAACGCCACGGTGGGGCTGAATTCACGAGTAGGTTTAGGCCTATAAAGCAGGCGAGTCGTCGTAGTATTAGTACAGAAACGCAGTGGTGGTGGGGCTATCGTGAAATAGGCCCCACCGCAGTGCGTGGGCACCGTACCCGTGTGTTTATAGCAAGCAAGGGTAGGTCCTAGGGTTTAGGGTTAGGTAGGGTTGTATTCATGGTTAAATTGGCCGTAAAATTAGTCGAGGGACATATTAGGAAGTCATTTTCGCCGCATTCACGAGTATTGACTATGGAAGGCAGCCCCACCGCCGTGCTTACCTACCGATGAACGCCACACGATGGGGCTGAATTCACGAGTATTTAAACAGGCGAGTCACCGTAGTATTAGTACAGACACGCAGTGGTGGGGCCTATTTCACAAGTTTGCCGAAAATAATGAATATCCAAGCGTACCACAGTTGTAATCTGTATTATTGGCAGTATTAAATCCGATACAATTCATTGAATATTCTTTTGTCTAAAGGCTTAGCCAATGACAATAATGCAGCGCCTGCTATGCGCTCGCTAGCTCGCTCCCCAGCCAGCGCTAGCCGCCGGCCGGCTGTCGCTGCGCTGCGCTAGCATAGCCTTGCAAGCTCGCTGGCTATCAACCAGACAATCAATATCGACGACTCCGTTCTTAGATGTCATCACAATTTAGAAGTGATAGTGCCAAAGTATAGAAAGTTTTCCAAAACCGAGGAAATTGCATCCATTATGTTAACAAATGTAGAACAAAATTCAGAACAGTACAAAACCCCGCACGACCATAGAATTACTTAGAATTTAACATTTGATATTATTACATCATTAAGAAAAAAATGTCTAAACCATTTTATTAGGTCTTTAATGTCAGGCCTTGTTTGATATTTTGTATCAAATTATAATGCATGTAGTGTTTTGTTCTTGTTTGTATGTCATGTGTTTTCTTCAATAAAACATCGAAAAAAAAAAGAAAAAAAGTTTTACTCATCAGACTGCAATCACATACCCTTTCTTGGGTGGCCGGAAGCAGCATACTTTGCATTCGATGACCTGACCTTACCCAGAGACTCCAACCCCAAGCACCTTCTGATCTGGAGATTCTCCCGCCCGAAACCCCTAACAGACGGGAGACTCCAAGTTGATATGTGCGAAGCGCGAAGTTCCTAGGGTTTTAGATGTTCTCTGGTGCTATCTTAGGCTTATTTTTTCAAAATACGATAGCAATAAGTAAGAAATCCTTTCCACCGGGAGACACAGAGCCAGGGCGGGAGAAATCAAATCTCAATCGGGAGAACGGGAGATTTTGCGAAAATGGGCTTTCAGCGGGAGATCTCCAGTTGAAAACGGGAGGGTATGGAGTCTCTGCTTACCCAACCCTTTGTATATTAGGCCATGTTATTCACGAAAAGTAGGTAACGCGACACGAATATGATCACCTAATGAAACAATGTAAAGCCTTATAATTGAGGTTTGTTGAAGTCAAGGGTAAATCAAGAAAATATTGATTTCAATTTTAGGGCATAACAATATCACAATGCCAAAACAGTTTAGAACTCTGCTATTAAAGGAAAAAGGGGTAACTGAAAAAATTTTAGCAACTAAAGTATGGAACATGTTAACAATATTCTTAATCGGGGGTCCTAAGTCAAAACTTGTTATCCGTGACATTAACTACCACATTTCTGTGACAAATTTGTTCTGCGCCAATCCAATCATGTAAGGATTTCATTACAACAGCTATAATTGCAATTTGGCACTCATAAAAAGTTTCATGAAAAGGGCCCTGGACACTATACTTTCTCAATGCAGGAAGTTGTATGTTCACAATGAGTGCAGAGATGCCAAGTTCAAAAAACTTTTATGAGTGAGATTTTTATGACTCGGCGTCTTGGCGCTCATGCGCATGCGAACGAGGAGGGTGTCCCACTCCCATTGTAGGGAGCTTTTTTAAATTATTAGCTCTTAATGATGCGATCTGGTGCATACTTTAGTGACTATTTTTTACTAATTTTGAAAGGCAAAAGGGAAATATACCTTCAATTGCAACTATCACTTTAATCCTTTGAGCTATGCTCCTTATTTTTGGCCCAAATTGCAGACTTCACCAGATGCGTGAGAAAAATGGGTGCCATGCATGAGATCGTGAGACAGACCCTAAATGCTCGAGTTTCACGCATTCTGCGTGAGACTTGGTAGCTCTGTGAGTGTCCAGTGTATGCTGTATTGTGGGGAAAGTATTTAACTTTTGCCCCTGTACAGTTCAGGGGTCAAAAAGAATGTCACCTTGATAAGACTTGGCCAAAACATTCACCAGACTCATGGTCAGGGGAGAGTAAAGTAACATTAGCCCACTGTATAGCACTTTGCTGTGTGCACCATGCACTCTGTGTGCCACCAAGTTTGGTTGTCTTAAAGGGACCCTTAACTTTTGCAAATACATTCATTCTGGCATAGGCCTGTACAAACATTACTGTTCTGTCACCACAGCCAGATTAGTGAGATCCCTAGGGCTTACAATTAATCAATTACATGGCAGTATAGCTAAATTGGATGAAAAGGATGAGGACCTCATATCAAGGTGACTTAAAAAAAAACAGCTTTCTATAAAATAATACCAGACGTTCTAGACATAAAAAAAGAAAAAAAAAAATCATGGGTACATCCCATCATCTTTGCACTTTTCGTTTGAATAATTCTTAACACAAACGCAAAACAGACACACACACACACACACACACACACACACACACACAAAAAAAAAACTTTAAAGAAATTGAAAACACTTGGATCGATGTATAGGACTGCCTCTATCCACCTGAAAACTTCATAAATAACTTTTTTTTAAAAGGTGCCCATTTGCATAAATTGAGATTCTATTCCCCTCGGGATGGATGCTACCTGCCAAGTTTGGTGAACTATGTTGTATCAGTCATGGGGTTTTCAAGAAGAAAATGAAAGTACAAAATTAACGCATGACGCACATCACACACCGGACAAAGAGCACACGCAATAACTCAATTGAGCCTTCAGCTCAGGTGAGCTATAAAAAGGATGTCAAAAAGTACAGATTATGAATATCAAGTATGGGTTTCCTCCTGTTATCAATGTCTGCAGATGCAATGTAGCCCCTCTGTTCACTTTGAGTAATGATTTTCATATGTCAATGTGAAGGTAATTGATCTCCATAGCAAATGTATGAGTCTTTATGTTGCTTGAACAAGGATCAAAATTTCATTTGTGATCTTATAGTCGATCCTCATCAAATGCTAATGAATTTTCATTCATTAATTGAGTACTTATCTTAATGCACTAGTATACTTTTGCACCATTCCTTTTGAATTTCTGATTTCTCCTGTTTACGTAATACCCCGCTCATTATTCTTTGAACGGATGAATTAAATCATCTACTACCAAAAACATAGGCCTTCAGGGTACTGCCAAAGCAGTGTTATTGCTGTGTAGGCCTACATGCCATAAGATCGTTACACTGCCATTAATCATGGATATGGATGCTGTTTCAATGTGCTTTCTTGAAGACACCATACAGCTTTTTTGTATGCTCCAAGCAAGCTGCATCACTGATCTTATAAAGGATCAGTTGCCGCATCATGAATGACACGTCCACCCACGGCCCAACTGTTAAGCTTAAGTTATATATACGCCAGAGCAAAAGAGTATCCTGATATTTGTATGTCATGTCTATATACGTAAGAAGTGGGTTTTTAGAGGCAGCTTCTAGGACAATAAAGAAACCATGCAGCTCACTATAATTCTTATTAAGCTTCTAGCATTCACATGTAAATTATCAAAATCATCTAAATTGCCTTAACTTCACAATCAACATAAAACTGGGTATGTTACTGTGGAGTTCTGTCAAATTTCCATGATCGCCATGATCGCCAAAACAAGCAAACACATGAACAAGCAAATACTAAACAAACCTGTTTCAATTAACTGAAATGCATACTTACAGGGGATAGCCTGTATTACCAAACTGATCAGTAGGAATCAGTGGGAATGCTGAGGGGTGATTGTTGCAATCCTTGTGGGATTCTTTTATGAGTATATTATACATGTATATCTATTGTTGAATGAAAATTATTTGCCTCAGAATGATCTCATATTCAAGCAATGTGCAGTATATGCCCCGTCACTGTCAGGCATGCTAACCTGGAAACATTGAACTGCACATAACTTGAATAATAATTATATGAGACCATTCATTCTCAAGCAAATAATTTTCACACAACAATAGATACCGGTATATAAAGTAGTCTATCCCGCAAGGATTGGAACAATCATCCCCCAGCATTCCCACTGAACAGTTGCTAGCACTCATTTTGGTCCTTTCTCACTCTAAAACTTTATTTCATTTGCATGCATTTCTATTGATATCACTCATTTTGACTCCTAAATTATAGCATTGGCCTATGGGAGTCTCACTCTCAACTAAAGTTTCCAATTATGGCAGCCCTGTACTAGCCATCCCCTTTTATAATGTTCATGTGTATGATATATTCACAAGCAGGGATGAGGTGGGATTGTTAGTTTAATACATCTCATACAAGTGGCTTCCCACCAAAACATTATCAATAACCTTGGTTTGCACACACGCTGCCATGAGAACTGTATAGCTATGTGTAGTGCAGGCTATAGTGTGTCTGAATTATCACATTTCACTCACTGAACCCTCTGCGGATTTGGCAGTTGGCTAGGTCTTGACCTTTTCTGACCCCTGCACTGATGGACATAGGCCAGACATCGTTCCACACTTTCCATCCCCACAATATAAATCCTCTGAAACCAGCATGTTATATGTTGCTCATGTGAACATGGCCATTTGAAGAAGAGGACTCGCCATAAGATGACGACTGTGATAAGAGAGCAGTGTCCTGACTCACAAATATTGTTAAACGGATTTCATAGTACGTACACCATGTAGTTTGTACAACTGTAAGTCTATCCCATATTCTCTTGTAAACTGTTTACTTCACAGGATGAGGCCAGTGGTGCACTGGATGGTGATCATGCAATGATTAGGAGCTGTGAATAAACATTTCGATTGAGTGTCCAGAACTACTGTATATCCTTTTATGAGTTGTGAGCATTTGACTTACTTATGTTTGTCAATTTGACATTTGGACTTCATCAAATGTTGGTGCGATACCTGGTACTGGCCCTATAACTTTATATAGCTTTCTTCTGATCAATATGCATGCTTGAATGTTGTTGCAAAATATTACATTGATTGTGTACCGGTAGTTACAGTTCTTGCTTTACCATTACACGTAAATTGCATTTAATGATAATGTTCCACTTCATGTGTATGCTGTGTAGTGTGCAAAATATTCAAACTTGTTACGCAGAATGCAAAGCCTAGCACATACAAACTTTGCATACATGTGCAGGTCAGGGCTGCCAACTCTCATGCATTGAGGTCCTTTCTCACTCGATCTAAAACTTATTTCATTTCCATGCATTTCTATTGATCTCACGCATTTTGACTCCTAATAGCATTGGCCTATGGGAGTCTCACTCTCAACTAGTTTCCTATGTTGACAGCCCTGGCATGTATGGATAATTACATGTACAGAGCATATGTATGTTCACACACTCACACACCACATGCAGGGCTATATCTATCAATACTAATAGCCGAATACAATCCAGTTCTCAGGTGCGATGTAGAAAATATAGGAGAAGCATAGGCCTAAAGGCTGCATTTATCATCTTTCTGCGAATTACAAAATTACAAAAAGGCTTAATTTCCATGCACACCCACTATCAAAAGTTATTTTTTAATATGTGTGCAATGCAATCTACAAAAAAACAAAACGAACAAACAAGCACTGCTAATTAGTTTTGATTAACAAGTATTCCAACTTAATCATAGTTATCGAGATGTTCCATGCTACCTTTCAATTAAATCACAAATAAAGATCAGAAAATAAAATCAACAAATCAATCCTCATGAAATTATAAAGCTCACATACAGTCACACTATATGTCACACTATATGTGTCTGCCTCGCTTTTTGGTGAACCTGGCAGCCAGCTTCGCTTTTTGGCAAACCTGGCGGCCAGGTTCGCTTTTTGGCAAACCTGGCAGCCAGGTTCGCTTTTTGGCGAACCTGGCGGCCAAGTTCGCTTTTTGGCAAACCTTGCAGCCAGGTTCGCTTATTATCGAACCTGGCGGCCAGGTTCGCTTTTTGGCGAACCTTGCAGCCAGGTTCGCTTTTTGGCGAACCTTGCGGCCAGGTTCGCTTTTTGGCGAACCTGGCGGTCAGGTTCGCTTTTTGGCGAACCTGGCGGCCAGGTTCGCCTTTTGGCGAACCTGGCGGCCAGGTTCGCTTTTTGGCAAACCTTGCAGCCAGGTTCGCTTTTTGGCGAACCTGGCAGCCAGGTTCGCTTTTTGGCAAACCTTGCAGCCAGGTTCGCTTATTGGCGAACCTGGCAGCCAGGCAGCCAGGTTCGCTTTTTGGCGAACCTTGCAGCCAGGTTCGCTTTTTGGCGAACCTGGCGGTCAGGTTTGCTTTTTGGCGAACCTGGCGGCCAGGTTCGCTTTTTGGCAAACCTTGCAGCCAGGTTCGCTTTTTGGCGAACCTGGCAGCCAGGTTCGCTTTTTGGCGAACCTGGCAGCCAAGTTCGCTTTTTGGCAAACCTTGCAGCCAGGTTCGCTTATTGGCGAACCTGGCGGCCAGGTTCGCTTTTTGGCGAACCTTGCAGCCAGGTTCGCTTTTTGGCGAACCTGGCGGCCAGGTTCGCTTTCTGGCAAACCTTGCAGCCAGGTTCGCTTTTTGGGGAACCTTGCAGCCAGGTTTGCTTTTTTTGCGAACCTGGCGGCCAGGTTCGCTTTTTGGCAAACCTTGCAGCCAGGTTCGCTTTTTGGCGAACCTGGCTGCCAGGTTCGCTTTTTGGCGAACCTGGGAGCATCATTTTCAGTAGCAAAAGCCATTTTTTGCACATTGATGGATCAATTTGTAACAAATTTTTCCCAAAATCGAGTGCTTTTTTGTAGACTGTTTTGGAAAGTCTCTTTTTATTTTGGACTGGGTTCGTTGCTTTTTTTCCCCTCCCACTTATATTTATGGAACTCAATTGCTAGTTGCTGAGATGTTTTCAGTTTTCACAACAAATACATGTACTTGAAGAAAGAAAAGCTGAATTGGAGTATGAAAACTTTGAGACTTTGAAAAGATAATGAATATTTTCAAAAAGCATGATTGAGAAGAGTTCTTATTAATTCTACTAAATGTATTCCATCCATAATAGGGATGTATGCAGACCTGGACGCACAATGTGACAAATCAGGAATTGTCAGGTACCTAGTACATAGGTGTTGCACACGACCCATATACCTTGAGGGATCGGGAATTATCAGGAGGGGGGTTGATAGGGGAATCTGGGCTATACCCTAATATCCGAGGCATCACATGGTTGCCTCCTCTCCATCAACCCCCTCCCCTCCCCCCCCCCACCTCACCACCCCCAGCTGCCCTAATGAACTTCCATCGACACTTTTTGAAATTTGGATTGTTATCCAGTGAGGATCTCCCTGCATGTACATTCTTGATCTTCTTTTTTCCTTGCGCCCCCCTGAACCTCCTTGTTTTTGTTTGTTTGTTTGTTTGTTTTGTTTTGTTTTGTTTTTTTTTGGGGGGGTTGTTTTTTTTTTCCACCCATTTATTGTTTCATGTCTGCAGTACTTTTGATAATGGCTATATCTTCATTTAACATCATTTTCATTTTATTTCTATGCTAAATGCTATCAATTTGTCTACTATCCCCAAGTATACAACTTGGAAATATATCTTGTTCTACCCCTCTCCACTATCTTCCTCCCCTCTCTCTTTTAGCACAATCTTTCTCTCCAACGCAAATGTTCTCTCTCTCACATACGCACACATTAAAAGTTAAAACCTACCTAACTTTGATTGCACTTACATTCATCACAAAACTTTGCATTCTGACATACAGTTTGGTGACAAACATACTGTGTACTGCTTTATTATATTTGAGATCTTGGAACACAGAATGATTAAGACACACAGCATAGCACTGATTCCCCCATATATCTGTGGACAGGTGCACCTACACGTAGCTAACTGATAATGTAATTGAGTAAGCTGTTATGTAATCACATGCAGCAAGCATTGATATTACTATAGCAACAAAACCAAACCTGCAAACAACACCAAACCAATATTCTTCATATATCTCAATCAACTTGTTGCCACGCACAAGGACATACCTTCCGACACTTTGTATGTCAGCAAGTATTTCACTGGTAGCTGTACCTACCCTCTGTACTACCAGAAGCACACAATCTGCACTTCAGATGACAGAAACGCACAGCGACATCATATACCACGTGACTGCAAATGTGTGTAGACGTGTAGACAATACGTGTTACAAATGTAAGTATCTTTTTTAGCAAACCTATTGCATATTGGGTCCATCAGCCACACAACCCAAACATCTTCATGTTCATTTGAACAGTTATTGGCATATCTTGCAGTCCTGGACAGTAGAGAAAACAGGACATAAAATTTGAATCCTGTTTGGGTAGCGACAAAGATAAAAATAGGTCAATCTGCTATCTTGCGCTCATCTACGGCAACTTATCCAATCGTCGTTCTTGCACTGGCTAGCGGCATCACACGGTAAATCTGGAGTCAGGTGCGCCCGTATCACACGGCATCAAGGCGGTGTGCGTGCCACATGTGAAACCAACGGGGCAAGGCAGGCCGTTTTATCTGTTCTCGGCATGCTGCAATTAATTTGATTTAATTCTCCGTTGAAGTGTCATCCACAATTTCTAAAACCACAGGTACTGCACACACACAGAACCATCAGCTAACAGCATACATGCATTACGGCAATCCTACATTTGGTTTTTTTTTTTTTTTTTAATTCAACCCTCCCACTTGGGACATATTAGATTATTTCCTAAAATACTTGATTTCGAGGAAATCTTTCCTCATGGTCTGAATTAGATGCTGGTTGCGTGTCTATCTTGGTGTGCCACATACACAGATTTATGTTCAGCAGGTCTGATATACTCTGTTTGCATAATGTAACATGATTGTTACTTGGGGAATTCTGTGAAAAGCCATATACTCGGCTTCACTGATTACACCCAAGAGATAATAGACACACTCACCATATCAGAGCAAGTTTTCAAGCAATCAGTGGTTATTCCATACATATTGTAAATAATTGCATTTCATCTACGCTTTTACAGCTTACAGTTTAAAGCAGCCATACAATGAAATATTAGCACTTTATGAAATTACATTATTATTCCATCTAGCTGTATCAACGACACAAACTGCATTTCTCAAACAGGCAGAAGTCCTAAATGCCTTCAAATTGTACAACTGTACCAGAGGAGGCACACAGGTCACTCCTAGATAGAGTTCATGCCCTATTTTCAAACATCTCACTCCAGAGAGGGGATGAATTTAGCTGCCCCCATGGGTGCTGGGTCAGGGGTGCAGCCATAGCGCCATGGACACGCACCAGTGCACAACACCCTGCCCTCCACCCTTGACTGGGAGGGTGCCTATACCGGGCGTTACGGCAAGGCGTCAGTCCATTTCCCCACCGACTGGGACGGGGAAGCGTGCTATCCAGGCGTAGCGCAAATATTTACGATTCGGGGGCTCCTCGTCTTAATTGGGTTTTCCCCTCGGCTTAAAATGTGCTAGGAGGCACAGCCTGATGATAAGATAGCAATGGTGCAAACTCACTTAGGGCTATATTCCCCTAAGGTGTCTAAAAGTGGAGAAAACAGGGCTGGAGTCTGCATGGTGAAATGAATTCTATTTCCAGAGTGGCACTCTCTAGTCATCACTTGTCTGACCTTCCTTCCGTCAACTTCCAATGTTTTAACCAACGTTGAATCCGCCGGCATCTCCGTCTGTCTTGTCATTGACTAGAAAATCTTCTCTTTGACCCTCTCTCTTGGAGTTTGAACACAAACACACATTCTTATTCTGTCCTTTCCCTCTTTTTCTCCTTCATTTCTTCCTTCCCTCTATCATCCCATCCTTCTATCTTCTCTCTCTCTCTGATCTCTTTTCCTGCCATTCTTTATATCAGGGCTTGACACTAACTCTTTTTTTTCTCTGGTGGGCCATTTGGGCCACTATTTAATATCTTTAAATCTGAAATTTTGGTGGTTTGAAATAAAACCAAACGTAACAATTCATTTTGAATCACAATTACCCAATTAAGGGACCAAAAGATAACCTTTTCTGAAATTTGGTGGCCCAACATCAATTTTCAGTGGTCTTGGGCCACCGCTAATGTTGAGCCCATTCCTTTTAAATTCACTGAACTATTCAAAATCCTACAACTTTCCCCATCTACATGTAATTCTCAGTCAAAAATAACATACTCCAAGAAATTGATTTTTATTCTCAATGATTCTGTTCTGACCCCTCTTTGGCTTATTACTGTGTGTGAGCAAATGCAACTCTGCACAACTTACCCAGCTCTCACACACTAGAATACGAGGTCGTCAGTCATACTTCATAAGTCATGAAGTCATATCGGTTGCTCACCGGCCTAACCGCTTCCTCTAGGGAGTTTTATCTTTATATTCCACTTTGTGTGTTCTGTGCATGGAGTAAAGTGATGTTCAGAGGTAGAGGATGGGGTAAGGGGATAGGAAAGTGGATGGGTTGGGGGTGGGGAGGGGGATGGGAATCTGACATCCCTTCTCCCAGGGTTTAACATAAAATTTGCAATATCTCGCTCAGAAGGCACACAGTTCTTGGCCTCAATTTCCCTTTCCTCCTGTCTGTGTTCTATCAGCTGATACCATAATCTGGGCATTCAGGTAGAATTTCCGTAAAAATTTCTTGGATCTCCATTTTATCCTCCCCTTTTTTAAAAATCATTTAGTCTCCTTGTCCTCTTCTAGGTAGTTAATCCTTGGAATCTTTTGTCTCCTGGTGCCAGCCTGTCTCTGAAGTTTGCATGTACTTGTAAACTGCTATCAAGGTCTCATATCCCTGATTTTAATATCTCATAGGTGTAAAAAGTTTGTCTGAACTCCCCCTCACCCCTCCTCCCCCATCCTAGCTTCATCTTTTTGTACGATCTCTTTATGACTGTTCTCCCTATCATGGCAAACCTAATTTCCTTTATAGCATTTCTTACTCTGCATCCCCCACTCGTAACTGCTTAAGAGCCTACAATGAGAAAATTAGCAAAAAAAAAAAAAATGGGATACCATTTTCTTTGTGTTTTTCATTTAAATACATTATATACACTGTATCTTTCTACGCAATTTCCCTTGTTTGCATTTCTTAAAAGTTTGTTAGTTTGTTTGTTTGTTTGTTTGTTTGGGTTTTTTGTGGGGGGGTTTGGTTGTTTTTATGTCTTTTTGTCTTCTCTCTGCCAAACTCTTTTCTGGGTCAAGCAGATTCCTTTTACACTTTGTTTGTGACTCTTACTCTTACACAAGATAGTGGTTACCTATTCAGTTTTTGGTCTATTCATCATTCTATCTACCCAGATATCTATCTATCTATCTATCTATCTACCTATCTATCTGTCTATTTATCTATTCATCTATCTATCTATCGATACCAATCTACCTACCTACTTTCCTACATGTACCTACCTTCTTACTTACTTATCTATTAAAGATATTATATCTACTTTATCTATTTATCAACCTATCTATCTGTATCTCTCTACCAATTACATCCTAATAAACTATGATATCATTCTCTCTTCTCTTCTCTTCTCTTCTCTTCTCTAAACACACCCCTGGGAATAATGGCGGTTAGGAGAGATAACTAGGGTGAGATCTGACGACTTCCCAGGACAGTGTCCAGTGTCCTTGAGTGGACGGTCTGCTGTGGGATTAGCCTCCCAACCAGCCGACTAAATATATATTTTTCCTTTCCAACAACACATTGAATTAATAGTAATGTTTTTAAACCATCACATGCATCAAACTAGAGACAAACAATGTCAGATTGAAAGCAAATATTTGATATTCAAGATATATGATTTTGAGAATTAAAATGCCATGAAGATACTACTGTCAAGATGAAGGTAAAGAGATAGGTTGTATGCAAAGTATCAGTGATATTCATGTTATTGTTCCCAAATACATGTGTAAATGCATGCAAGTATTTCTGGTTTTACAGTACATGTATCTGGGCTATATAGCTAGTCTTGGCTGACCTGACTCTAATGCAGAAGAAGGGATGGTACATGTATCTTTGAATTTAGAATGTTCCAGTTTTTTTTTGAGGCAGAACAGAACATCAAATGATAGTTCAGGCCGGGATAGTCGAGTCTTAAACTCAGCAGGATCATCTCTTTCAATAGCAATGAAAAGACCAGGAAGCTAAAAATCATCTCCAACCAATAAAGACGAATCCTGAGAATATACTCGGGCAAGTGTCTATGGGAAATGCATGTTGTAGCAAAAAATCAGTCCGTCTTCAACAGGTTAATGTGCATGTGGACTATGATAGATGAAACTAGTGCATGTGTGTTGTTCCATCATATATGTGCCGAAAGTCATACCTAAACCATAGGTTGTGCAAAGTATTGAACCTAGCTCGCAAGGCATTTTGAATCAATCTCTCTCAAATTAGATTTTTTTTTTTGTAAATTTCTCTCTGATTTAGGGTAAATATAATGTACTCTCAACCAATTCAATCTATTAAATCTTTTTTAAACAGTAAAATGCAGAGTTGGGCATTTAATGATGACCAGATGATTATTTCTGCAGTAAAATTCTACAATAACTTGATGTAATAATGGATGGGATGGGCATTGGTTCGGGCAAAGATTGGACAAGGGTTCCATGACATTTGCTCCTGTGACAATTGCTCCAATGAAATATCTGCACGCTAAGCCAAAAACATACAGTGTAAATTCTACCAACAAACATAACCCTAATCCTCACATCAAACTAAATCTAAAACCCTATCACAACCCGAAAGCTAACCCAAAGTCCTTGGAGAAAACAAGATCGGAGCAACTGTCACAGGAGCACCTGGACAAGATGATAGACAATGAAGGGAGAAGATGATGAAAGAAGAGGACGGGGTAGAGACAGAGGGTGAGAGAGCTCCATGAAAGAAAATCTGCAGCACTGACTTACACGTCACAACGGCTCTCAAGTGTGGGGTGAAGACCTGATCATTCTTAAACCAGGTGACGTTGGCAGGGGGTCTACTGGCTGGTGGGCTACAGGCCAGGGTGACCGGCCGACCCTGGAGCTCCTCGACGTCAGATGGCTCGGTGACAAAGTTCCAGTCCATACCTGGCAATTGGAAAGGAGGGAAACATAGATTATAAAGCCATGACAGGTGTCTCGGTGTAAGAGTGTAGATGATGTTATTTCAGGCAATCATCATATCAAATCAAATAGTGTCACGCTTGTGTCTGTCAAATTTCAAAGCAAGGTTTTATTGCGCATGTATGTACAATATGCAGGATTTCATTCTTGAGGCAATACACCGCCTTTGCAATGTCTACATGTCCTAGGTACCACTTCTCTCATTTGACCATTAATGCCAGTCTCCAAACACTTTAACTATATTATGTTGAATGTTTCGCAAGGTTTTCATTTTCACAAATTTAGCAAGTTGGGTGTTATTCGCGAAATTAAAAACATGCAAAAATATTGAACTCTGATCCCGACATGAATGTGATGTGTACAGATACATTTCTCTGTTCAGTACTGGACTCCACAGTCATGAATTTAACCACATAAGAAACTGTCAGGAAGTCACAATTCACAAAAAATTAGCCTCACTATTCTTTTAATGGCGTATAAAGTGACTCCTTAGTATTTATATCTGTGATTCTCAGAAATGCAGTAGGACATAACGTCTTTTTTAAAAGTTCAACATAAATCACTGGGAAATTTTGATTGACAGCTCAAACTACATTTAAATAGATCATTGAGAAAGCAACTATGTAATGGCTCTACAGATTATTGCTCATCTCTCCATGAGTTTATGTCTCATGACAGGTTGGTATTAATCAGACAGTCACATTAAAATGTGCTTTCAAGCCAAAAATATCCCTGAAGAGGCAATATTAAAGTCATGGCTAATTCTAAATAAAGTGAGAGCAACCTGAGTCAACCTGGACCTTGAAGAAACCTAGTACGTATACATCTCGCTTTCCCCCTCTTCCTTCCCTGTTCTTTTCATCTCTCATCTATCTTCTCTTTCTTTTCTTTTCTTTCTTTTTTTAAAAGCAAATCTAGCAAAGGAACAAGAGTAAAAATGCACTGCATATGCAAGATGCATGATTTGCAGTAAACTTACAAGGAAAGGATTAAAACAGAATATGATGGAAAACTAATGTCATTATTAAACAATAATCTATTATGATGATGGTGATGATGATGATGATGAAGAAACAACATTTATATACAGTAACGCCACTAATCTGTAGTAACATTCGAAGGTGCCTAGCTCCCACAATGTGTCACACATCACTTACGAAGTTGCTGGAAAAAAATAAGTCTTTAATTCAGATTTGAAGCTATTGAGGTTGTTACAATTCCGAAGTGGGATGGTAGAGAGTTCCACAGATATGGCGCAACAGAAGAGAATATGCAACATATTTTGCAAGTACATGTACATTATTTTGCTAATTGCGACTCATACGGCAATTGAGCAAGCGGTTGAATTTAGGATTGAGGACCACAAATAACAGAATAAAAAATAAGAATTTTAAATTTGTTTTCAGGAGAATAGTGATATCCCACCTTTGAAAAGATAATACTGTGCATCTGTGTCACGGGAGGCTACATTTTCATGAGTTGATAATTGCAAATATCAGTTAACTCGCAAAAATAAACACAACACAAAATGTAGCGTGCATACGGTAATTTCTCATCTAATTGAGAAATGCATTTATGAATTTCACAATAAGAAAACATAAAATGCACTTTTTGTTAATGAAAACCTGCCAAAGACATCACATTTTTCCAAGAAAAACAAAATGAGAACCCACAAAATACCCCGAAAATGTACTTAAGAAAAGGACACTCAAAAAGCAGAGAACTAGAGCAGGAGCTCAAAATATCCACAGATGGGGAAATGCTAAGGAAATACAAGCAAGGAAATTGACACCGGCACAGCTAATCTGTCCAGCAGAACATGGGAGTGCAGCCATACACTTTCTACTAAAAATCAAAACAATAGGCAATTTGCTCTTTTGGCATCATGAGTATCTACATGAACATTTATGCATTATAGAGTGTAACTCATTCAATTAGCAGCTAATGATTACCCAGTTAAATATAAGATCTGACAGCAGTATCCCAAATTAACTTGGCAACATTGAGTTGGTGGTTTGGTCTCTATCCATATTTTATTCTGAATCAGCAATCAATCTCTTATCAGAATAGGAAGTAGTTCCTTCAGCCCTTTCGGAAAGTAAAGCAAATAGAGGATTGGGCTTTAATGCAACAGTTCCATGACATTTTGCTCCTGCGACAATTGCTCCCATGGAATATCTGCATGATATTAAAGCCAAATATAAATTCTGCCCACATACCTGTACACAACCATAACCCTAATCCTAATCCTCACATCAAACTAAACCTAAAACCCTATCACTACCCTAACCCTGACTTTAAGTCGTTGGAGAAAATAAGACCAGAGCAATTGTCGTAGGAGCAAATGTCGTGTGATGAATGCAACCCACAAGTGTGTTTCTTGCCTCTCTGATGCATCATTTTCTATGTATTAGAAAAGTCACAGTAAGCTGACTTATTACAGGTTAATGGATTTGAATTTTATTGCGAATTAATTCAAAATTCATATACCTCCAAAATATGTCGACATAGACAGTATTCACACAAATGCTAATGACATAAATTTCAGCTTGCAATTTCAAAACTGTGAATGCAAATACATGTATGGTATTGAAAATTTTCAAATGAGCTTGATATTAACTAAAAGTCTTCAATTGTAAGAGCACTGCCAGTGCTTTGCATACATGTAGTGTGCATGATAGAACACTTGCTGGGCATTCTCATTTCAAATTTGGAATAAGTGCCAGAAAATCAACTGAAAATTAGAAAATTAAATTATATCTTCTTCTCTTGTGGTTAAGAATGAATTACACTGTACATGTATCCAATCCAGGAAACCTCTGAGTCACTTTTTAAAGTGGTGCACACATGCTTTCACGTATCCACTCAAATACAGCCCTACATGTCTGCTATATTCACAAGTACACATAATATTCAGAAAGTATGCTCGACATATATGTGTGTGTGTGTGTGTGTGTGCTTGAGAACTTTTAAAGGCATTAGTTGTATTTACCATTTGCAGATGAAGCAAAAACCCACTGGTTTATTGCTTCAAAATAGTTCTAAAATGTGAGTTAGAGATGGAAACAACCAGTATAAAAATGTCAATCAGTATAATCAATGTAAGTACTGTTAATCATACAAAATGTGAACAGTAATATAATAAAATTGTTTCTAGAATAAGCCATCTACAGTTATGGTTTATTACAAAAAATAGTAATATCTCCTTATATTTTAGGCTTTATTGCAAAATTTTCATATGGTGGGATGCTTTGTGATACAACTGACCTACATATATGCGTTGAATGTGAGAACTCGATAGCTCCAAATGGTAAACAGTACCTTTATTAAGTGTGGGAGGCAGCTGTGCTTATTGTTTTCAAACTGCAAGTGATGATGATTGGTACTCTGTGTGAAAATCATGGCTTTAAGCATACATATAAACATGACCCCAAAGAGACAGCATAATCTTGAATATTTCAACTTAAAATTTTAACCTATGATGTCCTGTGAACATGGTTTTAGATGAAATCTCACAACTAAACTGACCTAGATCCCATTAGAGACAGGGACTGAATTGATGGGCCTACAAAAGGGAAATTACTGTCTCTAGTTTCCTATTTTTTTGGCCATGTCACATTATTGTCTGCATGGCCGTGGGTATACAGACAGGAAAGGGCAAATCTATTAAAGAATACACTAAGGACTGGTAAAACTGAATTCTTCCATTATGGGCAACTTTTTATTACCCCTACAATAACTCTCCCTTCCTCCCCATTATCCACATTTAAACTTTTCTTAACCAGTCCAACCCCAACCAGTCCCCTACCCCTTGTAATTATTTTATCCATTCCCACTCCTTACCCATACTCATTCTACCTACCCCCCCCCCCACTTCCCATCTATACATTCACCTCCCGTTCCCTTGACCCATTTACCCGCTCTCCGCCTGAAGAAATGAAGTGAAGTGACACCGAACAGAAAAATTAAAGACACTTTCCAGATATACTCACTTGCAACAGTCAGGGTGGCGCTGCTGGTGGACACCGAACCCAGCCGGCTGGTTCCTGTGCAGACATAGCTAGCCTCGTCGTCCAGGCTCACGGACGAAAAGTGCAGCGAGCCGCTAGACAACACGACGGCGTTGGTGGAGTTGCTGAGGTCTGCGGGCACCCCATCAATGAGCCAGGCGATGATCGGGGCGGGGTCACCGAGAATAACGCAGGGGAAAGTCGCTGGTTGGCCCACAGGAACGATTTGACTGGTAGGCCCGGTACTGATGTACGGGGCCCCTGGGTTTGCTGTAGGAATGATACATCAGGCAAAAACAACTATAGGCCACCTAACTTATTCATACATCACATTTGTTGAATGAATTCATGGAACAGACTGCTTGAATGGACCAAAGTAGTTTGTGGACAATGCAACGAACAAAGTTACCTGTGATGGATTCAAGAAATGATTCAAGAACTTTAAAAATCTGGGTATAAGTGAAAAATGAAACCGACAACATTCCTCAGATCAGGGCCTTTTGTTATGTGCTCGTTAGAATAAGCCAATGTAATTTCATCAATATCAATCTTACAAGTGATTGCAGCTAATAAATACTACGAGTCTATATGCTATCTCTCTATTTGGCAAACATTTTCAAGTTTTGATGCAAGCAACTGTTATTCCAATCATTGAACAGCATCAATGGTATGATACTTTGACTTCTGAAACGTTGAAAAAAAAAAAGTAATTTTCTGAATTTATAGAACAATTGCTTTTAAGCAACTTCTCCAGAGAAGAAGAGGCTGCAGGATAAAGTGAAGAACCATGCATTTTTCTGAAACAAGTTACTGTACTACTGCAGTGGGCAGCAAGCCAGATGGAGATTATAACTATTAAACAGTGTATTAACCCGTTGAGGATGGTTTGATTTTGCTACAACACGCATTTCCCATAGACACCTCCCCGAGTATACTCGGGACTCGTCCTCAACGGGTTAAAGGGAAGATAAACCCCAAGAGCAATGTGGATTGAGTGAAAGCAGCAACATTAGTAGAACACATCAGTGAAAGTTTGAAGAAAATCGGACAATCGATGCAAAAGTTATGAATTTTTAAAGTTTTGGTGTTGGAACCGCTGGACGAGGAGACTACTAGAGGTTATGACGTATGAGTGGACAACAATACCAAGAAAATATAAAGAAAATTCTACAAAAATCCGTTTTTCATGAAAATTACAAATTCCATCAACTTGATATTGACATATGTTAGGGGTAGCAATTATTCCCCCTGCTTTCTGAAAGAGGTTGGTCCATTGCTCTTTCATAATTCTAGAAAAGTGAATTTTTGTTGAATTTCCTTTATATTTTCTTTGTATTGCTGTCCACTCATACGTCATATCCTCTAGTAGTCTCCTCATCCAGCGGTTTCAACACCAAAACTTTAAAAATTCATAACTTTTGCATCGATTGCCCGATTTTCCTCAAACTTTCACTGATGTGTTCTACCAATGTTGCTGCTTTCACTCAATCCACATTGCTCTTGGGGTTTATCTTCCCTTTAAGGCAGTGAGGTGGTTCAGTCCATTAGTACATCTGTCTTGTAACTAAATGGCTTGGGATTGAGTCCCACTGAGTCGAGCTGAGCAATGTAACTGTGCAATCATGTCATCCACTCTAGTAAAAGATTAAAATACATTAACCCTTTGTGTGTCTTGAGTGCCGATTGGCAAAGAAAACCCCATAGTGTTGAACACACCATCCAAAATCACTGGTACAGAAGGGCATAAATGGAGGACCCATGCGTTGAGTCATGACTCAGAAATGTTAAAGATCCCCCTTTAGTGTGTTGGTTAAATAAAAACAGACTTAACTCGACAAAACTGGACAATCTCCAAAACAATAGATCATCGAGCACTACTGATGTATCAAAAATGATCAATCATCAGCCCCGGCAATACATCTGTCCAGCACAGCTTCAATGAGCAGCAACGCGTGAGCTGTTTCCCTGGTTGCTGACTCTCTCTTCAACTGCATTAATCATGATTGATATGGAGGGACTGCTGGGGAATGCGCAGCATGCAGGTATTCACGCACAGCTGTCCAATTTCTACATTTCTGATTCCCCTTGAAAAAACCACCAAAAGTGACATGGTCTCTTATCCCTCCCACTATTCCCAGCTCAGATCACCTTTAATCCAGACTTGATCCCTCCTGCAAGAACTGGAAAGTCAGACCCTCCGAAAATAGGTCCTAACTAGACACAATATCTGTTGTGTAGCACTCAATATTCCATCCATCCCCTCAAGTGTATGACAAACTCTTACTCAGAATCACTGGGGACCACGTACTGATTGAAAATGTTATTTACAGGTATCAATTTCCATGACTCTTACCCCCCCCCCCCTCTCTCTCTCTCTCAAACTCTATCTTTCTCCATGTTAGTCAATGATTTAAAATAGCAACTTTAACATTCCCCTCGTATGACTAGATTTAATTGTGCTTGCTCTTTAACCATTATAGGTACACAGTGTTTATTTTAATTATGACTCACAGTAATATAACATTTTCTCTAAATATGCACTGTGTCCATGACATTGCCAAAAATATCTACCGGTAGACATATCATGGACACCATCGTTAATGTAGCTGTCTGTAAACTGACATGCGGTTAGGAATTATCATTTTACTAGTACTTCACTTTTTGTCTCTATTAGTGTTGATGCTATAAATGCGATTATACCATTCTTATCTTGAAATATCGGCATGAGCCACTGCACCAATTTGATACAGACACGACTGATTGGCTGCTGCCTTAGTGTTGCCATGGCAGCACATATCACTGCATGAGTCGCCAGTGAGGCAGGATCATCACTTAAAAGAGCCCTGGTGCTCTTGTTTTAACTTGTTTCCTTTTGTTCAAAGCTGCTTTCCTCTAGCCTGCAGACTACTAAAATTGGTAGAAGCCTGAATCTCCTATTGTACTGTATGATCTCTCCAAGTTTGGCCACTCACCATTGACGGTGAGTAATCCAGGGGCGCTCCTCATGGGCTGGTTCGGTAGGAGTGGGTTGGTCACCACGCACCGGTACAGCCCGGCGTGGGACACTGTCACCGCATTGATCTGCAGTGTTCCGGACACCTTCAAGGAATTCTGATCCCCAAACTGGGATGAATAGATCAACATGTCCATCTCCCCCTGTGGCAGGCAGGTTGAGAAGAAGACAAAAAGTATGACAACAACTTCACAATTTCAGCTGAACTTTAATCAGGGTTCCTGCATCTGCTACACATTGATATTCAAGGCCTTTCATTCAGCTAGGTCATACAAACCTGGGAGGGTAGTAATTCAAAATCCAACACTTGTCATTACATTCAATGGATAAAATTCAGACAAGTGATTTGAGAAGTCATATAAAGGTGGGGATTTCAGATGGGTGTAAAATAAGATAACATCCTCATACATATACAATGTATAAGTAAAATTAAAACTAATGTCACATACGGCTTTCACTGCCATGTTTCTTTGAAACTTATCTATTTCTAAAAGTTAACTACACATAGGACATCATTTCTTTGGACAGGGTCTCCACTTTTAAAAGTGCTGCAGGCCCTAGTATTTGCTTACATCACGGAGTGGCTGGCCGTCTTTCTCCCAAGAGACGCTGGCGAGGGGCAGACTGTCCCCCGTGATGCACTGGAAGTAGGCCGGTGTCTCTTGCCTGTCCACAGCGGTCAGGTTGTTGGGCTGGTAGAACACCTCCTCCAGATCTGCAGGGGAAGAGACAGGACAGACAGAGGGTGAGATATGGGGAGAGATTGAGGGAGAAAAGGAGAGGGAGGGAGCTGCAAATGGATCAAATCCTGCATATATATATGGTATAGCATTTATTGCTGGTAATTAATTTATCTTGCATAATATAAAAAACATCTCTTGCTGGGTATTTAAGCAATGCTAATACTCTTTTCAACATCAAACTTGCTCATAATCATGATCACAATCACTTGTTATAGATGCCCATGTCCAATTTTTCCAGCCAGAGATGCAAACTTCGAATGTACATACAGCCTGTACTTACAGGAAATTTCCTTTGTGCTACAATGTACTTCTAAAGATATAAAGGAGAAGTTTCCCAAAATATTCAATGTACTTGAGTGATTGAGTAAATGCTGCAATATCAGTAGAATACATCAGTGAAAGATTTTCCTCAAACTTTCACGGATGTGTCTTTCTAATACTGCTATATTCACTCAATCCATTGTATATTTGGGGATAACTTCCCCTTCAACACAACCACCGTTAACTCAAGCAGTAGAGTACAACAGCACTGCAGTGGCCAAATAGCCATGTTTACAGCTCTGACAGCTGTTGCAAATCTTGCACTGCAATCAAAAGCTTACTGACAGATAAATCAGAAATACGTAGGAATTCTATGTTATTACAATTCAAAAAATTTCTAGCTACACTATCATATTTAGCTTCAGGTCATCACTTTTATTTGGTACTAGACACCTTATACAAACAACGCAACATGTCTTGATACACCACAGACAAAGATCCCCAGAAGGTACTGACAATGTTGTGTACAACCTTTAAAATGTGCATAAGGATCTCCAACTTTTAAACAACAAAATAGATGCCACATTATTCAGCACCATATCTCTCTTTTTATCTATCTGAATTAGTATTGATAGTTATGAAATAAATAAAATGTGAAACACTTTTAAAAGTAGATTTTTAAAAATGATATTGATCATGTAATGATACTAATGCCATATTACTGAAAATGATACAATTTGACTGTTTGCTGGAAGAAGCAGTTGAGAAATAGGCCTACATTTGTATTCACTCCTAAATACTATCAAATTGGGGGAGAGCACGCCAGTCTGTTCCTGTTTTGATGGCTATTTTGATGTTGGCGTAGCTTGTGGTCGCAGAGAATCGTGTCGAAACGGAGTGTGTGGACGAGACTGGTCTCACATCAATAGGAAATCAATTAAACTGACAAGGAACGAGAAAGGAAACAGTTTGCCCTTGTTGCCAGTGTAATTATCACAAATTTACGATGTGGTTTTGACAGCAGACATGACTGGATTACGACTTTGGGGCTTTGGGACATGCGACACTGAAATTGACAAATTGATGGGCGTTTAGATCATGAACCTAGAGTGATTATTTACAGCAAAAGTAAAGAGAAGTCAAGTGGCACAACCAGTTTAGAGCAAATCAATTTTGTGCTCGCTTAATTCATTCTTGCCAATTTGGTTTTTGCCATTGATGAAACATTTTGACAAGGTACATTCACAGATGAAATGAAACTGAATTATACAATCAAAGATCCCAAGCCTGATCAATTTTCTTCTCTCGCTATAACCACAGAATGTGAACAGGAATGATACATAGAATTGTTAAACAAAAATGCATTTAAACATTAAGAAAGTCAAAAACTCATCTAGTAATTTCTACTATATCTCTAAGAACTACTCTATCATCCAAAGAGAGGACATACAATATATTGAACAGTAGAGAATAAAAAAGATTATAAATATAAATACAGTTTAAACATACTGTATATCCCTGTCATTTGTAAGACCTTCTATTATAAGGTACTGTACATATAACAAAACTCTTGTTAAGTGGTATACTACATAGATTCTCTCTGCTACGACAAATTTTCATATTCAAAGCCACCTCTATTTTCTGAGAAATCGCTACAGGGGCACGAGGAACTAATATTACTCAAAAAAGAAAGAAAGACTGAATGAAAACAGTCCAAGAATAGAAATGATGTTGAAAATTGGAGACGCGGAGACAAACAGATGGCTAGCAGTAAAGTAATATCAAACTGCCAGCCCCTTGCCCTCTCATTCCCCTTTGAATATTGGGGAAAAGACAAAAAAAAAAAGTTAAATGGAAAAAAATGCAACACTTTAATAACAGGTTGAAAAGCATAGGAGAGAAATTTGGTAATGACCTCCTTCCCCAATATCCTCAGGTGAGTTTGGATTTTAACGAGATTGTTTGCTCAGCCAGTTGGTGAGCTCACTCGACCCCAGACCACTGCCACAACCCCCCCCCCCCTTCCCCCTTCCCTTGACATCCCGCGACAACACCCTAGAGATTTCAAAGCTCCTGTAAGTAATTTCCAAGAAATCCTGCAAAATTTGTGCAGTGGCTTTTCAACTGTCTAAATTCTGATATTCAGAATTTTTTTTTATCCCTGAGGGACCAAAATTTATGACTCCACTGCAAATGATCAAATAAATTTATTTCATGGGGGGAAAAAAAAATCTTCATAATGAATAGAGACTGTACTAGCATCAGACTGGTATGTTATTGTAATGGATTCAATTTCATTACTCAATGTGCAATCAGGAAAAAAAAATAATCATACATGTACACTTGTACCTAAAAGTTTAATATTTAAGCTTCTTGAACTATTCATAGTGTTTTTGGGTGAGTGAAATCACAAGAATTAAAGTTGATGAATTTCTTCCGTTATGTCAGACTTAGACAGTAAATTTGTTCACTGCATGGGTTAAAAAAAAAGATGAAAAAAAAAATATTGTGCAATTCTCACCTCAAACTATGATTTCAGTTTGATATTGGCAAGTCACCAGCCGGTTTCTGAATAGTTAGAACTCTCGTGTGACATGGACAAGACCACTGAAGACGTCACAATGACCTCACAAAAAAAAAATGCACTTGTGTATTAAGATTTTGTCATGAATGTACTTAGCAATTACATCATAGGCTGGCTTGATTATGCCAACTTTTTACAATATGCAACTTTGTGGTTTCAGTGGGTCAGAAAAAAAAGAGTCTGGCAAGTACCTAATCACTCACAGGAAATGAGGTTGATAAGGGAAGTTATAAAGAAGCTGCTACAGGGAAGGGGAAAGGTCAGCCTCCTTTCACACTGAAAATTTAAACAACAACAACAGCAACAACAACGAAAACAAAAAGTGCCATTACAGGCCTACACCATCAAATCTTGCACCGGAGCATTATCATAAATTAATATTAATTTTATAGGCAGATTCTGTGGGACTCAGTGAAACAGAGATATCATTAATCCTTTGAAATGTCAAGCGATAATTTCCTTGCTTTTCTCATTGCATTGACTGAGGCATCTGTTCAATCAGCAAAGATGGTTTTGATGATATTACAGTAACTATGCTTAAGTGTCTTAGAACGAATTGTGGAGAATAAGTACTGCAAACTATTGACTCTTCTATGGTATAAGATTGCTCATCACAATGCTCACAGCATTGTACATGTATATATCATCAAATACGAAAGAGATTATTTTATTAAAACGGCACAATCTGGTCATGCTGAATGCATGTTGTAGTGCATGAATAAACTCAAAAGTTCTTTAAACTCATGATGAAATTCTTTAAATCAGCAAAAATTATACCTGTATATGGGCAATTCCATGAGAAATGTTCACTTTGATGAAAAAATTAAGTTTTGAGTTTCACTTAAGTTCTCAAATATTCTGAAAAAGTAACAAATATATTTTAATTTTTCACTAGTCTCATGTTTGTCATTACAAAATTTTTTTTTTTTTCAGTCAATGAAAATACTGTATGATGTGTTGCAATGAGGCAAAAATTTGGCTATTTTTAAAGAGTTTAGTGTTCCTGTCTCTAAAGCAGGCCAGATATGTCCTAGAGGCCTTGTTCAGCTTTTGAATTATAGTCCAGTGTATACATCAACGGAAAATCACAACCAACTTCCTCAGCATTCATCAGTTTTTGACCCATTGATCCTCAAAGTTGTGTGATTTCTCTAACATTTGAAGCGTCATGTCCGTTACGTTTTTTACTATAAGTTTTCATAGCCAAGAGGAAATTAGTGTAAAGTTGCTGCAAATTAATTTTCTATGTTAGGATTGAATCCCCTTGCATGTGTGGAAACCACTTTTCCATACCACTTCTAGTTTTCCTGTAAATGGCGTAACGGACATGACGCTTTGCGTAACGGACATGACACCTCATATTAGACAAGTGGCAGAAATAACACTGTGGCTCAGTGAAACAAGGTGGTGATTAGTTTTAATTGCTTGAGGATAGTAGGACATTTCTATACTTGAGTAAATAATTAAGTCTGCACATCACTCAATAAAACAAAAACAAGCAGACTTTGCTTTCTGCCACTGGAAGACTGTTGATTTCAGATGATCTTGCTACCCGGTTACACCGGTTTGATCCATTCCCACCTCTTGTAATCCTGACTGATAAACAGCAGCTGTCATTCCAAGGAGTATTTAGACAATGGAGTTTTCACTGTTGGCCTTCCCTTCAATACTTAAAATGAGCACTTTCTACATATAAGTACATTGTAGACAACATTTAACACATATTCGCCATGGAGTCAACACAACAGCCAGGAACTCCTGCACAAATGCATCCTCGTGCATCCAATGAACATGATCACTGATGATACAACAAAAAATCCAAATGTCACCAGCGTCAATGTCTTCAATGATAATTAAAAAAAAAAAGTTTGTGCTGCATCCATACATGTACCTCTCTGATCTCTATGACTCTATAAATCCACACCTTCAGTGGCACGTTAATGAGATATCACTTGCCAAGAGGGCTGAGAATGGAATTGTTTCTTTATTAAGCGTGTTGACAGTACATGTAGCTCTATCGTCAGAGAAAGTCGGTCTAAATGCTGCCTATCCATTTCATCAATACAAAAAACTACAGTTGAACCTCTCGTATCCGGACAAGTCGGGACCGGGGCTCATCCGGATAAGGGATTTGGCCGGATACGGGAGACTCAATGCTTTATGCATGTACATATACATACACATGTGGGTCCTACTGATGTAGCCCATTGTAGTACCACAAGTAGTAATGTGTATACTGCAACCTTTTCATTGTTACACTCAGTAACAGACCCCAAAAGAGAGGTGTATGTTAATGTTGGAAGTAATATGTAATTCATGTGTGTTTGTGTAGGAGTTCTCAAGGAGTTGGGAATCCCCCTTTCCTCCCGTAATTATAAAAAAAAAAAAAAAAAAAAAAAAAAAATAACGGCGAGATTGCGTCTGTATAATAGAGAGATCCGGATAAAGGGAGGCCGGACAAGAGAGGTTCAACTGTAGATGTACCTCTATGCCAAGGGATATACCGGTATATATGACAGCGCACAGCATCATACAAAAAGCACAATTTTGAGATGCTATGAGAAGATGTTTATCCACTGAAAGGTACATTGTATAATCATTTACAACCAGTTTGTAGGGAAAGCATCCAGTATTTTAAAAAGTCCTACTCACAAGCTGGTGAGAATAATGTAACCAGTACACCACTCTGGCAAGCCTAAGCAAGCAAGAAGTTGATTATACAATTTGTATGAGTTGAATTTGCCGTGAAGAAAACAAGAAATACTTTGTTGCCCAGGTGACCACTCTACATGGAAATGGATTACCGGTATATGTTGTGAAAATTCTCAGAAAAAAAAAGGGGCTTGATCATTCACTTCTAGCCAAGAAAATAAAGCATTTGTTGACAATGATAAAGTACTGGTACTAGCAGTGGAAGTTTTTACAATAGTCTATCCAAGATTGGATAACAGAGGATGATTCTACTCCAAGGATGACATTAATGCCAAATGAAAGAACTTTGCAGAAATAAAATTTACATACCTTATTTCTTTCAGATGATAACATTAATTTGATAATGGTACCAAACAGTTTTGTGGTCCTGTTTCATTGCATAAAAGTTGATGCAATCCTGAGTTCATTTTAATGATGTTGTATTCAAACTTTTTATTTCATACAGATCTGGTTCTGGTTTGTTCTGTTTTCTTTGCCTATCCGCAGATATGGAGACATGATCTTCTATGTTGTACATGTATGCCATTGTGGTACTCTGGGCATTGTACTCCATGTGCTTTTATAGAGTAGCTGTTAGATCACTGAAACCTGCAATAAAAGGACTTTTTGATGTTTTGTTCAAGAACATAATGTAGTTAGCAGTGTGCAGTTATTTTAATCTTTTTATTTTGAAACAAAGAAGTGAAAATATGGTTCACCTTACAAGGGTGTCATGTCCGTTACGCTAGTGTATACTACTAAGTATCAAATATTAGGCCACTAAAAGAAAAAAATAACCACAGTATAAGATAGTAATATGTCCTGTTTTGCTATGGTGGGTGGTAGTAACTGGAAATTTGTCACTAATTGTAGCTAGCTGGCTACTGTGGCTCAGTGAAACAAGGTGGTGATTAGTTTTAATTGCTTGAGGATAGTAGGACATTTCTATACTTGAGTAAATAATTAAGTCTGCACATCACTCAATAAAACAAAAACAAGCAGACTTTGCTTTCTGCCACTGGAAGACTGTTGATTTCAGATGATCTTGCTACCCGGTTACACCGGTTTGATCCATTCCCACCTCTTGTAATCCTGACTGATAAACAGCAGCTGTCATTCCAAGGAGTATTTAGACAATGGAGTTTTCACTGTTGGCCTTCCCTTCAATACTTAAAATGAGCACTTTCTACATATAAGTACATTGTAGACAACATTTAACACATATTCGCCATGGAGTCAACACAACAGCCAGGAACTCCTGCACAAATGCATCCTCGTGCATCCAATGAACATGATCACTGATGATACAACAAAAAATCCAAATGTCACCAGCGTCAATGTCTTCAATGATAATTAAAAAAAAAAAGTTTGTGCTGCATCCATACATGTACCTCTCTGATCTCTATGACTCTATAAATCCACACCTTCAGTGGCACGTTAATGAGATATCACTTGCCAAGAGGGCTGAGAATGGAATTGTTTCTTTATTAAGCGTGTTGACAGTACATGTAGCTCTATCGTCAGAGAAAGTCGGTCTAAATGCTGCCTATCCATTTCATCAATACAAAAAACTACAGTTGAACCTCTCGTATCCGGACAAGTCGGGACCGGGGCTCATCCGGATAAGGGATTTGGCCGGATACGGGAGACTCAATGCTTTATGCATGTACATATACATACACATGTGGGTCCTACTGATGTAGCCCATTGTAGTACCACAAGTAGTAATGTGTATACTGCAACCTTTTCATTGTTACACTCAGTAACAGACCCCAAAAGAGAGGTGTATGTTAATGTTGGAAGTAATATGTAATTCATGTGTGTTTGTGTAGGAGTTCTCAAGGAGTTGGGAATCCCCCTTTCCTCCCGTAATTATAAAAAAAAAAAAATAAAAATAAAAAAATAACGGCGAGATTGCGTCTGTATAATAGAGAGATCCGGATAAAGGGAGGCCGGACAAGAGAGGTTCAACTGTAGATGTACCTCTATGCCAAGGGATATACCGGTATATATGACAGCGCACAGCATCATACAAAAAGCACAATTTTGAGATGCTATGAGAAGATGTTTATCCACTGAAAGGTACATTGTATAATCATTTACAACCAGTTTGTAGGGAAAGCATCCAGTATTTTAAAAAGTCCTACTCACAAGCTGGTGAGAATAATGTAACCAGTACACCACTCTGGCAAGCCTAAGCAAGCAAGAAGTTGATTATACAATTTGTATGAGTTGAATTTGCCGTGAAGAAAACAAGAAATACTTTGTTGCCCAGGTGACCACTCTACATGGAAATGGATTACCGGTATATGTTGTGAAAATTCTCAGAAAAAAAAAGGGGCTTGATCATTCACTTCTAGCCAAGAAAATAAAGCATTTGTTGACAATGATAAAGTACTGGTACTAGCAGTGGAAGTTTTTACAATAGTCTATCCAAGATTGGATAACAGAGGATGATTCTACTCCAAGGATGACATTAATGCCAAATGAAAGAACTTTGCAGAAATAAAATTTACATACCTTATTTCTTTCAGATGATAACATTAATTTGATAATGGTACCAAACAGTTTTGTGGTCCTGTTTCATTGCATAAAAGTTGATGCAATCCTGAGTTCATTTTAATGATGTTGTATTCAAACTTTTTATTTCATACAGATCTGGTTCTGGTTTGTTCTGTTTTCTTTGCCTATCCGCAGATATGGAGACATGATCTTCTATGTTGTACATGTATGCCATTGTGGTACTCTGGGCATTGTACTCCATGTGCTTTTATAGAGTAGCTGTTAGATCACTGAAACCTGCAATAAAAGGACTTTTTGATGTTTTGTTCAAGAACATAATGTAGTTAGCAGTGTGCAGTTATTTTAATCTTTTTATTTTGAAACAAAGAAGTGAAAATATGGTTCAACTTACAAGGGTGTCATGTCCGTTACGCTAGTGTATACTACTAAGTATCAAATATTAGGCCACTAAAAGAAAAAAATAACCACAGTATAAGATAGTAATATGTCCTGTTTTGCTATGGTGGGTGGTAGTAACTGGAAATTTGTCACTAATTGTAGCTAGCTGGTGCAGGAGCGAATTTTTTTATATTTGTTTGTTTTGTAAATGTACAAAGACTACCCCCCCCCCCTAAAATGATATAAATATAAGAAATATTACATGATTGCAGTTATGATGTGTGTCCATATGTTCTAACCTTACTATGCCAACAATAGAATATCTGCTATACCTTGTAATAAAAAAAAATTCTCTTAGCTTACAAAAAGTGGACAAAACTGTCATGTCCGTTACACTCGAAGTGTCATGTCCGTTACGCAATATTTTAAACTATTAAAAAAGAATGAACAGTAAAACTACTCTAAATTAGGACTTTGTGAGTAAAGCATGACCTAAAGGTTTAATCAAGACCAAAACCAGATGCTCTGCATCTTATCCAAAAATTCACAGGAATTTTCATAATGGTATAAGTAGATCAAAATGCCTTGTCCATTTAGTGTCATGTCCGTTACGCTCGCTAAAAATGCAATTTCTCAACAACCACTTGATAAATTTCCATGAAATTTTCAGTGTACGTTCCATATACTTAAATGTGTCTCATAAACTCAATTAGAAACTTTTGGAGACTCCCAATTTCACTGTGTGATGGTTTGAATCACAAAAAAGTGGTCTAAATGTCATGTCCGTTACGCTGGAATTGACCATATATGGTATTGTTTGTACCTACAATGTACATACAGCGTACTGGTACGCTGAATCTGGCAAATATATGAAGCCAGGAGAATACTGCAGGGGCCATAAGGAAATTAACAGAAAAGTATAATTTGTAACCAATTCATTGATATTTCATAAAATTCACTTTATTGTCCTAGAACAAATATGGTGGTCCTGTATATCATCTCAAATGCCAAGCTGACAGAGATACAGTGTATTCCAAATTTTTAAAGTCCCCTCAAATTGATGCACTCAACAGGAATCAAGAAAACTGAATGCAAAGATGTTCCATTATAATGTCGAAACAGGACTAGAATCCTATACTTTGCAGCCACATCCCAAGTTACTGGTACTCTACAATGTATTCTGTACCTCTAGGACGTCATGGTGCAATTATAACCCATTTTGAATTCAAAAGAAAAACTTGTACCATGGGGAAAGAGCTACGCTCTGCTCTCTAGGAAATATCACTGAAACCTCGACCACCACTCATGTTTATTCATTCATGTATAAAGATTTTTATGGTGTCTTCATCAAGACAGACAAGGCAAGGTAATCAGTAGCCATAACCAGTTCATCACACAGGAAGCAGGGAAAGAATGCCAAATTGTTGATTTCACAGTCACTTAATAACAGAATCCAGACCTTAAAATCCTCATATCAGGATGATTTTAATGCTCTTGGGAATGCTACCTTTTAAACATATTGACAAATGTGTGAGTGTGTGTGTTTGTGTGTGTGTGTGTGTGTGTCCTTGGAGATCAGCATTTGGGAAAGAGAATTTTGAAACAGAACCTGAATAAATAGGAGGGGGAAAACTGGGGCATTAGACTTGAAAAAGAGAAGCGAATCGGAAACGTGATAAAGAGAGTGAAGAAGGATGTCAAGGGTAGAGGAGGGAAAGAGTGGAGGATCCGTTACGATGAGATCATGGCAGGATGCGAGGACGATCATGGTTCAGCGGTCGGCAAACAGCGAGCAACGACTTTGCCTTGCTCGCCGTCCCTTGTCATCGATCTCCATCTTTCTCCTTTAAAGCCCCGAGTACGTTCTTGGGATGTTGCCAGATTTTACGAAAAGAAACCCAACATATAGATCATACAACTTCCATGTAAGTTTTCCCTTAAAAAATCCTTTGAAAGAAGACATCATTATATGTATTGTTTGAGACATGTGGTTTGAAGATATTTTAACAATAAGCTCAAGTCAATTCCACAGATTGGACAGTAAAACTTTAAGGGGATTACTATTATTGTTATTATTATGCTTACTAAAATTACCTCATTATCATACCTGTAGTTGATGTCGAATATTGTTGTTATGATAACCATTATCATTTATTCCATAATCATTATGTTTATAGCTTTGAATATCTTAAAAGGATATGTATCAAATTCTATCTTCAAGTGCCACGTTCAATGCCGGGACCAAGAGAATTTTGCGAAATAGGGGATGTCATATGCTTGTTAAACAGTACAATGAACATACTGTAGTTGAGTAGTTGAATTGAATGCTTTCAAGTTAAATGAGCCCAACTACAATTGACTGATTGTATACGGGTACTTACAAAGTTATACTGCCATGTTCTCCAGCTCAGTCTAAGGAGCTCAGCCACAATTATCGTATTATTATCATGACTATGTGTATTAATCATCATTAATCATTGTTATCATGATTGTTGATATTATTATTATCATCATCATTACTGTCATCATTATTATCTAAAAGGGCTGGCCCATCCAAAAGTGCTATCCATTGTAACGTTCATCAAGTTATATTGATCCTTATGTGCAGTTTTCACAGTGAACATTGCTCAAAAGTTTTGCCAAGTTCCAGAATGTTTGCTATCCTATTGATGATCTATGGGACACATGTAAATGGCAAACTATGAAGTCATCATTTATGAACAATTGTGTCTAATCTAATGATGGCAAATTCATGTCCGATGTCATGCATTAAAAGTATATTTACAATTTAAGTGACTCAAATATTAATGAGATAAGCCATCAATTTTTCAAAAGTATTTAATTTAAGTGACTCAAATAGTGTGTATCTATGAGATGGAAGCCATCAATTTTGCAATCCTGTATGAATTTGGAGCAGTTGCTCCACTAAAGCCTAGAAGAGAATCATTGTTTTACCATTGGGGAGTGTGGCGCTTCAAGAGCGTGATTTGTACAATGGCTCACAGCTCACATCTGTAGGCATGCAAGCCCTAGGTCAGGTTCCTCCCCCATCCCCACATCCCCACGCTACATGTACAGTGTATGTCAGTCATGGGCTGCTTGTCACCAAGGCCAAGTCATCAGAGTCGTGTGTCACGGTGACAGCTCGATGACAGGACACCAGTCAAGTACCAATCTGCGGACTGATTGACCCTCTTTCCAGAAAATAAAAAGGGGGAAAAAATCTATTCATCCTACCCCCCTCCCACATTTTTATCCTACCCCGTCAATCCCAAATCTAGCTGTGGAGGAGTCATGCATGCCTGTAGAAATCAGGGAGGTGAGACGGTAGAAATCAAATCTCGGCAGGTTGTCCACTGGGTCCTATTGAACAATATCCGGTCCGGTCCTGTCACTCTGTCTTGTCCACTATCTAGTCTGACAAGCATCACCGGTATAATACCTGTTGCATTACTTCATATCCCCTCCTACTGTTAATTTCACTTCTTTTTTTCTCCTGCCTTTCAACCCCCACTCCAGCCTGACTCCATGATTACACTGTACGTGTGCTTCTTTTATTTCAGATTTAGTTTAAAGTTCTTTCACCTGTACAATGTGGTGCTCTTGCTTGATGAAATGTCTCACAATAAGAAATTATGACAACATATAACATGAGGAGAAAAAAAAATGCAAAAAAATTACCCTCTTTCTTCACTTCTTTTTTTTTTTCACTTATGTACTGTCAACAATTTCAACTGATTGCTTCCTCAAACAATTGTACCATGTACAGCCATTCCCCTTTCATGAAAAATGGTTACCATTTCAGAATCTGTAATTATAGTTTCCTCAGGAACTGTCGTGAACCAAATCTGTGACGTTCAAGTTGTCGTTGTTGTTGTTTTTTTTTTTGTGGGGGGGGGACTGTTCCATTGAGAAACATGTAACACAAACACTGTTGTAGATGCACAATGTATGCATTCTTTGAAATGAAGAAGAAAAGTGTGAACACAATGTAAAATACTTGTATGAGAATTAAAACAGACCTTGACGAAATCATATGCCTACAGGGTACATCATAACAGCTGGAAAGAGCTGTACTAGAGTCTAGTCAGCTGCTGTTTAACTCCGTCACTTGGAATCGTTTGAACATAGTAGACTACTGAACCAGGGAGGTGGGATTGAACATACAATGTACATGTACCTTGTTTTATAGCCATATTCCTCCTCTAAAAAGAATTTAGATGTGACTTTCATAAACACTGTGTGAATGGATCTGTATGCTTTTAATAGCTACATTAATTTTGTATGTGTGTATATAGAAGAAGCTAACAAATCGTGCCCTACGATAAAGTCGAGCAAGTTCTAAATTCACAACAAATGGTTGAAGCGGATACATAGACAGGACCCTGCATTAGCACAAAGAGAGTTTCCTATTCTGACATAATGCATTCTGGTGTATCTGCCATGTTTAAACTTTGGAGAGGAGGTATTAAAGCTGTAATACCAACTACGATGCAGTAGTGAGTACTGACTTTGCGCTATAAGGTTGCATCTCCGAGTTAACCAACACTTGCCAGTCATCACCTGCGAAGAGTGACTATCTGACTCCAGGCTACGTCCACTGACAGGCAAAACTGATGGAGCGCGACGGAGTTAGCAACGAACGTGATATCAGCGAATTACACGCTTTGTGGACCGCGGATTTAACTGGTGACAGATCATGACTGTGACGAGATTCTTTTTCATCCATTTACTACACTAACACGAGGCAAGTTCATGATCCTTTTTTCAGGAGGGGGGGGGGGGTGGCCTGTTTGATTGGTTTGATTATACATGTAACTTTACAACTGGACCTTGTCGTACCAAATGAAATCTTACATTCACTCTGCTCCGCCTGAAGTGGGATCATGCTTACAGTTGCATACTCTCCAAATGTGAACCGTAACTCATACTTCGGTGTTCATTAATTAATGTAAAAGTGGAAATTTCGCAGTGTGGAAATTTTCATGCATTTTGCGCAACTAGAAACCAATGTGAAAATAAGAGTAAGCAAATATTTTATAAGCAAATATCTTTGCATACAAGATGTTATTACGAAGTTCCAGTAGTTCATGTCTTGATTCTGTGGAATTAAAAACACGCGAAACTCATCATACCCGGCCCAGCATGAAAAATTACTTACACAAAAATATCTACTTAACATTTTGAATCAATCATGTTTTAACATGACATTGTTTTTTGTTTCTTTCGTCACATTTGAAATAATAATTTCATTTTAATAATTCTGTGATTTAGATGGATATTGTTGTCCAGTTTAAGCAAGCAGTTCCAGACATTTGCGTGTGTCATATGATGTTAGACAAATTTATCAAAGTAATACCTGAAACTTTCTAAAACTCTTTAGGTCTGTAAATACCACATGTGACACACTTCCACAAAATATAACCCCCCCCCCCCAAAAAAAAAAAAAAAAAAAAAGGCTCTAGATGTCAAATATTGAAAACAAAACAAAACAGAATTACATGAAGAGGAAGACTCGTTTCAAACACTGATGCACCTCAGGCGGCGTCATATTGAACCGAAAGTTGTCAGGTGCCCCCGTGCGGGAAGATCGACATTTAATTCACACTATTTCTCTCGCTTTCCAGCCACTTCCTGCGGGGGTGAAAATGTTGTTGACACCGTCCCTCTGGAGACGAAGACACAGGCAAGCTAGAGAAGGCATATCTCCTGGTTCTTGTTTATTAAGTCTTTACTGGTCTGCCACCTGCATTTATCTGATGCAGACATGCTGAGGTAGGCAGTAGACTTTGGAGAGTTGGTTTGAATACCCCTGTAACATTTTCAGCTCTTATTGTGATATATGGTTATCTTTCCCTATGTCTCATTCATTCAGAGCCACATGTAGGAAGACAAGAAAAGTAAAATGTACAGAAAAAAAAAAATCAGTCATATTCTGGCTTCAATGTCAGAGATTTGTGCTTCAAAACAGCATGCAATGACAACATCCTCTAATGCAAGCAGAGAGAGCTGTAAAAATGATAAAATTTTACTTGAAATGAAATGTCTGTGATGGAATAATGACCTACAGGTAGTTGTTACTCATTGAGGAGTCTGTCCCCTGAAAAAATTGAACACAAAACTTGGCAGAGTTTGTGTGCATTTGTACTCACAGGCAAACTGGAGCCTAGCAGGTGTTGTTGACCTTGAATCTTGGACCTGACCAAGGTTGTCGATGGCGCTTGCGGTGCAGCTGTAGTTGCCCTGGTCTTCGCCCTGCGTGGTCGAAAGGTACAGGGTCCCGTTTGGGAACAGGGAAAAGCGCCCTCCCAGCTGGACTGTGGTGCCATTCTGTCGCCACGATGTCACGACCATCCCCAGGTTCATGTCGTCGTACGAGGCGCAGTGAAACATGGCCGGCTGTCCCATTACGACCACTGTGTCCTGGGGCGTTTCTGTGAACACTACAAGACAAAGACAAGAATAGTGTTGCTTGAATACTGCTAATTGCACTATGACATAACCTAACACCAATATTCTCTCCCCTTATTGGCACTGGAGGTCTATCACAACTATCATAATCTATTGAATTTGACTTCACACTGCTATCATCACCATACAAATAGACATTTTTTCAGTCCTTCCATAACCTAGTCAATAAGCCTACATGGAAGGAATCCTGATGAATCAAAATGAAGAAGTCATGAGACTTGTAAATAACTATTGTAGGAACAAAGCTTTCCCTGTACTAGAAGTGAGATGTGCAAGAGTTTGTTAAATTAGTAATAAAACTTAATGCAAAGAAGACTATCAGTACACTAAAAATGCCTGAAATAAGAAAGCTAATCTCCCACACTCTGAAGGCTTTATAGAATTGTTTCATAATTCAACGTACCTCTTGGTATAATGCAAATGTCACATTACATTGCAAAAATAAAGTATACATTTGTGGTTCTCATGGATTGCTAGTTACAGTCAGCAGCATGTAGAAATTTTCTTTAGATACCTTTAAGAAATAATGATCCTTTACAAATTTCAATGCCTATTTAACATACCTGCATAAATCTGCCTTTACTTAAGAATTCATACCTCTCCTCGATAGCTGAATGTCTTAATTGTTTACAGTACCGTATCAGTGAAGTATGACAGCTTGTTACAGCTTTCATTTCATGTTCAACATAACGGTTGAAAGTTCTGTGACAGGAAGGGGCTAATTCACTTTCAATTGTACATGTGTAGCATAGCAGCATGAAGTAGAGCACACACTGTTTTTGTAGAACTTTGTCAATATAGTCACAGATGGCCTGTAAGTGAGCAATTAATCATTATTATTCCCTTAGAATGCTGGATGTACTTATTACACACATAAACACAGCTACTGGACACAAACAAGTACATAGCAGTATGTTTTGTATCAATGAAAACATTTGAGCAATATTTGATCCCAAAGATACTTGACAAGAACTACAACATGCACAGACCCTAGAGTCAGATAATATTCAATCAAAAGTGGGCAAATGGGCAAGTATCGCTGGCACTGCATTTGTTAAAAATTTGACAGTTTGGTGGGACTGTTTGTTGCTCAAATAGAAACAGTGCACCTTACATGACTGGGTGTCCCAGATTTCAAGGCGCCTTGATCACTATGGCACCTACAGTTGTGTATCCCTCCCCCACACCCCCCCCCCCCCCTTCCCTGGGTCATGTCATTACACATTAATCCATCACTTCCTCTTGGTAGACATTACACTGGAGACAGCTAAATTATCCCCAGTTAACAGCTTAAATAGGGGGGATCAGTGTAAGGGATTAACTCACTCCTTCCCTGCCTTAATGGCACTATAGCAGTCATGTGCTGATCAATATTACTTTACACCATATCCAGGACAGGCAGTTTTAATCCTTAATCCGCCAGTAAATCTTCCACCACAACATTTGATACACTATGTAATGCTATGTGTTCAGGTTGCATGGTTATTGTCCTTTTCATAATTATTATGATTGATGGTGTTTGTGTATCATGTGTATCAGAATGCATAATGTGTGTGTTTATTTGTGTCTGCTCATATGTGACAACATACAACCCTTGTATTTTGAAATTCAGTTTTGATACAGTATGTGATGACTTCATCACTGATTGAGTTTTAAAAGAGTTCTAGAGTTTCTATCAACAGGTAGATATACAAATGTACCAAGGTGTGTACCAAGAATCAGGGAAAATTCAAACTCTGCATTAAAAGCTTTGCTTTCAAAAAAGTCTGTCATTCATACATTGTGGATTGAGGAGGGAAATGTGTGGCATAACACCAAGTTTAAAGAACCTACAGTGTATTATTGTTTTTCTTTGTATCTCCTGCACCTATTCCCCCCCCCCCCCCACACACACACACATTTAATATCCACGATCCACAACCTGATCAAGGATCAAGAATTTGTATAGTTATGTTGTGGAACACGATTTCTGTGGAATAAAAAAAATGGCATGCAGCCATTGGGCATTTAAAGGTGGGATCTGCAGGATCAGCAAATTCAGTCTGCATTTTAACATCACATTTAAAAACTAGATATATCGCTATGGCGACTGATATGCCTCCGCCATAATGCATGGGTCTCCTAATAGGTCTGTAGTACAATGTCTTGACAATGTGTGATGACAGTTTCACACAATTGGCAAAATATTAAAATGACAGGTTTGCCACAAATGTGCTGAATGTTCACTTTCCTAGAACTAGGTTCAATTGGATGAATGATTAAAAATGTCAGAGTGCAGGTATTTGGGGAACTGATGATTTTTACTTGACTTTTGACCCTTTTATAAGTTTATGCATTGAGTAATTTTCAAGGTATTGAGAAAAAGTATAATTTTAGTATCAAATGGGAAAATAGCATTATCTAAACCTGGCCTTTGACCTTTGACCTCACAGTTCCAAAGAGAATCACTGTTAGGTTGAACATGCATAAACATGTAAGTTTCATGATGATACCTTGAGTTACTTTTGAGATATGGAGGAAAAAGTGCAATTCAACACTTTCACTTGACCTTTGACCTTTTGACCTTTGACCTTTTGGCAAGAAACTTCCCACAGAATATTCATCGGGTAATACATGCATACATCAAGTTAAAAAAAAAACTCAGGCATTGCATAAATATAAGGAAAGTAGTGATATTTTGAGGAGTTGACCTTGACCTTTGACCCCCTGACCTTTGAACCATGACCCCCAACTTCCTTAGATAATCACTGCCCATTGGAACAAGTATATATACTAAGTTCCATTAAGATACCTTGAACCATTTGCGAGATATGGAGAAAAACATGAATTTTCAACCTTTTTTTTCACAAAATAACCTGTGACCTTTGACCTTCGACCCCGTGACCCTAAAATCCAAACAAAGTATTATCCCCCCAGGATATACCCTCATACCAAGTTTGATGTAAAACCACCACACGGTTCTTGAGATATCGACAAAAACAAAATGGGACGGACGTACTTACGTACGGACGGACGACCCGAAAACATAATGCCTCCGGCCTTTTCGTTGGCGGAGGCATAAAAAAAATTGATCGCGAAGCAAGGCCAGCGTCGCACACACAAACAGACCCTGTTAAATTTACGTTTTCATGTATAATTAGACGGAACAAGCGAGGGCACCATCACCAAAAACAATAGGCATCTTCGTTTTACCATAACACACCTTCATGCCAAATTTGAAGATGATCTATTAAGAAGAACTGCAGCCAGTAGAGTGCTCACAAGAAAATCTCTGCGGCGGACGCGGCGCAACGAGGCCAAATCCATAGTATGAGTGGATGACCTATATGTCAACACTCAGCATACTTTCACACCCCATGATAGCATACTATGCAAATGATATGCAAATGAGTCCATTATGCCCATTGCATATGGATATGAAAGATTGAAAATACTGAAAAATGTGAAATACATACACTTTGTATGACTACGTTCCTTTTTAACTTGAACATTTTCTCTGTGTGTACAGCTATAATTGTCATCTACAGAAACATTCAAATCCAAACTTCAAAACGTTACCTATTCCTTTCACACTGAGGACTATAATTGCAGTCTATAATGTTCGGAACAATTGTATTCTTTATCTGGTATGTGTTTGTTGTTGTTTGCCATTTTCTTCTCTGTTGTCATGTTTGAACATGTGTTATATCTATCTTTTCATTTATGAAGCGCCATGAGCACTAAAAAGCGGACCTGTGCGCTATACAAGTACGAGTAGCCACTATTATCATTATTATTATCATTGCTACTTCTACTACTATTACTACTACTACTACTACTACTATACTACTACTACTACTACTACTACTAATAATAATAATAATAATAATACTAATAATACTACTATTAATACTAATACTAATTGAACTCTGCAATACATCTTGTAAAACTATGTCTGCTGATTCTTTAACTCCTTTGTACATGTATCAGTGTTTTTTTGGGAGTGAATACAATATATATACAATGTATGCTACTGTCATACATTGTATAGTACATGTGTGAATAATGTGCACAGCTATTAATATTTACCAGGTACCATATTTTTTCCTTTCATTGATTTCACATTTTTTCAGAGGAAGACATTCAAAACTACAGAAGCACTCTGAGAGCGCAGACCTCCGCCAAGCATGCAGCTCATTTCGACCAAGTCTGATCTTGTTCTTCCATAGAAGTGATTTCCACCCATACATATACTTATAGCATTGTGTGCTGAAAGTTGCCCAATTTCCCAATATAGAAGCCTTTGTTACGTCATAAACCATCAGCTGCACGGCACGCCTCACCCTAGCAGAAACTAGAGCACGCACTTAGTGCGCGCATGCAAACCTCAAATACGTGCAGCCTGAACTCCCAAGTTCACTGACCCTACCTGCCAAAATATCAAAAATCCTTCATAAATTCCTCCAAAATTCTCAGATCACTACCAAAATTTGGTCATCTGTTACTTGTATCAATCTAAACATTTCCTGCAAGTTTCATCCAAATTCGTTACCTACTTTTTGAGTTACTTTGCACACAGACAAACTAACTAACTAACTAACAAACAAACAAACAAACAAACAAACCAACGGTAACGAAAACATAACCTTCCCCCTTGGCGGAGGTAATAACACAGTAACAGCAGATTTGTGACAGAAAAAATCTACTTTGTCTGCAGACTATCCTATCATTGTTTTGATAGCAGAAATTCTAAAGAATTTGATAGGATTGGGGTTTTAGGTGGTATGGAATTGTTATGGTATTGTTAAATTCAAGTATCAGAATGGCTAATCACTTTCGACATCCAGCTGAATCCCTGCTTGGCAAACTGCTTGGCACACTCTCTTATTGCCACAAACTAGCATTACACTAACATCAAAACATATGAGTGGGACTGTAAGGACAGCAGCAATTCTGCTTCACCCACCACCTAGGCTTCAGTTTCTGTACCCGTTCACATGGGTGAACCAACATTTTAGAATTTTTAGCTGGCAGAAATGTATCAATACATTGCTTTGAAAGTGATTGCAGAATCAGAGCGTATGTGAGTTTTGTCCTGGCAGCTCATATTACAGGATATAACAGTAGTTGTTGAATTCATGTTCATGGAATACAGCAGTGAACACAGAAATGTACACATGCATCCGTGTTACATGATCAGGAGTTGATATTTTCACATGTTGTTAGATTTGCGAATAGTACCCAGATCGCAGAATTCCCACAAATAACCCCAGGAAAACAGGTACAGTATGAAGTCTCATTAATAAAGATTGTCTTTGACCCCGTTTACAGTGCGGGGCCGGGCTCGGCCGCGGCTCGGCCGCGGCCGAGTCCGGCCTCAATTGCGCGGCCGAGCCTCGCAATTTTGTCCGTTTACACTGCTGGGCTCGGCCGCGCTTTTGATTCAAACCTTTCAATATTTTGTCGTAGTGGCGCTCTGCTTGTAAACAAACGCAATTTGGTATTGTCTGGTTTTCAGACCCTTTGCCAAATGAATTCCGTGGCGACGAAGTCGCCGTTCGGGCAAAGGCCTTTGCCGAAGAAAAAAAATCCTTTGCAGGACAAAACCACCTTAAACTATACTAGTTTTCAACGTTGAGGGGGTTAATATCCTGAATAGCGAATGATACAGGCAGAGGGTTTGGAAGCCAGACTAAAATTGGCCGCGCAATTGGCCGCGCATTTGGCCCAGTTTGCGTTTACACCAAGAAGAGGCAGGGCTCGGCCGCGGCTCGGCCGCGGCCGAGACCACCTCCAGAGCGAGGCCAAATGCGAGGCCAATTTTGGCCTCGCATTTGGCCTTTTGCGCGTTTACACTGAAGCGGGGCTGGGCTCGGCCGCGGCTCGGCCGCGGCCGAGCCTCGCACTGTAAACGGGGTCTTTGATGCGTTTGAGGTGACAAAAAATGATGTCAAGTATCAAAACTAAATGCAATCGTAAAATTTGCTTTGTATTTGCTTTGTGTTTGCTCTGTGTTGTGGGCTGCTCAGGTACAGCCCTGTCGCGATTTATACAGCGACTGGGCTGTGTATAGTTAGTGTACAGTGCATTTACATATGCACAGCCCTGTACAGTGTATTTACATAATATGTGTATGCACAGGCCTGTCACATCATTATCACAGCAAGTCATGACTGTGTATAGTTAGTGTACAGTGTATTTACATGGGCCCCTGGGCCTGGGCCCACTTGGACCACTTGGGCCACTAGGCCGGGGCCCGGGGCCACTGGGCCTGGGCCCACTTGGGCTCTGGGCCCCTGGTTCCGGGCTAAGGCCCGTGGCCTTGGGTCCGGCCTTAGGCCCCGCCTTTGGCCCGGCTGTACTTTGTACATGGTCTATGTGAAATCAGGCTTGTCTGTAACTGTATAATTACAAATATTTACAAATAATCACAAATGATCAACAGGTCCGTACTACATACTGGACTATATGAATATATGAATATATGATTATATGAATATATACAATGTATGTGAATATATATATCATTATATATGAATATATGATTATATGAATATATACAATGTATGTGAATATATATATATTATTATATATGAATATATAAATGTGATCAGGCATTCTGTTACGGTGTCAGATCTGCAGTCATTCATATATATAGCAAATTTTATGCATATGGCATACATTCATGTGTACAGTATGCTACTTGATTGAACCAGCCAATGGAGAAAGATCACACCACTGAATAACACTTGAAAGACATGTACAGTTCAATGACTCAATGCTTGTTATTATGAACTCTGTAGAGGTATGCAGCCCTCTTCAGATCTGTGGAAAACATACAGTTGGCTATCAAACAGAGCTTGCAAAACCATTGACAATTTATTGAGTTGGATTTGTGTGTGTGAGTGTGTGTGTGTGTGTGTGTGTGTGTGTGTGTGTGTGATAGAGCTATTTGGCTTGTTTCCTTTGCATGCATCATCACAAATTCCCGAAGTCTGAATAAAGTGAAACCAAGACCTTCATATAGATGTGCTGCATTGTAAGGTGCTGGATCAGAGCACTACCATAAGATTGACACCATGGCGGGAATTGTGCTAACAGTGTACTATCCTTCCTGTGCATTTATGTTAAAGTGTACCAATTTTAAAAAATAACCTGTGACCTTTGACCTTCGACCCCATGACCCTAAAATCCAAACAAAGTATTATCCCCCCAGGATATACCCTCATACCAAGTTTGATGTAAAACCACCACACAGTTCTTGAGATATCGACAAAAACAAAACGGGACGGACGTATGGACGGACGGACGGATGGACGACTCGAAAACATAATGCCTCCGGCCACTTCGTTGGTGGAGGCATAAAAAAGGGGGGGGGGGGGGAGAGTGGGCAAAATTACAATACCCTGACATTAGAAGTGAGTTATCAATCCAAGATCATTCTGTATTGCTCATGCTAGTGGTTTTTGACAGTAACTAGGAATGTAATAAATATATGTAATTATCACTCTGATTTCAAGTATGGTCCTATGCCTCCCTAACACTATTTTTGTGTTTGATATGCATATATTTGTATGGGACAGTTAGAACTCCAGTTGTGATATTTTACAAATGATTGATGATAAGAAATATTAGTTTCAAAAAGAAGTTTGATTCTTTCTTTTTTTGCTCACAAAAAAAGTTCACCAGTGAATTCTAATTATAATACATCTCTAGCATTAGTGATAAGGCTAGGGAAGCACGGCCCAGTTATCCCCAGTGAGACACAGTATATGGGTTATGTAGGGACTGGATTCTTTAATAGAAGACATGTTTGAAACAAATTCTGGGTAACTATAAATCCGCTGTTCTTGTTGATTGATTAGCTTTATATCCTGTCAATGTAGCAGTGGATCATACGTTGTGAGGGGAAAAACTGCAGAAAAGAGCATGGGATGGATTATGCCAATAGATCGCTGGGTATGTGAATTGTAGATAGACCTATAGATACATGTAGATAAATAGATAGATAGATCAGACAGATAGATAGATAATGTAGATAGATAGATAGATAGATAGATAGATAGATAGATAGATAGACAGATAGATAGATAGATAGATAGACAGATAGATAGATAGACAGACAGATACAATATGTAGATGAATAGATTGATAGATAGATGGATAGACTGATGGATAATTATGGATCAGATAGATAGATAGATTAGAGATTTGAGTCTTTGTGGAAAAGTGATTCTAACTTTTTTGTCAAAATTTATGTGAGTGACTAAAAATTGCGCATTTGGAAACTTTTGAATATTTTCATTGTTTCGATAATCAAACAAATAAAATATTTTTTTTTTGGGATAATCATGAGCTCTAGTTGCTAGTCTTTTTTAAAAAAAAACATGCATCAGTTTATAATGCTCTTCAGAAGAAGAAAAAAAATTATTTGTTGAACATTAGATCTCATTTTGTTTCTTTTTGAAAGGATAGTATCTCACTTGCATGTTATGGCACGCTGATGAAAGATGGCTTTAAAGGGAAAGATGTGAAAATCACAAAAGTGTCAAATAATGCTTTGTACATACCAACAATGGCTGTGCAGCTGGATAGAAATAAGATGGCAGCTATGAATGCTGAATATCGTAATGAATGGAAATCTGCCATGGTGGCGTTGAGAAATCAAGTGCTCCTGTGGATCGTCTGCTGCTGAGAATGACAGGGTTTCTTCTATCAGCTAGACTTTTCACCGTTGTGCTTCTAAACCTGCAGTCCCAAACATAGACTTCTGGGTGAACATCGATCAACTCCAGGTTTTCCTCACTTTGTCACGCAGTCAGTTCCAGTGACATATTCCTCTCTTTCTTTCTTTCTTTGTTTTTTTTTTGGCTCAGCCTCCAATTTTTGCCCACTGTCAAATGCGCCCTTGCATCACTCGCTCAAGTCTGGAATTTGGCGAACGCTCCCCCGTCACAGGATCCGAGCGGAAATCTGAGGAAATGAGAGAGGAAATACAAATTTGTTGGGAGTATCAAGGAATTTGTGGAAACATGCCACTAGCAACGCACACATTGGATGAATTTATTTATGTGCCATTTGATCAGTCTTGATCGGCAGTAATGCAGGATTTAAAACTCAGAATATCAGTCTATCGGAAACATTTCTGCCCTGTGACAAGTATTTTGTTTTGAAAGCATTCCACATCATAAATCTTCCATTTATACAAATTTCAACCGATAAAAACAACATGATCATGCAGAGCTGCGACTCATTCCCGACGATAGCTTTTACACATATCATCAGTGCTTTGGATCCCTTCCTGCTTGCTGGACAATTTAATTTGATTTAATCAGTCAGGTACCAAAGAGGGGATTCCCCGGCCAATTCAAACTGGTTCAATGATGCCCTGAGGAACACCATTAATGCTCACTGACCGAAAGATTACTGTATACGCCATATATTTCTCGAGTCTAAATTTTTGTGCATTACAACTTCCCGACGATTTTGTGAGTGGTTAAATTTGCGATTGTTGAGTACTGTACTGAACGGAAGAATGTAAACATGCATGTCACATTCATACGAGGATCAGAGTCGATATTTTCGTGTGTCTTTAAATTCACAAATAGCACCCGACTCACGAAATTCACAAAAAATAAAAACCTCACGAAATATTTGGTGTATACAGTAATCCTAATGATAATGTTCTGCGTGGCAGATAGGAGCACATAGAATATTCAGTGGCGGATCCAGAGGGGGGCGCTCCGGGCGCGCGCCACCTCTTTATTTTTTATTAAAACAAAGGAAATAAAAAGTAAAAGATGGGGGGGGGGGGCGTTGCGTGTGCCCCCCTTTAATTTTGTAAGGCGCCTCCCCTTTACGGAATTCCTGGATCCGCTCCTGATATTGGATTACTAACATTAGACCAAACCCTACTCTTCCCGAGAAAAGAAAGATTAACCCGTTGAGGACGAGTCCTGAGTCTACTTGAGCAGGTGTCTACGGGAAATGCATGTTGTGGCAAAATCAGTCCGTCTTCAATGGGTTAAACAGAAGGAGACTGTGTGTGTCTTGCTAGAATGCCTGTGTGATCTGAATGTAAAGATAAGACCACGGTAAGTCCACAAGGCAAAATGTATATTGCATCAGAGAGAAGGTTACACTATAAAAACTCCTCACAAGCAGGTCTGCTTGAACATAAATTGATAATTCCCATGAGTTTATTCAGATTTACTCAACTTTCCCCACTTGAGCAGACTGTTTTCATTAAACAGCTTTCTTGCTGAGTAAATTCTCCCTCAAAAGAACTGCAAAATGATAGCTTGTTCAAATTCAGATTTTACTATTTTAAACTAACAAGAACTTTTTTCTTTTCTCGACTTGCTTAATGTCTAGGGGGTCAATGTCAAATTTATAAATCGCATTGTTTGATGTGAGCTTTTGATCTCCTTATTCTATTTCCCAGTCTGAAAAAAGAAATTAATGATGAGTACCAGTCTGGAAAATTATGAGTGACAGTGTTCAGGGTATCGATCAGTCTCACCCCTGGAGGTCGACTGTCAGATTTATTGAACACGACGGGGAAGCTTCAAGACCAAGGTCAACACAAGGAACAATGGGAAACCAATTCTGACATAGCGACACCCCATCGACAATACTCAGCTGCCTCTAAAAGCTATCTCATAGCACTTTGCTTCTCCCTCTTTTTTTTTTCCTTTTTTTTTTGGGGGGGGGGGGAGTGGGTTGTTTCTTTTTTAATTTTTGCTCTTCTCTTCAGTTAGAATAATGTTCACTCTGGTAGATCCAATAATGTCTACAGTACAAGAACAAAAGATGATTTTTCCTGTTGGAAAGTTACAGATCTCTTTGTTTTGTTTTGTTTTGTTTTGTTTTGTTTTGTTTTGTTTTGTTTTGTTTTGTTTTGTTTTGTTTTGTTTTTCTTGATGGGCCACCATTATGGAACCCCATGCAGTAGTCTTCAGCCATGCAACAATGGGATCAAAACAAAACAAAACAAAACAAAATGGGAGTTGATCCTATCCTAAATTGGTCTTTCCTGTGAACTTTTAAGAAAGAACAAATGAAACTCTCTGAGAAGTTCATGACCAAATTTAAACTAAATCTGATTGGTCCCTTGTTCTGATCATTTGACGAGATGCTCAGAAATTGCTAGTGTGACAGTCTACATTATTTGCACGCAAACTCTGACAGTCTGAGGCTTTATTGAAACGCTTTTCCTTCTTGCATTAATCTACTTTCACGCACATCTCACACATCAATGCACTGCACTCAATGAAGATTGAGTGTAGTGCAAATTACAATCTCTATTATTTCTTTTGCTTTCTATCAAAAGGTCTCTGAAACAATGACAGAAGACTGCAAAGAAATTAAGGGTGAAAGTCCTAAATATACCAATTACACATTGTCAGAGGCTCTGTTAAGTCCTTTTTTAACACACTGTGAAATCAGCATTTCACTTGATCTCATGGCAAGTTATGAGGTAAAACATGTCTGATATGCTTAAAATGTATTTTGCGTCTCTCTTGAGTACTTGAATACGAAATCAGAAGGAAACCATAGGAATTAATGTTTTATCATGCTCAATCAAACCTGCGGAAGTGTAAGATAAATTCTAAACTAAGCACATTCACTTAATATCTGATCAAAACAAAGAATTAAACACATATGAATATGATCCTTAGCTAATGTTTCACCAGCACTTCCTATAAATACCGCATAGTACGATCAGATCTTTTCTCTGCATGATCTTGATATTGTGGCTACTTTCTTTTGGTTTACCTTTACACGAGTACAATGCACTGAAATCATAGATTGTGGTTTCCCCATAAAAAGGGAATTTCAGTCACCCTGGGAAAGTTGGTACAATGTCACCTACAGTATGAGTGTGACTATGTACGCACCCCGATGAGCCTTTGAGGTTTTCATAAATGGCCAGTATATGCCAAGTCATCATTATAAAATTACACATAATTTTGTAACTGTCATGAATAACTGTGCAACACTTTAAAGCAAAGTCAGTTAATTTTGCAAACAAACAGATAAGATTCTTCTTTTTTTTTAACTGTAAAGGATTGTCTAAGATGTTTTGAGAATAATGAGCATTTTTAATAGAAAGATAGAATTGCTGCAGAATTAAGTCAATAACACAGAAGAAAAGTACAATGTAAACATTGATCGATATCTAACACCAAAATATTTGTGGCAAATTCTCTTTTCAACACTGTGTTTAAAATTTGTTTCGGCATATATCCCTGGCATTCTTGATTGTTTTTTTTTCTTTCTCATTCACCTTTCCTCTTTTAATCTATAAATACTTTATTTGTCATCTGTCTGTCTGTTTGTCTGTCTCTATCTTCCCATTCATCCTCTTCTCCCTCTTTCTCCCTTCCAAACTTCTCCAATCTTTATCACTATTTTGATTTGATTTTCTCTAGGATTTTCTTTGAAAATTTTCCTTGTTTCTCCATCTTCTTCTTCTTCTTCACTATAAGTACAGGCTGCCATCAGGTGTATTTTCATCCTGTATGAAGAGGTTTAACACTTTTAATGATAATATATTTCAAATTACATGTAACAGGGCAGTAAAAGATACAGTGTAGAAGCATGAATTGTCAAATAGGAAGGTTTTGATCCTTTGTGTGCTACTTCAGTGGCTATAAAAACTGCCCCCCCCCCCGAAAAAAAAAAGAGGTGCTTCTTATTTGCACCTAATAATGACTGTCTTCATCATTAGAAAGTTCTTCAACTTGACAATGGAACATATCTTTGGCAAATGCTAAATGTGAGAGGAGAAATTCTTATGAATACATTTAAACAAAAATATGACTATGACATTGTATTAATGTCATAGTGTAGAGCACTTCTGGTATCCATGATTAATCTGCACAAATGTTATTTGATGGCTTCTACCAAAATGATCATGGCAGCCTCTGCCATATCCATTAAATCTATTACTTTATTTCCTGGAAACTATATTTGGGGTGTAATACTGTCTTGTGATCAACAGGTTTGTCGCCTTCAGCTTCAAAATAAACTTGGCACCGGCATACCAAAGCTTGGCACTAACCGCACAACTCTCAAGGCACACAGAGGGATGGAGACATCTCATCCTCGTATCAGGGCACCGTTTTATGAAAGTTGTCAGCCCTGACAAGTTGTCAGTCTCTGACGATCGCCATAGTAACAGTCAGTGACCAGAGCTTCTCAGCCAATCAAAACCATGGATTTTACTGAAATTGTCAGAGACTGATGACAACTCATCAGGACTGACAACTTTCATGAAACAGTGCCCAGGTGTCACAAATTTTTCTGGTTGTTGAACATGCAGGCACATTTGCAAAGAGATAACAGCCAAGTTAGAATTAAAATTTGACAAAAGAAATAAATATAACCCATTGTTCTACACATGATTATAAGGGTTCAGGGGTTGATCTAGGTTGTGAAATAAAGTTTAAAATGGACCATATAAAAAAAAAAAAAAAGATGGCAAGCTACTGGCGTGCTCTCATTCTAATTTTCATCATGATGAGAGTAATACACTGGTCAGATACAAGTGAACCGAGTTATGTCCGCGGATGTTTGTTCGAGTTTTCCTCTCTCTTCCACCGACGAGCAAAAATTGCTTGCTTCCATATCTCTCACCGATTTTTGTGCGAGTCAAAAACCTTTTGCTGAACAATGGAGCCGACTCTCTGATCGTACAGAAGAAAAATAAAGCAGAAATTAATTGCTTCCTAAAATAGATAATCAAATTATTGTGCCAAAGCCTAGAGGGCAACAATTTCTCAAGACTCTGGAACTGAACACGAGATTTTGTACATTCTTAGTAAAATGATGCAGCAGTAAATATAGGGCAATTCAAGGCAGTTGTCCCATAATTGGCAGAAACAAGTGCATACAATATAAACAATCTGAAATAAAGACACACTGTGTATGACTTGTGTGTGTGTGTGTGTGTGTGTGTGTGTGTGTGAATGTTTTCTGTCCTTTCTTCAATCATTTCATTTTTTGTAATCTACATCTTCAAGACAATACATAGAAACTTAAGACTGGCAACTCAATATGCCTTTATCACATTGTACAACTGTGCAAAGCAACCACTGACACCCTCCTTGATACATAGGGCCTACATTGTACTTATGTGACCTAAAAGTACACTACTACATAAGTGCTGTTTTGAGACTCAAAAACATGACCCTCCCAATCCACCCCCCCCCCCCCCGCCCCCCTGACCATTCACTGAATTTCTCTATGTGATCAGTGGCAAAAGGAAAATCCATCTGTTTTCAGCAAGCAAAAGGCAAACAATTACAGAAGATTACTGCACGAGGACAATGCTCAGCCTTGCCCCATGCCTGACAGACAGCCTTTCCATGGACTTGACTTTTTGTGGCGTCTTCACAGATCACCATCCTTCAGCCTGACCGAGAAAACTTTCTCGGGTTTATGTCCTGCTTCCTTGAGTGTCCAACATGATGTGAATTACATGCTTGTCGACAGTTTTTGGAAAGGCACAATTTCATCTTTTTTCCCCTCCAAAATATTTTGTAAATGAACGACGGATACCATAAACATATGCCTTCAAAGCTACATACAGACATGAAAACTGGCAAATCAAAGTTTTGACAATTTACTTATTGGCATAAACCTCTCTGTCCAAAAATATAAAATGACAAGGAGAAATTGACTGAGATCATACAAGTATCTGTCCTACATTCCTTTGTCTATTAGATCTATATATATAGATGCTAATGCTAGTTCAAATGAGTAATGATGTTAAACTTAAACAGAAAATTGCTTCCAATACCGAAGTTTTGACAATTGTATCGACAGCAAAAATAAAGAAAACACATAAAGTGTACGACAAAACTACAGAGATGAGCAAAATATTGTTGTCTTACATTTGCATGTCTATGTTGGCAATGGACAAAAAAAAAAAAGCTCCTCCTCTCTAAAATTTAATCCCACCCAGTCAAGTTTACACACCATTTTTCCGCACCTTATATAATCTTTTCATTGCATTTTTTCTTTATCCTTATGCTATCTATTTTCCTGAAACACAATCAACTAAGGCACTTAACATGTTGTTTTTATTTCCAGGGAAATTAGCACATGAGACATCTTAATACAGATTGAAATACACAGTCAAATTTCCTCATCAGGAAATTTGACAGACTTCATTTGATATATTTCCTCTACTTTAATCCTTTCAAGGAAATAGACACACAGCTCTTAGATTAAGGACAGTTCAGTATTTTCAATCTAGAGTATTTTTTTGGTGCACTTGATAAGGAAAGCATCTAGAATTCTAATGTGAACACAATCTGAATTAATCTGTCAGATTAAAAAGAACTATTGCTTACATATCTTTCTGTCTTCTCTGGCAAAACCCCACCCTTTCTTTCTCTCTTCTCTTGCATGTCGCATCATTTACAGGGTTCATTCCTGTGCTAATGTGAGCACTGGATCAAGTGTGTTTAAATGTTCAATGATTAACTGTCATTTTTTTTTTTTACTGATCATACAAATCTATGAAAGAGCCTTTGGCAACTACACCCAGGGGAACAGACTTCAGTTGACACATTACAGATCTATGTTTTAGGGTCAGAGATCCTTTTCCTTTGACAAGATGGGCGTAAAATGCATAAAATAAGTGGTCCATGTCTACACATAAACTAACAGCAGCAATTAAGATTACATTCCTTTGTAGATAAAAAAAAAAAAGAACACTAGCTCTAAGGGAATTGTTGAATTAGATTTCTTTCTTACTGATAAAAAAAAAAAATGAAAGAAAGAAAGAAGGAGAATACCAAACGATCTTAGCACAAATAAACATGCATGAGTAAAGATGCAGTGTGTTTGATGGTTAAAAGTCATAAAAACATTATGTCAATGTTATTTGGTCTGATTTATTTGTGCGAGTGTGTCCCAGAATATATGCAAAGCTCTTAGAAGACCGCTCTAAAGTAATTTTCACATGCAATATACATGATACATTACATGATACATCATTATTAGTGCATGGCATCCTTTTTTCTTTTTCTTTTTCTTGACTTTTCAGGAATGCTTATAGGGCTGCCAACCTCTGCATTTAAGAAAAAACAAATCAAAACATATTGATCCACATTAAAGACTTATTAGTTCAAAATGAAAATGAAAAAAAGAAAGATAGGCCTACATGCCAAACATGCTAAATCACATCTTTGAAAAATAGTTTTCCATTTCTAAATATTATTCATGTATTCCATAAACCACTGTTACTATTGATGAAATAATAATAATTTAAAAAAAATATACTACATACTATCGTAATAACTATGTTTCTGGGAGCTCTGGGTTTTCATGGATGAGGCTTTATAGCTCTTGATTGAACTACATCATAGCTTTGGAGCAAATTCTCAATAAAACTAACCATAAAAGAAAATCTCTTTGATCTCTTTTCATCAGATCACATATCAAAATATAAAACTAAACTCTCAAGAACATGAACAACATGCCTTCCATTATTCAGGGCATATTTCCATTCTAGTAATATTTAAATGATGATATTTCAAATAATATTTTAATGTGATTTCAATAAACTCAAATCATTTCAGTCAATATTACAGCCCTGATGGAGAGAATACGAAGTGTATTATTGCTGAATTTTCAGGTATTGATCATCAGTCATTTTCATATGGGGGGGGGGGGGAACCTACATATACATTGACTATCTAAACACTGTTACTAAAAAATTGTACGATGTTTTCATCCTGTTTTATATTACAAGGTTTTACTGTCTTTCACATACGATGCCAACACTGTTTGGATAATCTCCCACCTTATTTCCTGCCTACACATGTATATCTGTCGGTCCGGCGATGACTAATTCCAAAAGGTACTTCCCAAAAAATGGCCTAATATACATTAGAAGCTGATGGGCATACAGTATGTTCTGCTTTCTACTTCATTTTCATTTGACTCTTTGATCAATGCAATCAAATACATGTGTAGTATGAACTCACTCAAACCCAGTTATACCTACAGTGTAGTCTGCCTTAGATATTGAGTGTAACATACAGTACTGTGGTGTCCAATTTCAAGGTACATTCTTCACTGGATACATCATGGAAAGATTGTTTTGGATGTGTAGTATCTGAATACTACTGACTTTAAAGGGATGGTACAGTATTGTTAGAGATGAGAATTGGGCTTTTAACTTTTTGCGAGATACCAAAAAAACTATGTACTTATGAAAGAGTACAGAGCATACCATTTTAAGAGGAATTCAAAGTTTATTTGAAGAAAATCGGATTTGGAATGACTGAAACATCCAAAAACAAAGTAAAACAAAGCGATCATAATAAAAGATGGGTTCCACACTTTATTAGAGTCACTCTGTTTTGGATATCTCAGCCATTTCAAAACCAATTTTCATCAAATAAACGTTGAATTCCTCATGAAATTACATGCTCTTTCATATTTCATAGGAGGTTTCTCATTATCTCACCAAAAAATGTTAGAAACCTGAAAGTAGGTCTTAACCAAAACTATACAATCCCTTTAAGCTCGTACTTTGGTTATTCATGTAACAAATTACTTAGAAATCTAAGTGATTGGCTAGAACACTATGCAATAATAGCATTTTCTTCAATATTCTAGACAGAACAAGTTGTAAAATGTGTTGATTTTGTTTCAGTTGAACTCCCTACACTGCACCATACAGAAAGTTGTAATCAAACCAGAATTCAAATCTCCAACTGAATTTCAGACTGGAAGCATTGGTCATTTTTCTTTTAAACCACAATTGTTTCCAAAATTACTAAAAACTTAAGCATAGTGATACCGGGAGTTTGACATGGATTTTGTTTTACAAAGACCTGGGGCCAGTTGCATAAAAGTTACAATTATGGTAACTTTGCCATCCAATGGTAACTTCCATGGAATTCTTGATTTTGATTGGCTGTTGAGTATTGTTGCCATGGTAGTTACCACTGGATGGCAAAGTTACCATAATTGTAACTTTTATGCAACGGGCCCCTGGAGTAGTTATAGTACTCTGCACCCTTAAAGATGAGGCCTAAAAAGAAAAAAAAAATCACGCAATGTATTTTTATCTTGTATCATGTTACACCTAACAAGTGCAATTATCTCTCTTGTGTGTCTCCTGAGAGTCATTAATTAAACAGCTGGAGGGCTGAATAAGGGAACCTTATTGTGCCACATTTCCTTTTATAACTCCTGCTGAGTTTGCTGTATCACTTCAACAGCATTCCTGAGGGTACAAGAGGATAAACACAACATTATTGGCACTTTTTTTTTTCTGCTTCAAATTGTAATTTGTACTTTTTAAACCTACCCTTAAGTATCAAATAAATAGTATTGCTTGAATCCTAGACACAAAGTAGTGGGTGGCCATCCTCTTTGCTTTGCCCCATTTCATTCTCAATAGCAACCAGCAGAATATCATTTAAAGGACAAGTTTACCTTCATAAACATAAGGATTGAGAGAATGCAGCAATATTAGTAGAACACATCAGTGAAAGTTTGAGGAAAATTGGACAATTGATTCACAAGTTACGAATTTTTAAAATTTTTGTTTTGGAACCGCTGGATGAGGAGACTACTAAGGCTCGTGATGTCATATGAGTACAACAGTATAAAGAAAATGTAAAAGAAAATTCAACATATTTTCACTTTTTTCGCATAATAAAAGAGCACTTGACTTGCCTCTTTCTAAAGGCATTGGGAATAATATTACCCATAACATATGTCAGTAACGAGTCAAGGGAATGTGTACTTTTTCCAAAAGATGAAATTTTGTGAAATTCTCTTTATATTTTCCTTATATTGTTGTACGCATGTGACATCATACACTGCAATAGTCTTCTCATCCAGCGGTGACTGCACAAAAACTTCAAAAATTCATAACTTTTGAACGGATTGTCCGATTTTCCTCAAACTTTCAATGATGTGTTCTACTAATATTGCTACATTCTCTCAATCCTTATGTTAATGAAGGTGAACTTGTCCTTTAATCTAATTACCCATACAACGTATATTGCACAAATGTAGTATGCACATTGTGATAGAAAATCTTTCATTTCAACATGAATGCAAAAGGTCAAGCACTGCCAGATTTTAATGTTACAATTTTCCCAGCAAGAATGGGCAGGGGCTAAACTAAAACTTCTACACAGTAATGACAAAGCAGCATGTTTGGAGTATGGTCTTCACAGAAAACAGGGAATATGCAAGAAACTCTTTTTTACATTTACCTTGGTTAAAACACAAATTGGGAATCTCTGATAAGTACAAGTTAGTGTACGTTTTACACTGAAAAGTATTACACATTGTATCGTACAAAAGAGACAGTGTAAATATGCTTGTACAGTACCGTACGCTCATGTATCTTTTGCTTCACTAAGTCCCATCTTTGTCTCAATATCATGAAATTTTAATATTTTTGTATGTTGGTTGCTGATACCCCATTCTTTTCCCAAACATTTTTAGGCAAGATGACTGAACAGGTTTTGTTTGCTTGTGTGTTGTTGGGTTTTTGTTTTGTTTTTTCTTTCATGGAGGGACTACCTCACTAAGGAGTACCTCCTTTTTGGGGACTACCTCCTTTGGGACTATCTCCTTAGGGAATACCTCCCTAGGAACATGTGCCCTGACAACCATGGGGCCTTGTTTCCGGTGCGAGGCTTGAAGAACGGTTCCAGGAGGATATGGCTTTTTCCTCCGTTATCAAGAAACCATCTGAATGTCTGTAACAACATTGGAATACATAGAGCTCTACACTGTGCAGTCCTCAAGAAAAGTTGAACCACTAGTCTCTTTCTCTCCCTCAATCACTCTGGATCTATTTCTCTCACTCACAAATACCATTTACATCTGTGGATCTCTACCTCTATCTCTTTATCTCCTATCTCCTCTATATCTCTCTCCTACAAGTATCTCTCGTTTTCCTCTCTTTTCTATGCTGTCTTTATACAGTATCTTATATTTATCTCTCATCGTATACTACACTCTATCTCTCCCTCTCCTACAGGGCAGATACTCTCCAACTTTTACCCCACTGTCAACTTCCATCATGCAGAACACCTCTCTGCAAAAAAAGGTAGAATTTCATTCCAATTTCATTTCTTAAGGAAAGCTTAGACATTAATGTGGCTAAACATATCACATCAAGACATTAATGTGGCAAAAGGTGGCTAACATCACACTGGGATATTAATAAGGCTCTGACATTAATGTGGCTAAATACATCAAATCATTTTTCACATTGTACAGTACTGATATTTCCTTTTATTGAGTAATTCTTACAACATTGGCAACGACAAGCAAAAATTTCTACCTTACAGTGACTTCTTAGAAGTACAGCAGATTTGGAATATTCTTATACTCTTCACTATTACTGAAGAAATACAACAGATTTGCAGACAGAACACAGGTGTCTTTCCATTCACTGACTGCATTCCTCGTATTAAAATCATCTCAACACACATATTTGTACTTACCTTCCCATTTACTTGGTTGATATATTCACCAATGACTCAAAGCTCCCTCTCTTGTTTCTATCCTCTCTCTCTCTCTGTCTCTCTTGAACTGCACAAAAGAGAAAGATTTAGTGCAAAAGGTCCACTGTGCTGTTGACACATTGACAACTTCCTGCCCACTTCGTCACAAAGCAACCAATTATTTCCTCCCTCGAGTTCACAGACTGGTGTCCAATCCACAGAATGATGATATGAAAATGTCACATGACACGCATGCTGAAGACACTGTGTGACATCCCTCCTGTCAGCAATTGTAAATATTCAGTTCCTCCTTACTCTACACCACTTCAAAGAATGTCCACATGTATTTAAACATGAAGAATCAGCAAAGATACATTTGGAACACAGGAAAATGCCAACTTGGCCAGGATTCAGAAATTCATATTGGCATTTACAACATGCATGGGACGAGGAGTGCAAACTAAGACTAAGAGTGCATTCATCCTGGATGTGTGTGAGGGATCTGCCGGGTCGGGGTTAGAATGAAAATGTATCATTTGCGGAGTCTGACAGCAGCATAGCGGGATGCGTGTCTTCACGCTGTAGTGCCCAACACGCAACTGCCTCGGTTGCTGGCTGGCTGCAGCTACAGCTTCACAGCTGTGAGTGACTGAGAGTTTTGGCACCCAGAGCACACCCACGATGCGTCGCAGCGGAACGCGTCACCCAACAATTAATTCTTTCATTGGCTGACTCAGCCACGCACAAAAAGTCAGTGACAGTATACAAGAAAGGCAGTTTGCTCTCTCTCTCTCTCTCTCCTTTCTCCCTTTTCTCTTTTTTTTTCTCCCTTTCTCTCTCTTTCCTCTCTCTCCTTCCTCTCCCTCTCTCTCTTTCTTTCTGAGACCATTACAAACTCTCAAAAACTTTCCCTATTAGCTGTACTATATTTTTCTTTTCTAAATTCTTCCTTCGTGTATCTATTCTCATTTCTGTTTTTGGTAACAGTGACCTTTTCCTCACACCACTAGGAATGTCCTCAGTGGTACAACCATGGCACTTTTTACAAGGTCACATACCGACTGTGTTCATGTCCACAGTTGCTGCCACATGCTACAGTATACCACATGATCCCCAGGCACATGAATGCTTAGGGCATTCTAAAAATACCTAGAATTTCCCAAGCTTTCCCAAGTGGACTACTGGGCAAGTGTCAACAGCCACAACAAAAGTCACTATGCAAGCATCCACATTTCACTTGGTTGCCCTGAGCTGTCATCAGGCTCTGCTAGACTGAATATCACAACAAAGGGCACAAATAGATAATGATAAACTGTACTTGTTCTTACTTCCACAACTGGGTTGTAAAAAAAAAAAAAAAACCCACACATTATTGATCAGTTCTGTCAGCAGAAAATGTTACCTCTCAAGATACCTGTTTGAATAACTTTTTACCATGCTACACAACATGCAAATTATTCCAGAGTGGCAACAGCTTCAATGTTCAAAACAGAGTGAAATTCTACATACATTGTAAAGCATCTTAAGCTTAATTCAAAACTTATAGCAACTCTTGAGATCTTTGTTATGTGAGAATATGATTAGATGGAAAGCTTGGCACATCAATCAATCACAGAAGAAAAAAAAAATCAACCACTTTTCAAACAATTCTCTATTTGCCAATAATTTTTAGTTTTTAAAGAAAATATATCTGCCAGAATACTATGACTATCTACCCAGAGTGTGTGAAAAATGATCATTTGTGATGGTCAGCAACAACCTTTCCCCTTGAAGCAAGTACTATTTCTGAAGCACTAAAAACTACAAATTTGTATACTCAAGTCAGATAGTTGAAGGATGCATTATACAACTGTATCAAAATATCCCAAGTCTGAAATTGTCTACAATCCATGATGCTTCCATACTCCTTGTGATGTGTTACTCCCTGCTGAACTCCTACCCAAGGGGCGGATCCGAGAATTCTGTAAAGAGGGGGTGCCTTTACAAAATTAAAGGGGGGCACAAGCACCCCCATTTTTTTCTTTTTGTTACCTCCCCCAAGGGAGGAGGTTATGTTTTCGTTACCGTTGGTTTGTTTGTTAGTTAGTTAGTTTGTCCGTGTGCAAAAATACGGCACGAATTTGGATGAAACTTGCAGGAAAGATTGAGAACGACACAAGTAACAAATGATTAAATTTTGGTAGTGATCAGAAAATTTATACGGATTTTATGAAGGATGTTTGGTATTTTGCCAGGTAGGGCCGGTGCGCTCCCCCTGGATCCGGCAAGTGCTGCTACCCTACACACATTACTGGTGACATACAGGTACAATGCACTTGTCGTCTGATCTGATCTCACAATCATTGTTTCACACTGCACTTCCACAACTTATCTCCACTTCCCATCACTCGCCCCCACAAAGGGAAACTTGCACAAATTATGCTACATGCACAGCACATGGGACAGTAAATACAGTATGTAGAGAGAGGTACAAATCTCAGACCTTGACATGCAGTTTCCTGACTTGCTTTCTCGCTTTCCTCCTGACCCACTTTTGAAGTGGTCCATAGAGGAACTCTGCCATTGACCATTGATGCAGTGAAGGCAATCACTATCATTCTGTAAGCACTTCATACATACTATTGTTAGGGACAAACTGTCAATTTTAAATTGTGAATAAAACATAAAAACACACAAAGTTGTTGCTTTTGCTGTTCTTTTGTCTTATTTTTCAACAAAGAAGACTGTTGCAAATTGATAGGACATGGCAGAGCATAGTTCATACCAGGTACATTGTACCTTTTGTTTTACTATACATTTGTTTTCATACATATCATGTTTTTCATTTCTCATACTCTGAAAAGGGTTGTAAGAAATGAATTGTGAATTTATTATATAAAGTTCAAAATTCAGTTCAAGCTCAGTGATGTCAAATAGATATGAAGCTTGAATTGTAGTACACAATGTAGTACTATAAAAGTTACAGCTTAACAAATTTGCATTGTAATGTTTATCTACATGATACGCTGTACTTCCTGAAGAAAAATGTTTCTCTCTGTTACAAGAAAATGAGCAGGAAAGAGTAAGAAGTAATCAGTTAAAACAGAAGTCCTAGTAGTGATTCATCATGGCATATGTACATGTAGTAGTTGAAAGAATGAAAACAGTGCATGTTTTGGTGGTGGTGGTGGTGATGGGGGGGGGGGTATTAGTATGTATGGACACAGGATGAATGTCAGACTGAATATGATGATGGCAGTCTGTTGATCCCACTGGTGAAGGCACAAGATACTAGTAGTCAATGTGTCTTTGTCTTACACTCTGCTGAATTTGTCCCACAATATATCTGTGACTTTCAGGTTTAACTGCTTTGTTGTTGTTGTTTTCTGTGGTGACTAAATGAACATGCACTCTGTAAATGTGCACTATAATTCATAACAATTTATCATCATGATGCTAACAAGCCATTGTACTTTACCAAGGGTCAAGGTCATCTGTGGATTACTAGTGCTGCATACGAATCTCAGCTGCTGTGCACAACAAAATATCCAATCATGGCTGGTTCTAGAATTGTTATGTTCTTATTGTTATGTTCATGTACCATACAGTGCTTAAAATAAGCTTTTCCTGATACAGCTAGAGGTTTCTCCAACCTTTTGACCTTTCTTCCTTCTCTAATATAACCATCCACTCTGTTCATTTGTTGTTTTTAATTCACTAAACAAAGTGGTGTTTCAGACTTTCAGTCTTTAAAAGAATTGACACATTTAACTTTTATGGAGTTACACGTGTGTACATCTGCGAGTCTGAAAGTGAACTTGAATCATGTTTCTCCCAGTCACATATTATTTGGCAAACCATGGCAGTCTGGAAATGTTTCTGAATTGAGTTTTTCTTGATTCTGGGTGTGAGTTTGCAGTCTGAAAGATCTGAATCCATGAACATACATTGTACAGTTGTACTCTAAAACAGTATGAGACAGAACATTGAGTGGGTTATGAGAGCTTTGACCTTGCATTCACCTCTATTTTCCTGACTTCATCATGTTGTTGTACTCTCGCTCACAAGGAGATTCGAAGATTAATAAGCCCTGGAATGAGTAAACACAGCTGCTGTACTGTTCACCATTTGTTGTAAGCAGTCAGTGAGGGACTTGAACAATTGACAACTCTGAATAAGAGTAAATTTTTGCAACAAGTTCATCCAACACCTGTGATTACAAACAAGAGATTTTTGAGATATGAAATTCCTCAAAGGCATATTACTAGTATGTGTTTTCCACAGATTTGCTTTATGGCAAAATGCTACCAACACATGTGCCCCCAATTCTCTCAAACTACCTTTCTGCTTACCTGATCACAAATCAATGTAGGCCACTATCATCATACCCAAGCCAAAGGACACACTATCATGAAAGTGTGACACTCGTTTCCTGCATTTACAATTGTAATACTATGCCAATCCTTTCCAGACCATTACTAAGCTTCAGGTGAAGCCAGGTACAGAAAAAAAACAAAAACATATAAATTAGGGTCTACATAAGGTGGTCTATCCTAGGTTCATTCTCTGTGTTTCTTCAAATTTTTACAAAGTCTCTAGTGCACCAGTTAGCTCTCAACAAATCACCAGTAAAACGTTTATGAATATCATTATCTACTGTAGACACCTATTAAAGTTAAAGGCTATTAAAAAGCTCACATTCATAACTAATGAATCAGCGTTCCTTTAGTTTTATTTTGGTTTCTGTTATAAATTACATATTGGGATTAAGACAGTCTTATTCAGATAACATGATATTATGATTACAAGTGCAAATTTATCACATTTACATTGTAGATTCTAGCGATAGGATCTATATAAAGGTGCCCTAGCCCCTGGTCTACGTCATCTAATCTTTTTTTTTTCTTTATCACTCTACTATTGTTTAGAATCTAGAGCTTCTATTTACTATATATCAGGAATAAATTACCGTATGCATTTCTATCAACTTGAACATGTTTGCTGGTTTAAATAAACATTCAATTATCCTTATTGATTATTGTCAACAAATTTAGATCTTTAAACTTTAAACAGTAAATTTAAAGCTTGATAATCCTGATTTCAATGTGATATTGAAACTTTAGATTAGATTCTAAAGGTTAGCGTAGTCTCATAGACCATATCACACACAGCTTAGTGTATTTACTTACCTTGCCAAATTGGCCCCATCCCTTGCCCGGCTTATTGGGTTTGCATTTGATTTTGCGGCCGCGGCGCACCGGCACTGCGCGCAGCTGCCTCACCAATGCACGATGGGCTAAAATCAAGAAACCTGGGCAAGACCCCAGCTGCCCTGCATGTGGCACATCTACAGAAACGGTTACTCACTTTGTTGGAGAGTGTCTTTATACAACGAACACAGAGAGACATTGTCATTACTATCCAAAACTTCCAGCATCAGTACTACGAGCCCACTTAAATGAACTTCAACCTGCATAGCAAGGCACTGCTACAATGTATCACCAGGGCAGTACTACTGGGAATTATTGGACACACCAAAATAGAAGTCCCCGATTTTCATACTGTCACTCTACAGTTTCCAGTCGACATACATCACAAGCTAGCGACTTCATTACAATAGATGCGATACACTGATATATAGTAAACCTAATAGTCACTGTCTGTAGATCTATATTAGGCTATAGGCCTACTACTAGTTGTTTTGCTCAAGCCTCATCATGTGTGCATGCATCCTATCCAATCTCTATTACTTTTTATTAGTATTGTTAGTATCTTTATACTAATTGTGGCAATCCCACAAAACCTGTAACAGGGACTACCTGACTACAGTTCTCAAAGAGGAGGAAGTCAACAAGAAGAAGAAGTACAAGTAGCTTCGCTTTGAATCCCTTTACTTTCGCGAATATAAGTACACGGGACTATGCAATAACTCAAAAGCTGACCGTTATTTTGACGAGAAAAGTCGCGGTTTTTTCGTCTAAACACAACGAACTGAATTCACTTACCACGTAATTGTATAAATCAAACGGCATGTTTCGATAAAAACCGCAAGATCCACCGAACTCCATTGACTAGTCTTGCGGACCATGAAACAAATTCAATTTCGACTCCTTTCCGCCGGTCGGGATTTTCGTAATTCATTCGCATTTCCTTAGTGATGGCGTCCCTCATTAGCATAGATCGAGCGCGATACGAGCTGGATTGACGAGTGTACAACTGAGTTGAGGACACGCCCTCGATTGATTTCAGGCAGCTTTGCCTTTACTCGTGTGATGAGTAATACTAGAATCATCATTATCTTGTCATTCAGACACAAATCGTGGGCCTGTACATTTGATGTGTTTCTTTCTCCCTCGGATTCCTCTCTTTCTTTTTTTTTTCTTTTATTCTTCTTCTCACCCTCTCTCTCTGTAAATCTATGATGTAGCTAGGCCCTATGTGTACATATCATATAAAAATGATATATACCCCTCCCTCTCTCTCCCTCTCTCCGTGTCGATTTTGTCGTTATGGAACTGGTTAAAAGGATACTGTAACTGATTATGGCCTATAAATTTACAAGATCTAAGAAATCTTTAACATTTCACTTAGACTGTCCTATGCCTAAAGTGATATCGATGGGCCTACTCCACACATAATTTTGAGGGCCCTACATTATTCTCAATTATATACTTAGCTCGATCTATTTCATTCATTCATTCATTCATTCATTCATTCATTCATTCACATTCATTCATTCATTCATTTATTCACATTCATTCATTCATTCATTCATTCATTCATTCATTCATTCATTCATTCATTCATTCATTCATTCATTCATTCATTCATTCATTCATTCATTCATTCATTCATTCATTCATTCATTCATTCATTCAACTTTCTTGCTAGGACATGTACAGTAAGTACTTGACAGGACTGTCATTAGGAGTGTCCGAGAGAGGGCGCTCTTCCAGAACAGTTCTTGAACAACCTGCTCATTTAGATTTTTTGCTTGTTTGTTTTATCGATTAGAAAAGGGTCATTGCAATGGGGATCATCGATTAAAAAAACAAGAATTAGAAAAAACAAACAAACAAAGAAAACTACAGCATGCAGCAAATAACACGTAGTGTAAAGTGTGATATAGCAACCTTCAATGTCAAATTACAAACCTCGGACCATGCACTCTATATAATACATTTTGTTTCCTTGGTGATGCTCAAATAGACCTTTGAAATCTAGAATCTTAGAGATCTACATATAATTCTTTGATACGAGCAAAATGTGAGTAACGAATGCTTTTGGTTGAGACTTAACTTCAGGTTTCCAACATTATTGGGTGAGATGATGAGAAACTTCTCATGAAATACGAAAAGAGCTTCACAGGTATTGAACGTTTATTTCATGAAAATTGGTTTTGAAATGGCTGAGATGTGCAAAATACTGCAATCCTAGTAAAAGGTAGGACACACCTTTTATTACAATTGCTTTCTTTTATTTTGTTTTTGGATGTTTAAGCCATTCCAACACCGACATTCATCAAATAAACTTTGAATTCCTCCTAGTATTGTATGTTCTGTGCTAACTTAAAGGGATCGTATAGTTTTGGTTGAGACCTAATTTCAGGTTTCTACCATTTTTTTTTTTGTGAGATAATGAGAAACCTCTTATGAAATATGAAACAGCATGTACTTCTCCGAGGAATTCAACGTTTATTTGATGAAAATTGGTTTTGAAATGGCTGAGATATCCAAAAAAAGAGCGATTCTAATTAAGTGTGGGACCCACACTTTAATACGATCGCTTTGTTTTACTTTGTTTTTGGATGTTTCAGTCTTTCCAAACCCGATTTTCATCAAATAAACTTTGAATTCCTCTTAAAATGGTATGTTCTGTACTACACCATAAGTGTTTTCTTGGTATCTCGCAAAAAGTTAAAAGCCTAATTCTCATCTCCACCAATACTGTACTATCCCTTTAAAGTGGTTTCTTGGTATCTCGCACAAAGTGAAAAACCCAATCCTCAGCTCCACCAGTTACTATCCCTTTAATCTACTAAAGTTCCGTATACAATGTGCAATCCATAATCAACTTTGTCACGCTTGCCAATAAGTTTTTCTGAATTTGATATAATGTTGTAAAGACAATGTTTACAAGCTTTATTTCTGAGCGCGCAGCATGAAATACACTTTTGGATCACTTTTTGCATCATACTGTATCATTTTCCGTACTCCTCTCGACTGATTCTCATCATCCTTTTCTGTGAGAATCTGTCGTCTGATAGCGCTCTGACATTTTCCCCGATATTCCGTTGCAAGTGATCTCTTCTCTTCTGCTTTGTCGTTTGACAAATCACTCAGCGATGGGGATGTAAACCTTTTAAATAAATGCGATGCGTTTCTCAGTTCCAGTCTGTGCTAATCCATCTTCTTCTTCTTCGTCTTCTTCTTTATCATCATCATCATCATCATCATCATCTTTTTCTTCTTCTTCTTCTTCTTCTTCTTCTTCTTCTTCTTCTTCTTCTTCTTCTTCTTCTTCTTCATCATCATCATCATCATCATCACCGTCATCATCATCATCATCATTATCATCTTCTTCTTCTTCATCTTCTTCACCATCTCCTCCTCCTCTTCCTTTGTCTTCTTTTTTTTTCTCCTCCTTCTCTCCCTTTTCTACGTCTTTTAATGTCACCCCTCCTTCTTCAGGGGCAGATCCAGGAATTCCCATAAAAAAAAGGGGGCGGGGCTTTACAAAATGAAAGGGGCGCACTCTCCCCATTCATTTTTCTTTAAAAAAAAAAATAATAAAAGATAAAAGGGGGGGGGGGGCGCCCGGTGCGTCCACACCTGGATCCGCCACTGTTCTTTTTCCTATAGTCCCGTCCCCTTCTTTTTCGTCCCCACTGAACTTGCGATTGCCCTTAATGTATACTAAAAACCGTTTTACCACTTTATTTAGTATGTAGGCTAAAATACTAATCCTTTAAGTGCAAATTTATCTGGGTTTTAATAGATTACATCAATCTACAGCTAGGGCAAGATCAGACAAACAGAGTGGTTGAAGTCTCATCAATATTGGACAGAAGTCAAGCAAGTTATGGATATTGTTTCAACCGTTCGGGCAATCATTGGTTATACCAACACACCGACTATATAGTTTTGTCAAGTTTGCGGGACCAAAAATGATTATACGGACGGGATTGGGGTCTGCAGTTTATTTCAGCAGTTACAACCATTTCCCTTTGAATATCATCATTGCTGTGAGTTATTGCGATACAACCAAAATGTTTTTTTTTTTTGCGACGGATATATATAATTTTTCATTTTCAAACAATAAAAGAAAAGAAATCTCATCCGCCCAGAACCCCCCCCCCAAAAAAAAAAAAAAAAAACACACACAACAACACTACCATTAGAAATCCCTCTCCACATAAATGTCAAGTCTGAAACATAGTGGGACAGAAAGTTTCTCGAGTATTAAAAATTCTCACTGCAGTTTTCATGTTACAACAAAAAATGCTTTAACCGGAACCACCATGACATGCAAGTTGAATGAGGCCATGCAGTATCTCCTCAATACCTTTTGACTTCCACAAAAATAAATAACGGTTGTTAAATTTCGTTGTTGATAAAATGACATGATGATTTTGAGGGTACAAATTGTGAAATTCGTATCTATAAGCCAAAGGTGTATATATGCATGCATATAATAACTTGACAATGATGAATAACAGCATGATCAGGGGCGGATCCAGGAATTATGTAAAGGGGGGGGGGCGCAACTTTCCGGGTTTCATATATTTCTTTTATTTCTTTTGTTTTTAATGAAAAATAAAGGGGGGGGGGGTGGACCGGTTGCGCCCCCTCTGGATCCGCCACTGACTATCAAGACGGACGAAGTATTAAATATCAAAACTTAAAAAGTATCGATTAAAAACAATATTTCTGTCTATATTCCAGGTTTTCCATCCCGCATCCCATCCTATTCTGGTGGTACAGTGACATAATATATACTTATTGCAACTGCCTTGTGAAAAACGATGATGGCGAAATCCATTAACTGTCCAATTGCAGCGAAATTGCTCCATTTTTGTAAAAGTAACCTTTCAAAAGAGATCGAAAAACAAATTAATTGAAGATCATGTACACATCAGCTCTGACTATTCCCATACAGGTTAGAAAAGCCTACCATCTTTGCTTTGCTCCCTCCACCTGCGCTGCATCGTATGCCAACTGATAATATCTCGTTCTTTTCTCTTCACTCCTTTCATATATTGTTCACAGTTTATAACTTCACTATAATTATATATGCAAGCGCGTATACACTTCGTTTTTTTGTTTTGTTTTGTTTTGTTTTGTTTTTTTTTTTTTTTTTGGGGGGGGGCAAAATCTCGACGGGGGCACATTATGTGACGATGTGAGATCCTCGGCGTCGGCGAGGGTGTGGAAGGGGGGATACCCCCCCCCCCCGGACCTTTTGTAAAACAGAGTACAAAAGTCGCGTTTAAAGACCATTTAAAAGCAAATTTCTTAGGAAGTAAACATAGTTTAAAAAAAAATCGGTGCGTATAGGACGATGATTATTACAATACATACCGGAGTACATTAATGTGACGGTGGATGTGAGATCCTCGGCGAGGGAGCGAAGCGACCGAGCGGGGGGAGGGTGTGGGAGGGGCCCTCCCACGGTAGGAACTTTTTATAAAAACAGAGTACAAAAGTCGCGTTTATAGAGCATTTAAAAGCAAATTTCTTAGGAATTAAACATAGTGAAAAAAAAAAATCAGTGCGAAGGACGATGATTATTACATGGGGGTAATGTGACAGTGTGAGATCCTCGGCGAGGGATCGAGCGAAGCGACCGAGCGGGGGAGGGTGTGGGAGGGGGATACCCCCCTCACACGGTTTTGTAAAACACAGTTGCGTTTATAGAGCATTTTAGATTAAATTTCTAGGGAATTAAACATAATTAAAGAAATCACTGCGAAGAACTATGATCATAACTTAAGAAAACTTTTCATTTTACTATAAGTACGAGCAGAACGAGCGAGCCACTTTCACTTTGCCATTCATCTGAAATGTATTCATTAAAAACTTAAACGTGATTGCATCGTTCGAGCAATAAAAAATATTCCTATACTGTTAAAAAGCAGAGAAGCTATACTACAAGGTTTACTAAAGGTATGTTTCAGCGGGCACACTCGAGGACGCGAGGCTACCATCTATACATTAAATTTACTCATAAGTTAATATTAGTGTGTAGATAGTTATAATAATGTATATTGTTAGTGGATTATAATTTTCAGTTATGAAATTGATAACTTTTAGACAAGAAGAATGCCTTTATTATTCATTTTCGTCTTTAAATAATTGATCAATTATTTGTTACATGAGGCACGGGGGGGGGGGGCGCAAAAATTCGTTTTGCCCCCCCCCCCAACATTTTATTGGGGTGGGGGAAGGGGCAAGTGCCCCCCCCCCCACCAATCCGGCGCCCTTGATTATATGGAGTTAATCATTCTTTTATATGGTGATATAAAAGTCGACCAATGGACTAGCAGTATTCAACGGGATTTGCCGGCCAAGTGTAACCGCCCATGATATATACATGATTACATTGGTATTTCATGTCGCGTCCTTTCAGGTATACGTTTGACCGCAATCAATCACAAAATCTTTCACCGGATCGGTCCGATGCCGCGGCTAATACCTTTGTTTTGGGGTTTCCTTTGAAGAATCGATTGATCTTGTGGTTGGATGACTGCATGTGCAGGGGGTAAATTCTCGTTTTCCAATGGTGCAGAACACCTTGATTGTGATTATAATTCAAACAACATTATGAATATAATTATATTCATCTGAGCCCTTCCAAAATCTTTATAGTTGACAGTTCAACTTCATTTCCCTGTTACTTCAAGGCGCCCCAAGCGCATAATGAAATCCATGTGGGTATTGAGCCACGTTAAATAGGAAATAATGAGGATGGAAGGTCACCGTGTCTAACGCGTCAAAGTACAAAACCGCCTCAGCCCGTCCCTTTGGACCGCGAATTCCAATCGGTGTTGTATTGACAAAGCAGACGATCGAAACAAGAGGTCACGGGTTGGTGCCGATAACAACAGGCTTGGTATCGCGGATACAAGGCAGGCGACCGTGCTGAGCTGAGGGGCGCGTCGGCAGTGCGTGGCATTCGGCAATAAATCGGGGAAATATTCTACAGAATAGTTTCTTCAGTGTTTCAGGTAGGTATAAGTACTTACTACTTTGTACTGAGTATTTTTGTGGTGGTACGTTGAGTGACATAGATTAAAATGCCCGATAAATGGCCAAGTCTTCGCCGTCAAGACTCTAGTAGCTAAGGGCGGTAAGGCGCCGCGTACGAGCGAGCGTACGGCGTGTCACTTCGGCCCGCACTGTGTGAGCTTAGAAGCAGGCGGTTTCTGCAGCAGAGAGTGGTCCTAGCAACGGCCATACTTTTCGTGATATTACCAAAATCCCCCCATAGTATTGTCATTCAGCCCAATTTAGTACTTCTGGTATGTGTATACTTTCTTTTTGGTCGTAAGATATGTTTATCTCCGTTGAGAAAATTAAAGTTTAAGCACTTTTTGATTGTACGTTCACGCCCCGTTCACGGCGGACTCCGTGGTCCTTAGCAACCAAGCGTTGTTTATGACACCTGTTCGTGCAGTGCTTCACCATGTGCTATTATGATCGCTCGAGCGCGCCGTTATTGTTGGCAATTTATTGCTGTCCCAGCCGGAAGAGCTTGTATTCTCGCGACAAACGAAATCATTTGCAATGCTATCTCATTAAATATGAAGATGTTGTCCTTTTTTTTTTGTAATTCAGCTGCATTTGAGAGGTCTGTAGATCTATATGATGAGGATAAAAATAGGTTGATTAGATCTGCCTTGTATACCCTGACAATATTGTCCTTATGATTTCATACACCTAATCATAATGAAACATTAAGTATTCTTGTCCATAATCTTCACACCCTGACTTATATTCTGGTACACACAGGTGATTTTTGCTCAGGTGCACAAGCTTACAGTATAGTGTAATGAATGTAGTTTATTTTAGTACCTTATCATGTTCTGATTTCTAACCTTATATCATCTGTCACCAAAAGCTAGCATGAACATAGGAAATATATATAATCATCAACAATGTGGGTCTCCAATTAGTGCAGTTGACATTTTGCTAATTTCTGAATATGAAGAGTTTGTTCGCAAAAACCGATAAGTCCATATTTGCCAAATGGAGATATTTGTGATTAAAGGTCAAGAAAAATAAAGAGAATAATAAGAAAATTGTTGCTTCTTTTGACCATAACTTCAAAAATGTACCTTTATATGTAGTGACCAATATATCATTTAAAAGGTATTATTTTGTACATTATGACAGAGACTGTACTTCAAAATCTTCAAAAATGGATTTATCGGTTTTTGCAAACAAACTCTTCATATGCTTGTGTGTTCATTTACACCTCATTAAGGTAAACTGTGAATGCATGACTCACAGTCTACACAGGAAAACTTGTAATGTTCACTTAACATCTGTGCTTTATTTATAGGATTGAAGCCAAATTATTTGTTGCCCATTGTGGAACAAAGTCTCTTGATACAGCATTTTATATAACTGGCAGTGTGTTTTCATTGGCGTACCAAAGTTCATCACCATTTACAATCTTAAGTGACATTGTGTTATATCTTCTATAAAAGTGGACATTTTTGCATTGCTGCAGAAACTAGCATGAAAATAAAAGCACACAAATATTTGTGCCTGCCATAAAGTAATGTTCCAGTAGTTGAGGTCTTGATTCTGCAGAATTAAAAACACATGAAACTCTTCTTACCCCACTAAGATGAGCGCAAAAAATTAGTCGCACAAAAATATCAACTTTTGCAGTAATAAAAGTGATGTAAGTTAGTTTTCATGATTTGTCTGCAATCTTTGCTTGTGTGCAAAAGTGTATGATGGAAGTTTGTAAACACTGTAGAAACCATTATGGAGGAATTGAGGTGTTTGAAATTAAACTGGAAGCAAGGTTTCCTTATGATGGAAGTTTGTAAACACTGTAGAAACCATTATGGAGGAATTGAGGTGTTGTTTGAAACTAAACTGGAAGCAAGGTTTCCTTTCCTCATTTTTTGTTCTTTTGACTTTTCTGTAAAATATGATCTCAAGCTATGCAAAAATGTGGAAGTATGTGTTTATTCAAATTCATGAATTACATCATGTAGGGCAATTTGTCAATCAGTTGCAATGAACAGTATGTGTTTGTTTTCTTTGCACCACTCATTAATATTTTTAGGAATGTCATGTATGGTACAGACCATTTCTGCTGAAATGTTGGATTATGAACAAAACATACATATATCATAAGTATCTACATAGCCTATGTATGACTTATGGGTGGATCAACTGAATATGAGATAAGACATACATGTATTACCAAGAGAACTACAGAATACTGTGAAAGTGGATTTTTTGCACTTGGCCAGGTATAATGAATTTCACAAACAATATATTCAAAATATTAGATAGTGCTACCGCAAGCAAAAATATTTGCATGCATTCATTTCCAGGCTAGTTTCTGGTTGCATAATTTGGTGAAAATATCCAGTCTGCAAGAAATTGCTTTTTACAGCATCATGGATCATTTTAAATACAGTAAAAAAAAAAAACCAACAAACTAAAACGACACTCCAGATAATGCCTAATGTACCACCTACCTCTTGTACCCCATTTTACTCTGTAATATGTCTCTCACTCATTCTCTTCCTCTCTCTCTCCCTCTCTTTCTCTCAATCTCCCAGTATATATACAACTGTCTTTCTCTCTTTTTCTTTCTCGCTCTCTTATCTTTCAAAGCCCTCCTCCTCATCCTGTATGAAAACATGGATCTTCTCCAGAAGGAACTAAAATAGAGCAGGTGTATGCTCAATGAGCAGTGTTGTTTGGGGCTCTCTGTGAAGCTTATGAATACATGGTTGCTATGGAATTGATTGATTTCAAGATACAGGCATTGAACAAGCCATCAATTCATGCATGTGATTCAGACCTAATTTCTCAAGAGGAGGAGTGCTTGGAGAAGTGTCTACTGTTTACCAATAATTGGTTGTCATGGTTTCAGCATGGATAAATGCTGTAGGGAAAAAACAGAGGCAGTATAAAGTATGAAGAAAGTTGTGATAAAACTGAGAGACGCCACAAGGTTTTTGAGAATAACACATCTGTATGCTGCCTGTATACTACTCACCAGAGAGGAATTATTATCTTTTTTTTTTGCCTTGATGGTAGGTGGTATGTAATTGGCAATCATCTGGTAATTTTCACCAGATGATGTTTGGCTAGTATGCTTATTACAGATTTGGATAGGGATGTTGAGATACTAATTCAATATTGATGTGCAATTTTTATTTAATTTGTGAAAGGGGAGGGGGGGGGGGGGTGTCAGGGGCTCCAGTCCTAAGTAATGTATATTGTATGTGACAGGTAGTAACATATTTCATGCAACTGTTCTGCAACTTGTCTAGTGTGTCTTTTTTTTTTAATCCATTTCCATCTTTTTCTTCTAGGTATGTACAGTATGTAAATGTTATCAATTTCAAATGTTTTGCAAACCCACTAGATCTAGAAAGCATATATTGGCAGATGCTGATGCCATGACTAAGTAAATGAAATAGAGAATGATTTAGAATGTGTACATGCAACATTTCATCATGTCTAAGTTTTCAGAAGGGAAATACATGAAGTTATTTGTATTGCATCTAGAATCTGCTTTCATGCATGTAACTGATGCTTGAGGTAGCTTTTATAGTTTGAAAACATTTTATCTTTTAAGTCCTTGAATATCTGTCTGAAGATAAGCAGTATCTGTGCCATGCATGTGTGTGTGTGTTGAACTTCACCTCAAAATCATGCACATGTTTTATGTTGTAGAAATGATTAAGTATATTTTGAAGTTAAAATCATTTTGTGTTCTGTTTCTGTCATGTTTTAATTCTTAGGTGAAAAGATTATGATGTCAAAATATACACGTATGGTAGTTTACGGTATGTTGTGTTCACATTTGATGGTACAACATGCCTGGTCCTGTTTAGAGATTTAGAGAAAAAAAAAAAGAATGAAAAATAATTTGGTGAACGAGGGCTACCACTTCCAGACAAATTATCATTCTCTTCAAATATATTTATGTTACTTTGTTTTTATTCAAATTCAAATTTTTTCAAATTCATGTTTAAGGACGCCATGGATGCAATACGCCGAGATGTCTCCCGTCTGAGGGAACGATACAAGGTTCTCCAACAACAGCAGTTCACGTTCATCAATGCATTGGACAACACACGGTCGGATGCATATGAGAAGACAAAGCCGCTCAGATCAATTAATCAGGTTTGGAATCTTTGGACATATCTGACTTACTGATTTCTTTCTTTAATATATCCAGCATATTTTGTTATCAAATATTCACATATACATGTACATTGTACAATGTATATGTTCCTGTCCTACAATTATCATTCTAAATCATGAGAAAATGTTGAGTAGTGTTTTATAATCAAAGTGGATACAAGCTAGATGCTCTGTAGACTTACATCAAGACAACATTTTTGTTAACTGTCAACACTTTTGACTGAAAGACTTTTTCAAATATTTTTGATTATGTGACATGCCATTACAACAAGACTAACTTGAACTTGAATTTACCAATGACAAATATGGACTTTTCAGCTGGTATTCTTGTTGACTCCAGATTGCAATAATGCAGTCAGAAATGCGTTTCTCCAATTCGCACCTGTCGGTAGTTTCATAACATAAGTAAAGATCTGCATTGCATAGTCTATAGAATTATAGCAAAATGTGACAGTCACTGTTATGGGAGGTATGGAGAAACTTGCATGATAAATTGAAAATAACAAAACTTCAACGATTTAGGAAAGAAAAAAAAACGAACAAGCATAGATAACGATCATTTGTCATTAAATGTTCTGTATATTCACTGCACAAATCGCTCATCTATCTTTTGGGTACAAGTATTGTATCTTTACTTAAACTACACATGTACCAGTGGCTAAAAACAAAAATCCATCTTGAGTTATAAACACTCCAAGTTTTTAGAACAATGCAACTTTTTTTTCTCATTGCCCCCCCCCCCCCCCAAAAAAAAAATGTTGTGATTTTATCATCACTTTTGATAATCCGGATTCTGCTATACTCTTGTCCTGTGGGATAATGCAGTAACAAAAATTATCACATAATATGTGAGCATTTTTTCCTTCTAAACCATTCAAGACAATAAGCCAGTTCGGGGTTAGCTCATGGGCACATCGGTACAAATGACCTTTCTTCTTTCTCAGTTGATTAGGCACTCCACGAGTTTTCAAGCGAGAGAAGGTATTTTAGCTTACCCCACGCAACAATTTATGGAATTCATCAGTCATGTTCAAACAAAGAATGAACTTGCGTAGACCAGGTGACCAGAATGATCCATCAATTAGCACTTTGGAAAGCATCCATTTCATTATTTTGCATTGAATGCATCAACAATCTTTTTCTATTGATATTGTCAAATACCACTTTTGCTGTCAGGTGGATGTGCTGGCAAGCACCACTCATAATGATCACTTGAATAATCATTACATCACAGATGCTTATCTCAGTGAATAAAAAACCAACATGCTCTGCGGGTACAGATGACCTTTTTCTGCTCATGCTCAAAGTGGAACCCCGAACTGGCTTATTACTGTACATTTATTTTTTGGGTTGCTTTTCATTGTTCTTTTGTGTTTGTTTTTGTCCTTGTACGTAGGTGAAAGAACTCTTTGAACGTAGCCGGAATGCAACTGACCGTCGTGCCATGAAGCAGTGGTTAGATCTTGTTGGCGAGCTGACCAATGTCGTGATGCGAATATCAAATATCAATCCAGACATCCTCAAGGAAGGTCCAGCTAGCCAGTCCCTCGACCGGTGTCGTACCCTGCTCAACCCCAGCAATGAATTTTCTGCACTGAGGGCAGGCTATCCTCACCAAGAGGTAAGAAGTTCATTTTCAAAGTCTAGTCAGCCAACAAAAAAACAGGGATGCAAAACTTTGCATTGTATTAACTTTGTAGTGAAAAATTAAAGGAATGTTATTTGGTGCATATTTTGTCTATTCATCCATTCATCTATTTATTCATTCATTTATTGAGTTGTGTATTCATAAATTATAATCTCCTTGTCTTTTCATTATAAGTTAATTCAACCTAAGCGATTAATTTTCTGCCTGAGGCTTAAGCTTTGTTCATGGTCATATCAGTGGCAAATGAAGAAAATCTAGTGGAGGCAAGTGATACAAAAAAATTAAATGGTTTTCACTGCAAATTAATAGATTAAAAACACCAAACTCAATAGAAATTATATCACCTGGGCATCACAAATGGAATTTCTGGGTACAATATACGTCAATGTTACTAAAATATAAATTCTTTTGCTTTTGTAGCATTTGCTATCAAATGATCGTAACTTTTTGGTCATTGATGAAGGTGAGAAAGCGTAAAATACACATGACTAAAAAAAATGTATTCCCAAATACTCTGTTTAATAACTACCAACAGGTCAATCATCTAAGTTGCTCTGAGGCCCGTGTTCTATACGGAGGGTGTGTCAGTATAGTTCCGCTGGTGTTTGATAACCTCCTGAAGATCTATGCTGTCTACAGAGAAAGTCAGAGCGAGCTGAATGAGACATGGCCAACACAGTCACAAAGACCCCGCAGCGTCCAGAGTGCTAGACATCAGCGATCAAATACTGAGAGTAAGTAGCAAGTCTTGTAGTAGACTTCTCCTAAACATGAGTACAATAGCTTCAGAATGACAGTTGTGATTGCTCTTGACAAGGTTTAAAAAATGTTTGAAAGAGTCACCCCTTTTGAAATGGAAAATGTCACCAATTGAACACATGTGTGTCAGATTCTTATCCTATCAAAGTAAAATATCAATAAAATTGATTTTGGTGGTGTATCTGTAACACATCAAGATATACTCTCCAGAATGCATCAATTTAATTATTGTATTGCATAAAATAATCTTTGCAAAGCCTCTGAAATGAAAAGTATATGAAATTGAACTGCACAGCTAATATGTCCATCTAAGAATTTCAGTGTCTTGACATCAGGAAGGTATCTCCTAATTTGAGTTGAAAGTACTCTGCAAATGGTGTCACATCCATTTTGTTCTCATGCATTTTAGCAAAGACACGCCCCTTCAGCTTAAATTTTCTCTCTGAAAGGGAATGGTGAATAGAAATATGCGTTGTGATCAAAAATATAGTGGACTCCTGTTATAACGAAGTCCTCGGGACTGGCAGTTTTCTTTCGTTATGATATCGAAATTTTGTTATAACCGAACAAATAAACAATAAAAAACATAGAGTGGATAATGCTTGGGCCTGAATTTTTACTAAGTTGTAACCGGAATTTCGTTATAACGGTGTTCGTTATAACAGGAGTGCGCTGTACCAACTTTCATATGTCATGAAAATGTACTACCACGAATTTTGTAACTGTTTATGCTGCAGAGTTTGGCATATGCAAAGTATTACCAACCATGGAGATGAAATAAAATAGTTTGCTCCTCTAACAGCATGCACTGTTGCTATAATTTTAAACTCACATGGAAAAATATCTGTCTTTTTATGTCCATCCCAGCCCAAGTAAATCCCAGAGCAAAGACAGCCCTTGGTAATCGCAATGACCAGAAGAACAGAGACAAAGGGACAGACACTAATGACCTCTCCAAGAGGATGTTGAAGCTTTCATTCGGCAAGATGCCGAAGGGCACGGATGAACCGGTCCTCTTTTACCGACGCACTCTCAACGGCCGCGCAGACAAGCTGAACATCACCGGCGGGGAGATCACGTTAGACAAGGCACCATGGCGAGGGGCATCGTATGATAAAATCAACCATGTTGACCATCGAAGATTTGTAAATTTAGAAGGCAAGTTCTACTGAATTTCTCTTGGAGTACTGGTACTCTAAAACTGTTATGTCTTTTATGCTGAAAAGTTTTCTGTAATGGGTACTGTATATGTCATATATTTCACATATTTCTTTGTTCATGAACTTCACAAATTGAATTACATTTGCAAAATTAACATACAAAAATATTGCTTCTTGTAGCACAAATGTGGTAGATGTCTTAAAAGTGGGATATTGCTAACTTTGTTTCTTTAGAAGGGACGGAATTGATATTTCATTCTCAAATTGTGGTTCTCTATTGTGAATTTAACCACCCATGAAATGGTTAAATAGCAAGTCCAGATTAGCAAATATATATATATGGCATATATAGTACCTATCAACTTTATTAACTGAATTGTGAAAGAGAGGGTATAAATCTAAAAGATGCAAAACGAGCATAGCTGCTGTAATCATGGATATATCTATATTCAGGTTTATGTCAATCTGCTGCATTTACCACTTGGTGATGATGAACTTGTCCCATCCTTTCAGAAAATAGGGTTTAACTTAACTTCAATAATTTGTCCAAGTAACAGTCATGTGTAGAGAATGCCTCCTTTTTTATCAATAGTTGTGTTTTGTGACTAGCTTAAACATGTCTCCCAAAATAAGAACAAAAAATATCATTCAGCTGGGCATAGACAGCAGACCTAGAATGTGATTGCCAACATGTTGGTGATTGGACAAATTATATTGTACACCCTCATAATGCCCTTATCTGTGAAGCTAGTTGTAGACAAACATGTATACTCTGTAGAAGCTGAAACTGCAATTACTGAGATCCCATAACTTTGTTAATTAGTGTGTTGGGTAGTGTTGTACAATCTTAGGGACATTGTAATTTGTCACAAGACAGATTAAGTGTTGAATTGTTGATATTTATCAAATTCTGCAGTATCAAGTACCGTTCTTTATAGGTGTGTGAATAGAGCAATGCTGAACACTAAAATAAACAAATTACCTGAACAAGAACAGCACATGAACTGTAATTTTATACATTACCGGTAAAACACACTTGGTATCCATGGTACTACACCTGTTATACATGTACATGCTGTCTTGTAGAATAAATTTGAAGTTAATATCTAATCGAGCAAATACAAGTGAACAATGACTAATGCACCTAATTTTGAAAATATTTTGCAATATAAAACCTGTAAAATATGTTGATGAATTTCAGTTTTTAGTGCACTAATAAGAGATATTCCAATTCATGTTCAAGGTTGTAATACACTGAACTGCCATGCTCCATTCCCTTCCAACTCCTGGCATTTGGGGAACACCCCAAATGCAAATTGCTGCATTTGTCATGGCAAGAGTCAACATGATGATACTTTACCTATCATCAATCACGGTTTACTCTGACCAGACAGTCAACGAATCTGTAATTTAGTACATCAAATAATCAAAATTAGAAATTTGAATTTGTGTCCATGATTTATCAACCAGCTAGCTTATGAATACCTTATTGCTGTGCACTGTAATGCCAATCTATTGGCAAATCAAAGTTTTATGTTCAGTAGGCAAGATTTCCCTGGTTATCTGGATGGATTCATGAATAACTTGAGATTATATGACAAAAGCAGCAGGCTGAAATAGGCCAAATGGAGTGAATTTTGAGATAAACTGGAAGGGCCAAATCTGAATGTTCGACCAATGCTATTGTTTAGGTGTGTGGCCTACAGAGTGACAGACCGCAAAGAAGTGTCCAATCACACTTTGAGGACTCGAAAGAAATCCTTCACAATCTTTTTATTGTATGTATCCATGAGAAAATGAAATTGAAAATGAGATTGTGAAGATATGCAGACATAGTACCACATTATGAAGTTTGTACATCATGTGATAAACACATTTTGTACAATTCTTAAAACAGGTAAACCATTTCCTTTCTGCAAGGTTTGATTAGAAATTACTTTTTATTGCACTGGTCTATAAAATAAATATTACTTTTTATTGCACTGGTCCATTGAAGAAGATATAATTATGTCTGTCAGGACAGCAAGTGACTGATTTTTGTACATTTGATACAACAATCAAAGAAATTCTGTCAACTTGAAAGGCCATCTGACCCTGCTTTTAGGACATGCATACACTCAGTTGTGAATCCATCAAGCCATGAAACAAATGTAGTTTTCACTAAGAAAAAAAAAATGCCTTCAATATTAATGCTACAAACTTAAGTCAGTGAGATAAGAGCATTCTGCATGAAAACTTTGCTGAAATGTATTGATTTGGTGGTATTAAGTAACACAAATGGAGAAAAAAAAATGGATATGTTATCCATAATGTGTCAAATTAATTGCATGAAATGTAATAATTCATGTGTTTTTATTGCATGCTCATGTGGGGTTAGTATGTTAAGAAAGGGCTTATACAAAACTAGGATTGTAGTCTGACTTTGATGAATTTGCCAAATTAAAGAATCTGTTCAAACTAAGATAAAAATGTATGTGTTGTTGATTGCATGTAGCAACTTCAGCAGACAATCCACCCTGTTACTAAGTCACCTGATTGAATATCGTTTATCACAGTTATCACAATTCTTATTACCCTCAACATGAAAACAATTCACTTATTTTACGTCAGTAATTCTAAATACTAAATTTTGTTGACTTACATCACCTTGAATATTCATAATGCTTGCAAATACTTTTGTCAATGTACTTTTGAGTATGTATATATTTCAATTTTGTAAATTGAAGCATTATGTATACAGCTGTACATAGGGCAGTGGATGTGCATGTGACAGATAGTGATAGACAAGTGTTCGAATGGTTTCTTCCCTTAACCCTTTTAGTGCCATGAACTTTAGACAGTGTGTAGAGCGCTAAGGGCTTTCCTTAAAAGCATACAAAGGGTTAAGACAGATTGAACTACAAATTATATGTACAATGTAGCATTAAGACTGTTATTTAGTACATGTATTCATTTTTACATGTAATAGTCAGGATTACGTTTTTCTGTTGACAACTGGTCTAACATTATGTCATTTTATGCTACATATTTTCTTTTTAAATCAAAGCAGTGAAATGCTGTGCAGTGTTTTTTTTTTTTTTTTTTTTTTTTTTTTTAAACAGCACATTAAATGCATATATAGTTTGTAATGTTACTTACTCTGTTTTTTTTTTTTTTTTAACTCTTCACTTTCAGACATTCCAGAACTTGGAGTGTCACTTTTTCAGTGTTTACTCTAGAAGCTATTTGATTGTGCTATTTTGCAACCATGGTTTTGCGCGCAATCCATTTCCCCCCCCCCCCCCCCCTGCAACACACTGTGTCAAACTGTGTGAATTTGACACCAATGTTGTCATAGTTGTCTTTCTGCAAAATTTATATTGAGCCAAAAATAACAGTATTTCTTAGGAAAGCAATTTGTTTTTGAAGTCAAATATTTTTAGAATATGAGAGCAGTTGATCTTGAAGCATTATAAACTACAAAGACACTTTCAAGAAAGACTATAAAATATCCATTTCTTGAAAGACTATGAGATGCTCATGGATAATGTAGTCCTGTGTAATGTATTGAGAAGTCAAAGAAATACACTGATTATGATCCATTAAAGCTTCCTATTCAACCCTTTTAGATAATTAAATATGAACTATCGTCTAAGTGACATATTTGAAATGTATGCATATTAGAACTCCGCAAAACCACACTAACGTTAAAGTGTAAACCATAGTCTATAATACACACAATGTTCACATTTTTTTCTTTGCACTAAAGTGTTTTATTATGTATAAAAACAGCAGCAGATATGTACAAGTATGTACAAAGGAGAGCAAATATATGTCCTACATGGACACTTTTGACCACAATGTGTTTCCACTGGTCATCTTTTTAAAGTGTTATTTATTCATTTTTGTAGACAGCATCAGACAAGTGCACAGCTCTTGTATTTTTGTTAAAAAAGAATAACATCATCCACATCTAGATCATCAATATCATCAAAACTTGACTTTGTCCCCAGCCAATTAAATGCATAAACATTTTATGCATAGTTCCTCATGGATATTGGAAACAGACCTTTCAAATATATCATCAACAACATAATTCACTAAAAAAAAAGAAGAAGAAGATTGTCACAGATAATGGTAAATTTGTGTTAACTTGTCAAACTATGCAAGTCCATTGCCAACATTCTTTTTCCTGAAATATAAGGTGTGCGAAACACACATACTAACAAACAGAATCTATGATTTTTTTGTCACTCCTTTGCAATATCATAGGAAACAGCAAAATTTCCTTTTCATGTTTGATCAAAACTTACAGTAATATTGATAATCTGATAGGGTGAAGACAGAGGTAATTAATTTCATGTGTATGAATGAACACCACATGGTTTGAATAATGGTGGTCACAGCATCAGCACTTTGTCTACCAGCAATCCAAACCTGGACGTAAAAGGATGCGACTTTAATTTACATTGCGTATTACTAATGGATCACTTGACACAACAAACGAAGTGTGGAATCATGACACTAATACAGTAGACATTGATTTCCACTGACTGGCACACTATCATAATATAATCTGATGGAAAGACAATTCTGTCTAGGAGTATCGCAAAGCTATGAAGTTACAACCTTCTGCTATTGAAGGGGGAAAAAAAATAATTGTTCAATTCCATAATCTGTGAATATCTTTGGATATGAATGAACCTTTGTTCATTGTTCAGAATTTCAAACTTATTCTTTGAACCGAAGTATTGATCCCGGCATGATATTGATCTTCCACAAATCAATGGCAGTATCAAGTGATCATGATGATTCAGAAATGATATCAAATACACGGTGGCTCTCAATCTTTTAACAATGGCTCACTGGTCATACAAATCAGAGAAACTGATGCTTAACTGATTGCAACCTCCAGTGTTGCAGGAGAGATGCTTGAAAAGAATCTCTGTCTCTCAAATCTGGCCTGCTGTATTTGGCTCTCCACATAATGCTGATCGTTCATTCTGGCGCCCACAGCTTGAACTTTCTATCAAACGATGCTGTGGCAATGTACTGTTCGTTAGGTGAAAGGTCAACACACATGACCTTGCCATCATGGCCTGCCAGAGTCTTGAGGGGTGACCATCCAGGATGAGCCCAGACCTGTGGGTAGATGGATTTTAAGCAAAAATAGATAAACAAAAGTCTTCCTTACCCCGAGTCATACCCTTTAATTCATGAAAATCCTAAAGCCCGCTGCACACTATAAGACTTTTGGTCGCACAACTAAACAACTTTGGATCTGAAATAAACAAACATGTTTATTCTAAGACTATTGTGATTTATTTCCGATCCGAAGTCTGTCAGTCGAAGTCTGTCAGTCGTAAAGTGTGCTGCGGCTTTTTGCTTCTTTATTTCAAAATTGTATCTTGTCCTCCTTTAATTTTGCTTGAAGCAATTGGAACATTATATACTAGTATGGTATCCAGTGTCACAAAATCTTACATTTCAACACAAAATAAATTCCTTCTAGATGGTGAAATTGCTCTTCAAAGGTAATTTCACTGTCCTATTTTCATATCGTCGATTGGGTGACAAGACCTTGTATCTGCAATTTTTGTGAAAATGACTTTTTTTTCGATTAGTGGTAAAATAATGGGTTAAGTGATGTCCTGTCCAAATGCCAACTGTCTTACTCCAAAAATGAAGCCACCAGACATGTCAAAGGAAAAGCTATCCCATTTGCTGTAGTGCTTTGGCCGCCATGTTTTTTGACTCTCCTGAACATTTGACATTTTGTAGATACGAGGTCTTGTCGCCCCAGCAACGATATACAAAGAGCTTGTGTGGACTTGAAGAAGTTTCTTACCTTTGCAGTGCAGTCATAGGAGCAGGTGATGAGGTAGTCACCACGGGAACCTGGAGAGGGGAAACAACAGAAATACATCTGAGTCTTGCAGATTGTAATGTACAGCTGTAAAATGCATTTAGTATTTTGTCACGTAATTGGGCACAAGCTACGCATATGGCAGTGGCTAAAACAGCATGTGTAAACACAAATGGATCATGATCCTATCAAGCACTTTGTGGTGCTGTAAAGAGGAGGCCCTGAGAGTTATTGCTTTATGCCTGGCATTCAACTTGCACACACTAGAATTTGCTGCACTGCGATACTTCTCTGGAACACCTCAGGCTTGCATCATGGTTATAATGAACAACATTTGAGAAAGAATAATGCATATATCTGTCTAGTGTAGATCCCCCCCCCCCCACAGCACACAAATACACACATACACCCACCACATGATGATGATGATGATGTTGATGATGATGATGATGATGATGATGATGATGATGATGATGATACATGATACATGAACACTTGTAATGCCCAGGTATCCATCATGAATAAATGGTCATGGTGCAGAGAAAGGCAGAGAGATGATAATGATACCGGTATACACACAAACACACACTCACATTTTATCTAGCAAACCCACACAGTCCTCTTGTCCTCACCTTGAAACTTGACACCTGAGATGAGATTTTGATGGGCTGGGATGGTGTGCAGAAGTTTGTGCTGCCTCATGTCCCACAGCTTGACAGTGTTGTCTTCACTACCAGTAGCCAGCTGGTACCTGGGCACAGTTGAATGCAATATACGTATGACATTAACAGGTGGAGCAGAAAGGAAGTCACTTTTGAAACTTTGTATGTCTTATCTCTACGATGTCTTCGTCAGTGTAACTATTTGATAAGTTTTGCATCTGGCAACAACTAGGTTGTGACCAATTTAGAACAAAAATCTGCAACACAGATGATTACAGCATGAAGCAAGCTTACAGCACTTTTCCTCTGTTTAGTTCATAGATAAAAACTATGCATCAAGTGTTAACAATTACACGCAACAGGGGGCACTTCTAGATAGAAAACAGATTTTGCACTTTAAAATGCAGGCATCAAGACATTAACATGCTCCAATTCAATCTGCAAATGATTTGGTAAACTCAGCATATGACCTTACTGAAATAACATGGCACACATATACACTTCTGCCTGCAAAAGGAAAAAAAAAAAGGAAATGAATGAAGATATTGCAAGAAGCCACGTCGTCAAGTGTAATACCTTCAAATGAACGAGACAGATGAAGGTAGAGGTAAAATGACACACACATAAGTTACATTCTGATCACATTGCAGTCAGTAAATGTGAAAAGTCTGATCGTGATTTGGCACTGGTAGACTTGACAGAAGAGCAGGAGTGAAATTTCTCCCCACTACAGGGGATTTTTGTTATGATGAGGACCTAAATACCATGACAGTTACCTGTATATCAGGTTTCTCTCTCTACTGGGGTACAAAAACGAAGAAAAAAAGGAATTAGGGCCTGCAAAATCACCTTGTTATGAGAGGCTTTTGTTATATCTCACTACTTTATAATGAGGTTCCATAGAATTAGCATGAAGGCGTTAGAAAGACTTACCCATTTGGGGAAAAGTTGATTGCCAACACAGACTTGAGATGCCCTTCGAGGAACATGATGCATCGACCCGTTCTCAGATCCCACACCCGTCCAAAGGCATCCATCCCTCTGATGAAAGGAGCAAGCACAGAGCAAAAAGGGTAAAATTTGGCTTTATAAGACATCCAAAGTTACAAAACAGGGGAACAACACATGATACTGACTGACAGTCAAAAGAAGAATGATGAGTTCTAATCACGCTGGTGTGATTTCTTATTCTTGATAATTTTTCTCCTTGGTTAATTTTAGTATCCTTGGTTAACCCTAAAGGGGCCGGGCTTTTTTGGCTATGCTCAGACCGGGGGGGGGGGGGGGGGGGGGAGATCTCGGCCATCGGTGGTGCGATCGCGATGAAATTTTGCATGCGTGAGACCCGCGTCATAATCTACAAGACTGTGTCATAAGATTTTTTGAAACAATCAATTTCTAATTTTAATCAATTAATTATGCAAATTAAGCTCAAGATGATATTTTAACCTAATTAAAAGCATTGAGAGTCTAATTTTTGATCTGTAAATCTGTTTTAGCATATTCAACAATTGTACATCACAAAAACTTCCAAAACTCATTTCAATTCTTATGTATTTTATTGTTTTCAGAATTTCTTATGTATTTCCTTGTTTTTCAACTTTTGTTTTTTCTTTGTTTTTTCATTGGAAATTGTCACTGACCACTTTCTACCATAATTAGCACAAAATTAATCAATGAAAGTGATTAATTGTAAAAATAATCAGGTTTTTATGACTTTCATGACAGAGCACTGTTTTCCATAGGAAATGTACTCAAAATCACAACATTGTGCCCGTTGTGGGGCGACATTCCGTTACAAAAATGGGCGAGGCTTCGCAAAAGTATGCGCGGACGTTGCAAATTTGGTCTCAAAAGTTGCGCAAGACTTGAACAAAGAAAGTCAAGAAGCCTCACGATGAGGCCTTCTCGCGTTACAGAATTATAGCGCGAAACGTCGAGGCCCCCCCCCCCCCCCCCCCCCCCCCGGCCCTTTTAGGGTTAAAGGCAAAGTGCGAGATTCAGAGTGGTTATGCTTTATCTGCAGGTCTGAGTATAGTTCAAAACTACCATCTGCTTGTGTCACTGTCGGCATTAATACTACTGGGTCACTCGGATGTAGTAGCTTGCATGGGGTAACTAACCACATAACCACCCACAGCAAGGGCCATTTTAATAATGGCACAATGATGCATCAATGTACCGTATCAGGACAATTACCCCCTTTTCCCCTGGCTAAATACTAGTTAGTGATAAGGTTAGAGTAAAGATTAGGGTTAGGGTTAGGTTTAGGATCAGAGTTAGGATAAGGATTAGGATTAGGGTTCGGGTCAGGGGAAGGGTCTGGGGTAATTGTCCTAGGTAGAACCTAATATAAAACACCAAAGCCTCTTTCTAGAGTGCAATAGGGAGGTTGAACATCAGTGACATTGGCATTGAAGTGTGATGTATTGTATCCAATTTCCTCTCTTAAAAAGAATTAAGATTCAGAGCAGTGTTTGGGGTGTGTATTTGTCGCAATGCAGAACATACTGGGAACAGGTTAAGTATCATTCAGTATAACAGCTTTCAAACGAAGTACAGCCTGGAGCATGTCTCACCCTGTGGCACAGAGGGCGCCATCTCTTTGGAAGTCAATGGCATAGACCGCCTTGCTGTGGCCTTCTTGGTGGAGGATCTCTTCTTGTGCCTCCAGGTCCCACAAACGCCATGAGGAGTCAAAACTGATGAAGGGGGACAGAGCAATGGTGAAAAAATATGCACTATTGGGTAAATGCACTTGATACTTGCAATAGAATGTGCCCTACAGATGTAAGTAAGTGAGGAGTATGGTAAAACTGCTTCCATACTCATGTTGTAATTCAGTTTCATAAAGACAAAGAGAAAACCAACTTACGGGGAGGAATTGTGCAGAAGATGTACCGATACAAGCTAATGTAAAACCAGAAACATTTAAGACATGAAACTTTCAAGAATTGGAAGCAATGGCCTTTTTCATGGCACAAAACTTTCGTGAATTGGAGCTGACTGCTTTTTTTGCAGCATGAAACTTTTGTGAATTGGCGACTGGCAGTCAATGCATTGTGTGGACAAAACTTTTGTGGGCACTTTACTTTTGCGAATCTTGGCCCCTTGAGAAATTTGCGAAAGTTTCATGCATGCAAAACTTTCTGGTTTCACAGTAATCTACAAGAATGCTTCATTTCAAATAAGAATGGACATTTTGACAGATAACGCATTACTACTTCGTGATACTCATTTCTCCCAAATAGATACAAGAATTAGACCACAACATTTGTGCATAATTGAGGTGGGCAGCTGGAAGCTAAGGTCAAAATAAGAATATACAGGCATATAATGCTATATAGTAGCACCACATGGTGCCCACTTACACAAAGGCAAAATATCACAGAGGACTAAATTATGGTTACCATTGGTATACTGTGAAACAAGGAATGTTCGCGTGCATTTTAATTTAGCGAATTTCGCGAGAGCCAAGATTCGCGAAATTACAATGCACATGAAATTTCTTGTCTACACTATATGCATTGAATGTAAGATGCAACTCGCAATATTTCATGCCGTGAAAAAGGACATTGGCTCCAATTTGCGAAAATTTCATGCTGCAAAAATATCAGGTTTTACAGAAATTCATTATTATTCACAGAGCTATCAAAAGATGAAGATATGGCAGCAAACATTCTACACTTTTGCAGGACCTGCCCAGGAGACTGGTGGAGTACTTTAAAAGGCTGACTAAACCATGATTGATCGGCAGACTATCTTACCATGTGGTACCCAGGAACCTGCCAGATGGATGGTATTCCACTCTCGCTACTCGAGACTCGTGACCCTCGATGTTTGCCACTGGCTCCTCACTGAAATCAACACAAAAACAAAACAGCATTTTCTTCACATTTATCAGTCATCACAACTGCGAAAAGCAAACAGCTTCATTTAAAGGAAACCTCTGGATGATTTTCAGACTTTTACATTTGAACAGCTATAAATAAGTTATGAATACAGAGTTTCAGAATTTACAGTGATTGGGGTTGAGGAATAAGAATGTTTTCAAAATTTAAAACATATTGCAATGAACAAGGATGATGGCATGGCAGCCTCACCATAAGAATGCACGAGTTGGGGCTCAAGGAAGCAGAACAAAAGAAGAATTCAAGCATGAATTTCACACAGGTGAACATGTTAAGCAAGCAGTATTGTAATGAAATTACACGGCTAGATTTCTGAAATATGTGAGGCTCCTATGTTATCAACACTGTTCAGTGTAATTTGTTTAAGATTTTTCAGAGTATTGGTTTCTCTGCTCAAGGACCACAATAAATTCAACAAGTCCACATATGGAGCTGTCAATTTATGAATTACATGATATGAAATTATAAAAATCATCTGGAATGCCCCTGTAAGACACTAGAATAAACTCATATAAAGGCATATTTTCTGCACCCTATAACCCTGAATGATAGCACCCCCTAGGTATCTGGAGTAAAGACTCACCTTTCTAGTGACCAGAGTTTGACAGCGCCGTCTGCTGAGCATGACGCCATGCAGCAGGCAGAGGGTGCCAGAGACAGGGTGGCCTGGGGGTGGAACACCACACAGCCAACATTGTTGTTATGGCCACGCAGCGTCTTGATGTGGTTGAACTCCGGTGTTGTCCACAGCTTTATGAGACCACTCCTATTTCAGAAATAAACGGCATTGAGAACTGATATAGTTCATGAGAAAGGAATGCAATCCTCAAAATGCATGTCATGAAATTGTCGCCGTTGGACGATATTTGTGGTCAGAAATAGTGACCATTTCAGTAAATATATCACAATTGATTTCCTGTTCATTTTGTATAAACTATAATGCACATGTTGGCAATGTGAGCTTTGAGCACTGCTGAATGGCCACAGGTTGATGCACTTTAATTGCAAAAGAGGAGTTCTACTGTATTTTGATCACTTCTTTCACATCAATGCCAATTTTTCCCTGTAGACAACATTACAAAACACACTATTTGATCGCTTAATCCTAAAATCACTTTGAACACCCCTATCAACACAGAGTATCTACTGAAATGTTTTCTTGAAACTGCAGATCGAAAAGCAACAGCTTATTCTGGTAAGACTTTCACTGGTTTATCAAACACACTGCTAGCCCTTTAGGCTAAGACACTTTGTGCTTCACAGCATTGCTAGGAACATGTTAAAATGATCAAACACAGGACTCACCAAGACGCTGTTGCTAACATTTTGGAATCTGGACTAAATCGGCAAAATGAGATTGGTCTCTGGTCTCCAACTTCACTTCCAATTGCTGTCAGGTTCTGTTCACATTCAGCAACAAAAGAAACATGAGAGAAAGAGAAACAGATAAAATGTACAAACCACATAAATTACTCAATAAAAGTCATGTCACATGATGATGTAAGATTGAGAAAAATTGGGGAAAATCTATAATTACAAGCATATGTAATTATGATCTGTCATCTAATTTCAATTTATAGAATTTTTAAAAAATTCAGAGAAATTGTATGTTGTAGTTTTAATTCAGTTTCTTGTTGTTCATGAAAATTCCCAACATGATGCAATTCTTCATCAGTCATATTTTTGTTATATAACTGAAGAGAAAGCACAATCACTTTCACTACCAGTATGTCTATCAAACCAAATGAAAACATTCTTCAAGGCTCTCTCTACATTTGATATAATTCTCTATTGCCACTTTTGCAACAATCAAAAAAGAATCCATGAGGTTAGTGTAAATTGTATTATCAAAGTTAATTCTAATATTTCTACATAACAGTCTAACTCTTCAGTTGCAATCAGTATTCCTTTCATCAAACTATCAAACTCAAGAAAAAAATTATATTTGGTTTCATGGCTTTATGTTCATATCTACTACATGTACAGAAGTATTTTGTACTCACCCTAGCTTTTCTATGTAGCTCCTGTCTCCGTGCATTAGTTTGTGACTCTGGGATGTTCTGAGCCTTCCGTGCCTCTTCTAATCTCTTGGCCGCCCTGAATTCCAAAATCAGAATACATTTTAGCATAATATCATTGGTGATTAATCAATGAAGAATGTGTCGACTATAGAAAATATGCATAAAGGGCATGACTTTAAAATGTAAAACAGAAACATGGCCACTGCTATGTGTTTGGTCTTTATATAGAGGTTGAATTGATGGCAATGTTGACTTTTTTTTAATGTGTATGTGAATATCTTGACATTTCCTGAGACATATGCTGTGGCCAAGTATCATCACTGGATTCCTCTCCCACTGCCCCTCTCTCATCTGTTTTGGGTAATTCTTTCAATATTCATCAAAAGTAAACACATTCTATTTTAATATAACATGTGTCAGAAAGGAGTATCTTTGGAAAAATAAAGGTAAGTACAAATTAAATTCATGTGGCCACTTGGGAAGCAAATGCCAACATGCAAGCAAGCCTGGAACCAACAGCTGTTTTAAAGTCCCCTTTGATGAGCTAGATTAAGAAACTATGGTGCCTTGTCTACAGAGAGGGAACTACAACCAATGCTAATGTACTTGAACTGAGGACCTTATACACTGAAGATCCCGTGGTCTTAACCACTGAGCTACAACATGTCTGAGTCATCTGAATAATGTATGAAAAGGTGCATGTGTACCTACACATATAATTTACACCATGGAGCTATAACTGGACATATTTGATATGCACATGAATTCCTCTCATTATCATTCAAAAACAAGACTTCCAAGAACTTGACTGATATTGAATAAGTTTGTTGTGGTGATATATCTTACCTGGGTAATGAGTATTCAGCAATCCAGAACCTGGCACTCTTGAGGCTCTCTGGGCCTTCATGGTACCAAGTGGTCTCTTTCTCCTGCTTACAAAGAAGCAGGAGATTGTCAGACAAAACATAAAGACACAGACAGACACAAAGCCAGACAGGAAAACAATAAACTTTGATGCTACACAACATTCTTTTATACTCCAGTCATATTCTGGAGCAGCCCATTAAACCAATATGGGGCAAAGAACAAGCTGCATTCCAAGGACAGAGGAATTTATAAATTGCTTCATCAGCAAACATTATGTCTACTTTATAAATCAAATTGAAAAAAAGAAAGAAAGAAAAAAGATGACTAGGTTTATTTGGGCTAAAAGGAAATATCTCTTGCCAGATAACTGTATGTTAAGAGGCTTCTAACTGATATGATAATTCTAAAGCTCTTTGCTCCTTTAATGCTATCATTAAAATACTTGGTGCTCTGGAGTAAGAGATAGATGTATAATGCCACAAACCACAGCCTGAAAAAAAAAATGTTATGAAGGTTTATTGAATGCTGGTAAATTTGGTTTACATTGCTCTGTTAAGAAGAGCAGCAGCTGTGAAGCAGCCAATCTGCAGTGCATACTGAGGTGACAGTCATGGTCGCTGCAATTACTACAAGTTACAAATCTTTTCAGGAGCAAAGCCTGGGGCAACATCTATATTTTCATTCTTTTTTGCTTATATCTTTTTTCGTCCTAAACTCACCGCTTGCTCTTCCTTGGCCTTCTCCCTGCTGGCCTTCTTGGCCTGCTTGTCTTGGTCAGCCATCTCACCCAGGGCTGCAAGGAGGTGACGCAGACGCTCTCGCCTCTCCGCCGGACCTTCCCCAAACAAACCTGAGCAAAGGAAGACACTAGAGATACATGACCAGCTCGCCGTCATATTCCACATACACTGTATCACACATGCCATGTCACATTCAAAGAAAGTTGGTCTTCAGCATTACCATAGTATTTTCTCTTTTTTTTCTGAATATATTTCCATAACAATATATCAGTAATGCATAGAGTTTCTCTTTTCTCACATGATTCTAGACAATCTAAACTTACAGTCCAAAATTATTTCATTCCAAATGTGTGAGTTTACCTGATACAAAATCACAGAGCCTACTACATTGAATCCAACATAATGAAACATCACATGAAACAACATGTTTGCTTCTTTTTTTTTATCCAAAATATATTAAAAAAAAAAATCTTACATATTGGCTCTCCATACTTCCTCAGCTGGGCCTTCACTTCAGAGTCATCTGTTGACACTGTAATTTGCCTTGCCTGAAAAAAAAAAAAGATGACATTTGCAAAAAGGAAATAAACCAAAGAATTTTCTACATAGATTACATCTTTATCTCCATTTAATTTGCTATGAAAGATGCCACATACATCATTGACCCACCACAGAAATATGAGCTAAATAGATTTCAGCAAAGAATTCTATATATTTTGATATAATCTATATTGGCTTCCAGGTTAGTTCTTATTATGAAAGCAAAGCACCATCAACAATGAGAAACAGCTAAAAAACACGGTCAAATATGGTCAAATCTTTTCGTCACATTCATTTCCAAGAATTGCATCAAATAAAATTTTGTAATACAGTTAAACTCGCATAAGTCGATCTTCTCGGGACTGAGCAAAACACATCGACTTAGGCGATTTTCGACTTGTGCGTAAGTCGAAAAAAAATCGACTTACAGTTTCACCACAGGTACATACATGTATGTTTAATGTACATGTACAATTTGTATGTTGTCTACTCTGGAGCCGAGAGCTGGAGCGGTGTGCCGCAGCACGGGTCGCCCAGCAGGGCCGTGGCTAACTTTGCATGGACAGTGCATTAGTATTGGCACAGGTCCGATTACTTTACACCCTTGTTACACCTTGGGGAAGTGAATATGAACGATATTTGAGCAGTGATTGATTCAAGTTTACCATACCGTGGCTTGAAATGCCTGTAGAGGTGCAATTCTGATTTACCCGTGCCCGTAACTTTCCCCCTACTGCGCTTTGAAAACTCAGCAGCGGCCATTATACCACTCCACTGCACAGCGCTGCAAATGCCAAGCTACACTGCAAGCTCAATACTGTACATGTAAATGAAAGCATGTGTACTGTACGAACGCTTTACGTACGTAGCGCGACAGCTGACAGGGCTGTACCAGCGGACCCCCAAATACGAAGAGAGTTAAAGGATCCCATGCGATCGCTTTGAATTTTGATTTTAGATCATTTTTTTTTTTTGTCACCTCAAACTCATCTGACAAACAAAATAATGATGAGTAATAAATAATGAATAATAAATGACAGTGATTTATTACACAATAAAATCTTATTCGACTTAGGCACAGTGAATTCAATGGTTTTTCCGTGAAAGTGTTCTTGGAATTTCATCGACTTAGGCGAGTATTCGACTTACAAAATTCGACTTGTGAGTGAAGTAATACACGTACGTCAATGGGGAAAAATCGGGACTTTTTAAAATCATCGACTTGCGCGATTATTCGACATATGCGACGTCGACTTAGGCGAGTTTAACTGTACACTCTTTGTTAGCATAATTACACGATTGTACAATTGTCTTGATGCATAGGTGTGTTCTGTCCTATAACAATATTTTGTTCACTTTTAATTCATGATAACAGCAATAATAAGAAGATGAACTATTCTAATCAAACAATAAAGTCATTCAAATATTACAATCTGACCAATAAACAAACAACAAACAAACATGCTGTCATAAAAAACAATAGTTATTACATTTATGTAATAAGCAAATTATGCATGTAAAAAAGGGTCGCCCAAGCATCACAGATATGCAAGCTTACCTTCCTTCGCCTTTCAAATTCTGCTAAAAGCTCTTTTCTCCTTTCACTTATATGCTCCTCCAAGTCAAATGTTTCTCCTGGAAAACAAATGGGGGGGGGGGGAACAGAGGAAAAGGAAGAAAGACAGAAAAAGACAGAAGGGGAGGGGGGAGAGTAACATAGTAGATGAGATATGTAGTTCTGTTTTATTACTTCATTGTTCTGGTTCTCATACACTGAAAAGTATTCATCCCTTGATTCTGATATGGTGTACACTATACTGTACCTTCCAACTGCCTTAAAGCTATCGAGAAGCTATGTATACTGTAGAGGATGTATTTGCTATAAAGATTTCTCCTGCTACAAAAGAGCCACTAATCATTTATTCCCTCATCAAACACACACACACACTGAATAAAAGAAAGAAATAAAACAAGGAATTGAAGCAAATGCATAAGATAATAATCAGGTATGGAGCCTATATGCTTTTAAAATATTACATTCATATTTCCTCACCAATCTATGTAAAAATAGCTGAAAAAAACCCCAACAACTTTATTCAAGCTGGTTCATGAGCTGCTGCTACTGAAATTGTTCCCTACATACACACCAGCAGACATGTTGATGTTGCCCCCATCTGCACCAGAGTTACTGGGATCCGCGGTCATCTGCTTCTTGAGTTGCTTTTCCAGAGACCCATAATGCACACGCTGCTTCTTCAGGGCTGGCGCCCCTTCGTCGTCAGACATGATCTTGGTCCTTTTGCAGTCCGATGAACCTTCCTAGCAAGGAATTTATGATAGTAAAAAAAAGATAATAAACTAAATGATAATGAATAAAAACAACAACAAAATGATAAAGAAGAAGAAGAAAAAAAAAAACCAACAGCACGTACCCATGTATGGAGGTATAGAACAGACCCAGTAGCAGGTGCCATTTCACTTTTATGCTTAGATTTTAATTGGGGAATACATTCTGGCCCTGGTCCACTCAATCTTGACCACTGTGTTTGTCATTGGTCATATTTTTCTGATACAATAGCGTGTCTGAATATGTTATATGAAATGGCTGAAAATAATTTGCCCGATTTGTTTACAGAAAAAACGCCGCAAATAATGGGGTAAAATTTATTTTACTCCATCAATATTTTGTGACACCCTATCAAATTTTGCAGCGTAACGTTACACATTCAAAAGCATAAGTATTCACAGTGCAGTGTGATGTGACACTACTGCTGCAAGTACGTAGGCGGAAGCGCCGTCAGCTGCCTGTCGCTCTTCTCAATCCTCTCACATTTCATGCATCATGCACGCCCCGCTCCCGGTGCAGTGTAGTGTAGTCAACTCGTACTTCACCGTGGACTCATCATGGGCAGGACTCATGGCCATGCATTAATATGCTATGTAGCTAGCCACAAACGTGACACTGACATGAGTATGTGGGACCGATGTAAGTAACCGGGCTCCTTTCTAAAATTCCATTTTCGTAACTTTTGAAGAATTATTATTGCAATGGAAAATACCCATCGACAAAAATTACAATGGATTTCTAACGGCTCTGATAATTTACTTAAGATACTCACAATAAACTCAGCAAAGTAAGACAAATAGGTTCGGACGATTCACGATTTCGTTCGGATTCCGCAGACTTGAACGTTCAATACTTTGCATTTTGATATCCATTAAAAGATCACACAAAAACATAATTTGTTATTTCTCATCTATATTTAAATAAATTAATATAGTTAGGATTTTTATCTTTGTAAATTGAAGCTAATTTTTGCATTTTATGTAATTCATAATTTGATTGTACGCACATATCTTATCTCTTCTCTTCTTAATTCCACGTAGACTCTGCTACCGTAGCAAAAGTGGGGTAATGAAGACAAATGTAGACGTTTCAAAGAGTTATTTCTCGCATGTATATACCTCCATTTACTCTGTAGTGTTTTAGCTGCTATTTTATGACTATTTCTTCAAAAGAACCGTGTTCAGATGCTCCAGTAACTGGCAACGCTACAGTCTGGTCGAACTACGTAGTCCTACCCGTGCTAATCGGTGTTTGTTTATCGTTGAGGTAACTGCGAATCGAGGCTAGGGCCGAGGCCGGCGAGGGGACACACAGCAGAGGCGGAGGAGGAAATCAGTATCGAGACGATCCACTCAGTAAATCATCTGGTATTGATATTGCAGTACTGCAGAAATGGTGTTGATGACAATGATTGCTCGTGTAGCTGATGGACTGCCGTTAGCAGCATCCATGCAGGAAGATGAACAGGTATAAATTTGCGTTTATTCCGTGTACGCTGTAAAAATTTAGAACATGCCATAGAATTAAAGTTTACATTAATACTAACACGTTACACTCTGCATAATTAACGTTCAGGCAATTCAGTAAAAACTTTCTAGAAAATTTACCATTTAGTAGCACCTCTATCTATCCATTATTTATGGGTTGTTATTAATGCATGTGAGGCTGATTACTAAAGCTCCCCGAGTTATTTATTTGATTTTAACCAGACTTGCAAATGATGGTAAATTTAATGCACTTAAATTTACCCACCATATAGCCATAAAGAAAATAGATCATCGGCACAAATGCACAACAATCAATCATATACAAAGATAAAATTTTTTTTAAATGGTTAGTTTATTTCAAAAATAAATTGCAATTACGCCATTTACGGTATTAGTTATGACACTATTGACAGTTGACTGTCATTTCGGATGTAAAGTAAGCTGTGCAAAATTCGACCATAATGCCATCCACAATTTGACTGAGCACTAGCTTATCCTTTTTGCATGCAGTCCAATTTTGGCAGGGGAGGTCAAATTTAGTGTAGTGATCTCTATTGTCATCAAGGTGGGCTGTGGGCTAGTAGTAGGCCAAACTACCAAGGTCTACTTGTGAATTACTTTACGAGACCCCATTGATATCTATCTCCTTACTTCATTGCTAGTGAAGCTGTGTAACTGGTCTGTGTATGCAAACTTTGTTTCATGCCTGTTTCCAGAATATGGTTAAATTTTCAAACTTGACCAGAAGAGCACAGTGCACTTCAGTTATTCACTGTAACAATGTTTTTGTTTTTTTGTTTGTTTGCTTGTAATAAGATATTTCATTATGGTTTGTTCATCATTCTTCTGCTTACTTCCCATATGCAGGCTGGGCGAAGTCTGCAAGATTACCAGAATCAAGCCAAGATGCTGTTTCGGAAGCTGAATGACCAGTCACCATCAAAGTGCAGTATTGAATCTGGACCAATGATCTTTCAGTGAGTTGGGAGAAGTGGATTACCTTGAAGGACATGGTATCAGTTATTTGATGAGTCAGTTCTTCTGAGCATCTTTGAGAATGTGAAGAACCTCAAAGCTTTATCTTTTGTCCACATTTCAATCATAAGTGGTCTATTAATTATCATATTGTTTTGAAAGGTAGTCACCTGTTTGAAGTTCATGTGCATTCTTAATGATTATCACATATTATTGAGCATGTTTGCACAAAACTTTCAAGTGAAGTTTGCAATTTTGTCTTCTGTCTTTTCTTTGAAGAAGTGTAAATGTAGACTGAGCAAATCTTATCTAGTATCTGAGGAATCCTCTGTCATTCTCATGTAATATGTACACCAGTAATATAATGCTCTCATCCCATTACCCTAAATACACGCAGTTACCATAAACTAATGGATATTTCTGTTTTTCTATGTGCATTATCAACAAAAGTTATTTGATCGAGACTGGCATCTGTTACCTGACTCTGTGTGAGAAATCTTTCTCGAAGAGATTGGCCTTCAATTACTTGGAAGAGCTGCACCAGGAATTCTACTCGCAGTATGGCAAGCGGGTGGCAACAGTCTCGAGGCCATATTCTTTCATTGAATTCGGTGAGAAAGCCCCATCCTATGTGGCTTCAATGTACTGCACGCTGATAGCATGTAATGGCAAACTTTCTAGATTGTTCATACTGGCACAGATTGATGTTTCCATCCTTGTAGGATATGGATGAGCATGTTATTCTATTTGCTTACAATGATGATGAAACACTTTCTGATAAAAGAAGTGACAACAGTGAGGTTAGACACAGAAGCACCATACCCAACAATTGATGCTCAAGTGAAGATGTGGGGATCATTCCGCTTTGTCAGGAACATTGTAATTTTGTATGCATTGAACTTAAGAGTTGCTCTTTTTGTAAAAATCTGTTCCAATAGATGCTACGTTAATCGTAGTTGGGGTTGTTTTGAGTCTGTAAAGTCCTATGTGTTCATATATGTATTGACAAAAAGAACTGAATTTCATGAATGTGAGAATGATGTTATTCCCTGCAAGAAGTGAAAAATGGAAGCTGTGTATTATTTGTACAGGTATACCAAGGAATATGCTCTATGGAATTGTATCTAGATTGAAACATATGTGTATGAAACAGTTTACATCTTCTTATAAACGTTTGTTTGTGCTGTTTTCTTCATTCATCTTGAAACAGACACATACCTCCAAAAGATTAAGAAGTCATATACGGACACAAGAGCACGGAGAAATCTGTCGACTATCAACTCGGAGCTGCAAGATGTGCAGAAAATCATGGTACAAAACATAGATGACGTCATGCAGAGGGGTGTGGCATTATCAGGTGAGACAATTTGTCAGCTTCTATTGCTCGCTTGCAGTTTTCTTGTGCTGGTTCCCAAATCATTTGTCAATAATCCAGGTGCCATGAACTCTGAGTCCACAGCAATTGCTTCTCGCGTTGTAAGTTATTGAAACTTTAAAACTGTAGTCTGACAAAGCGAAATTTATTTGGCAATTTTGAGAAATCCATGAGAGAATCATAGCTGCCCAAGAATAGCATTGAGCCAAATATGTATCATGATGCTCACAAATAACTTGGTCAACTTCACTCAAGTGATCATCACATGTGCTAGCACTAGGCTGAAGGTTTAAAACTTATTCAAGTTGGTTTTCGCTTGTTTTCCATCCAAATGGACTCGATATTCCACTGAAGGGGTATTCCATTAGGAGTTACTCACTTTTGTCTCAAAATTGTTTTTGTTCACAGAATTGGACAACCAGGCTTCCAGACTGTCAACAATGTCACAGCAATACAGAAAAGATGCCAAGTCCTTAAATCTCCGATCAAGAAATGCTAAAATTGCTGCTGTGTTAGTCATCGTATTCCTTGTGTCCCTTGCAGTGTACTTCTGGTGGTGATTGAAATCTTGATTTCCAGCATTATGACCCCCAGTTTTCCTCTTGCTCTGCAAAGTATTTGTAACTAACAAGTTGTGCACGCATCCAAAATCAAAGGTGTAAGGTTAAGACATTCCTGTAAATAGCTGAAGTTTATAACAAATGTTGCTAACCTTGGTCATGCCTTCATCAGTAATAGAATGAGATGATGATGAGAGAAGTTCATTTTGGATCTATCGGTAAGTGCTTACAAGTGCATAATATTTCGTAAATATTTCATAAATCAGAATACAGCAAATGAGTAATCACTTTGTTACATATTTATTAGATGAATTGAAAGTATACATATTAGATCATTGTGAAGGCTTCGTTGGAATCACCTCATTGTTTTCAATCCAAATCCTTCCCCTGCACTCTCTGTCAGCTATCTTTAGTTTCCACTCTTCACTAATATACCAACAATACATGTACTTTTGTTTACTTTGAATGCTTTGTTATGCTTGAGCTTCTCAGCCTCAGTCTTATATGTATGCCACGATTGAGAGGCCACTATAAGCAGGTACCAAAAGGATAAGTTTAGCTTGATGTCTTAACAGCTATTGTCTTATTGTTGTTATTGCCTTTTTTTTGGGGGGGGGGGGGAGGAGGGCCCTGTTGTACAAATGTATATTGTCCTTGTCTACCTTCATCAGAAACATTTTTTTTTTCAGGCAGCTGTTATTAAAGCAGTACATGTGAAACAAAACAATATAGCTAGTAAACTTGGAATTTGATAATGTTCTCCCTTTGGTGTGCATCCAAATGTGTTTTAAAGTGTTGTTGGTGACTCTGTAGACTAAACTGCCAATACCCTCAGTAAGACACAGACTTGAACCTAGGACAGGGCTTCAAACTGTTTGACATTTGTCCACGTCAAACACAGGTAATGTACTAATTCAGAGCACAATTGGGCTTCTGATGGTTTCTAATCAGGGCGATTTTTATTCTTCACTACTAATTCTGTGACCGATTATCAGCATCCAGCATCAACTGCATCAGGCAGATTGATCTTTTATGTCATGTGCATATTGACATCCTCCAGAAAAGATTTCAGCGCAAGTGTTCAATTCAGTTAAACTCAAAGCATATCTCTGGTTTGCCCATTAGTACATGTATTTTTGGTCAAAGGTTTGATATTTGCATTTACAGTATTTACAAATGCTTACAGACTGGGTAAAATATAAAAGCTCTTTGCATATCATTCATTTTCATAAAGGTAAATGGATATAATGATAATAATGATAATAATGATAATAATAATAATAATAATAATAATAATAATAATAATAATAATAATAATAATAATAATAATAATAATAATAATAATAATAATAATAATGATAATAACTAGAAAAGTACTCAAAGAGTGCAGACCGCTGCCAAGCAGCTAATTTCCACCTGTACACACATGCTGAAAATTGCCCCATAGTTTTTATAAAAAAATCCTTCAAAATTCATAACAAATTTCTTGATGACTACAAATTTTTCCTGTATATTTCATTCAAATCTGTTCACAACTTCTTGAGTTATTTTGCACACAGACAAAACAATGCCGACAGAGATGACTTGGCGGAGGTAATACAATAATACCAATTGTCATCATTATCATTCTTATAATCATGAGTATTTCTGTTTTTAATGTTGCATACCTGTGATGCAAAGCATTATTTATGATGATGATGATTCAGGGCATTTGTATAGTGTCATATACATGTACCGGTATCTGTTTTGAAAACAATTTATGTACCGGTAATTCCTAAGTCATCATAAAATTCATAAGTATTCTTATGATCATATATTTAGCTCCCACATACTTCTTTGAAAGTGCAGTGTATATTGTTTTCATTGGCAAACTTGTAGAAAAAAACTTTATTGGTAAGAGCTACACAATGTATGTTAAAAAAAAATGATAGATAACAATCCATAACCAGCTACTACTTGTAGGGCCTACATTGTACTGTATATGATGTGATTGATAAAGTGACAAGATGCAGTGTGCAAAAAAAAAAATAAATAAATTGTGTGCTGCATTGTGTTTGAACAACAAATTGTACTACAAACTTGTGACAAGACTTGAAGGCTTGCCTCACGGCAGGGATGATAATTTATGACCTTTCTAAACATATGGAAGACAGACACCAGCATTTCTGCCATTTGAGAAGGTCAATTTTGTTTTACTTAGCTATCATATGATTTGCTTCTACAGCCTCTGTGTCATCTGCATCTATGTGACTTGCATGTTAAGAAAAGAGTGGCCCATTGATTTGGGAAAATTGTCTTTGAAATACAGTATTGTAAAGCATCGGTTTTCATCACCAAATACGACTTTATTTGCTGGAGCTTGTAAATGCAGGGTTTCTTTTGTTCGTGTTTTAGGTGAGTGATCTTTTTCTCAGTATTTTAACAATATAGTAGATGTCCAAATTGTGTCAGTGAAAGCAATTAATGCAAAAGAAGGCAAATGACTACCAGCTCTTTGAATACACATATTATAAAGACAGACATTTTCCCAGTGAAAGACCAGTCAAATGTACATGTTCATAGCAAATTTTATTAGTGTATGTCAAGAAAAGTACTTTCTGTAGAATTCACAATTAAATATCAACTCGCTGTGACCCTAATATTTTGTATCATTTCTTTGATTTGAAAGGACAGCAGAAATTGTGTATATTACCAGTAAAAGTAAATTGTAAGTGCTATAGGATGTGAAAGGTCCACAGTGCTTGTTTATGCCAGAGAAAGTTTGATGACAAGCAAGGTGTTTAGGTACTGCCTGACTGCATGATGTATTGTGCACATCAGCTAATTACAGTGTACCAGTACCCTGGTAAATCTTTTTTTATGCCTCCGCCAACGAAGTGGCCGGAGGCATTATGTTTTCGGGTTGTCCGTCCGTCCGTCCGTCCGTACGTCCGTACGTCCGTACGTCCGTCCCGTTTTGTTTTTGTCGATATCTCAAGAACCGTGTGGTGGTTTTGCATCAAACTTGGTATGAGGGTATATCCTTGGGGGATGATACTTTGTGTGGATTTTAGGGCCACAGGGTCAAAGGTCAAAGGTCACAGGTTATTTTGTGAAAAAAAATTTGAAATTTCATGTTTTTCTCCATATCTCGCAAATGGTTCAAGGTATCTTCATGGAACTTAGTATATATGCTTGTACCGATGGGCAGTGATTATCTAGGGAAGTTGGGGGTCATGGGTCAAAGGTCAAGGTCAACTCCTCAAAATATAACTACTTTCCTTATATGCAGTGCCTGAAGGATTTTTTTAAAACTTGATGTATGCATGTATAACCCAATATATATTCTGTGGGAAGTTTCTTGCCAAAAGGTCAAAGGTCAAAAGGTCAAAGATCAAGTGAAAGTGCTAAATTGCACTTTTTCCTCCATATCTCAAAAATAACTCAAGATATTGTCATGAAACTTACATATTTATGCATGTTCTACCTAACAGTGATTCTCTTTGGAACTGTGGGGTCAAAGGTCAAAGGCCAGGTTTCGATAATACATGTACTATTTTACCATTTGATACTGAAATTATACTTTTTCTCAATACCTTGAAAATTACTCAATGCATAAACTTGTAAAAGGGTCAAAAGTCAAGTGAAAATCATCAGTTCCCCCAAATACCTGCACTCTGACGTTTTAATCATTCATCCAATTGAACCTAGTTCTAGGAAAGTGAACATTCAGCACATTTGTGGCAAACCTGTCATTTCAATATTTTGCCAATTGTGTGAAACTGTCATCACACATTGTCAAGACATTGTACTATAGACCTATTAGGAGAACCATGTATTATGGCGGAGGCATACACCAGTCGCCGTAGCGACATTTCTAGTTAAATTTTTTTTATGCCTGATAAAGTCTCCCACTACAAATCTGGAGGAGATGTGTTGTGTCCAGTTTATTACACAGAGTGCCCGTGGAGCACTAAAATGTGAAATAAAATGTGGCTTTACAGGTAGTTCTCAATCATTGCAATGCAAGATGCTGTGATAAAGCGGATGTTAATAAAATTTTTATGATGTGAATATGAATTTAATGTGGTGTGAGCTCATTTCTTTAACCCAGGTTTTGACAATGTTCAAGTCATAGTGAATGACTTGAGATCTTGATGTGCTAATTTTATGCTTAGTTCTTTTATTTGTATGTGTATAAATGTCAACACGCATACATTTACACAAATTAACTTTATCAAAGGTCCCATCGTCTTTTTGAGCTTACAACTTTGAAAAACATTGTGCATAACAGAGAGTCATTGCCAAGTGTGGGGTCAAAATCCTATGAATCACCTTGCCATCACTCTCACTCTCACTCTTAATGATAAAATGCAAGTTCGATATCCAAAAGTGCATTGTTATTGACATTTATTCACTGTCTTGTGCTTCAAGATGCAGTAGACATGAACTGCAATAAATAGCATCACAGATGCAATACGACTGTAATGACAGCCAGCTTTGATTTCACCAAAAATGTTGTCTTATGAAGTTAAATTCATTTAAGACCTAAAATGCAAGTGCAAGTACAGTGTACATCATGGGCATGAAGTAATGGAATACATGCAGCTTGCTGCTGTATCCTCGCAGTCCGTCTCTACAAGATGTCCTTCCCATGGAATACAGACACACTTTCTGTACTAGCCACACCTTTCTCATATGCACCCAGAGTGCCAGCAAAATACTGTAAAACATGATATATTCGTGGCATGAATTTTTCGCGAATTGGAGCCGACAGCCTTTTTGGCTGCATGAAATTTTCGCAAACTGCCACTGGCATTCAATGCATATAGCGTAGACAAGAACTTTCATGTGCATTTTAATTTCGTGAATCTCCGCGCTCGCGAAATTCGCAAAATTAAAATGCACGCGAATATTCCTCGTTTTACTGTAGATGCCTTGAAGCAACGGTGGCTAACAATTTCCTGGTAAACATAGAAAGAATGCGTATCCAAGTCACTCAGAGACTGGTGTTCAGTTTCTCTTTTTGGACCAATGAGGATGGGCTAATTCTGTGGACAATGTGATGTTCCATTTGGAAGCAGAAAACAGCTATGCAGAAGAGCATGGCTGCCAATGTTTGTATGCAGACAAGGCACCCTAACGATAAATTCTGCGCAAATATAATGGAAGAAAATGATACTGGGCACTCCAGCATCTCTGCTAGTTTCCTTGAAAGGGGTCTACCGGCATATTCAACAGATCAAGTGTGACCAGATTCTATAAATATTTGATTTAATGCACTTATATTCCTTGAATGTGACCAGTTGCTTGGGGAAAGAAAAAATGTTCACACACACCATATTTCCCTTGTATAAGTCAGAAGTGAACCATCCACTGGAGATAAAGGCATTGAAGTGTTGGCTTGTTGACATGCATGCTCAAACTCGAGTAGACATTGCTGACTACATTTCAAGCCTTGTGTTCCGGATGTTTAATACATGTACACATAGTGTGTCAACACTCCTGAGCCAGTAACACACATTTTCTCACTTGCACACTGGAGGCATGAATCTCTATTTCACGGTACAAGTCCCTCCGACCACTGCTGCATTTCCAAACTTTGGGCAGTCCCTGATAATCTCGGCATGGAAAAAAGTCTGCTGAATTCACTGGAATCAAAATATTGTCAGTTTTTTGTGTCCATCCCGATGGTCTTTCTGCCTTTCCAGTTTTTTCTCTGAAGACCTGACAGTGATGAGGTATTGCTCCGCCTTGGCTATCTTGGCTTGAATTGTCGCACAGGCTGCCTTGTCTCTGTCAAAAACAGAGAGAATTAAAAAGCAAGGAAACCGGAGAAATAAAGTTAGTCATTCATCTTGCTTTCACATATTAACTCTCAAGGGTTGTAAATCTCTGTTACAAGCAGTCTACTTATCCCTAGCAGCAAATTTAGTATATGATGACAGGATGTCTCAAGGAAAGATAAATCTGGTCCATTATAGCAACACGAATGTAAAATTTGCATATTAACCTTATTGACATCCCCCTGAAAACCCTTCACCTGCTGCTGCCCAATAAAAGAAATTGTTTAAAATCAAGTGTGAATGGAAGAAATTACAGACAGTAAACATGTCTTAACATGTCAAAATCACAAAAATCCTGTGTTGACTGTTTTGAAGTAAAAAAATAATCAAATTTTGTGACATCCAGCTCTTTGTCTCTGCAAGTCGTAGACCAAGAAAACCGGAGGATGACAAATGTGAAGTAATTTATGTAGTAGTTAATACCATGGACTCCTGCTGTAACGAAGTCCTCGGGACCGGTATTTTCCTTTCGTTACATCAAAATTTTGTTATAACCGAACAAATAAACAATTAAAAGCATAGAGCAGATGATGTTTAGGCCTGAATTTTTACTTTGTTATAAAAGGAAGTTTGTTATAAGCGTGTTTGTTATAACGGAAGTGCACTATATTACCTGTGCAAATGTCTGCTCACTTAAGTGATAAACCAGTAAATTTATTCTTTACAAAACTACAGAATATTCTTTTCTTAGCTTCTAAACCACGTCCACATAAAACAAAAATAAATGCACAGCATACTCCATCACCTGATGTGTTGTGGAAAGTGTCTTAACTAACTTAGAAGAATAAATAGCTGCTGCTGTTTTGATGCTAATAAAGGTATCTATTTTCCTCTTACAATTCCAGCTTAAATCACGGTACAGAGCTGTCAATGAAATGGCAGAAGAAAATGGCACTTACCCCCTGTTCCTTGCAAGTGATTGTTGTAGATGTGACAATCTCTTCTCTGTAGCCCTCACCTCTTCTTGTGTCTTCATAAGCTGTTCAATAAAAGTGAGAAGTACAGAAGAAATAGCATAGGAATAACAAAAGGAAATACGTCTGACATAATTGTGTACTGTAATGTCACCACAACTAATCACGGAAATTTGTTGAAATGGCAAAGAAGGGCTCAATATGTAATGCCTTTCCCATGTGCATGACATTAACCTGTTGAGGGCGAGTCCTGAGTATACTCGGGCAGATGTCTATGGGAAATGCTTGTTGTAGCAAAATGAGCCCATCCTCAACGGGTTAAGAGTTGTGAACATGACAAAATACTTTTGTGTTCAGTTTTCACATATAACAAGTTAGTAAACACAAAAGCACTAGTGGAACAAGTTGAATATGTCCAAGCAGAAACTTCACTCACTTCATTGCTGGTTGAACTCATTTTCATGAGTACTAAGGTAAACATGCTTAAGTAACTGTCACATGTGCAATCTAAATCCTATACCAATATGCGTCTTGATGTGTCTTGAGGCCATCAGAACAGCCTGCCTTTATATCCCAGAGTCCTTCACTCAGTTTTACATTGAACCTGTGGTTGAACATCTCTCATAGGAAGCATAATACTGTTAACGCTGTTATTTTTGTGGACAGATATTTTCGGGAATGATGATGGCACGGGTATTTTTGCAAGATGTTGTTTTCATGAAGTGACACAGCGCCCATTATAAGTGCTCTATTACCTTAGCGCATGATGACATTTTCACATGTTGTTAAATTCACGGTCCAACTGTGACTCACGAAATTCATGAAAATTGAACCCTTACGAAAATAACAGCTTATACAGTACAGTAGTAGCTTTCGTTGACAGAGGTTGTCACAAACAAACATCAAAATATATCGACACCAACTCTAGAGAGATCCAGTTTAATGGTCTTTCTGCACAGGTGGCCATTAAAGAAGGTTTGACTGTCCCTACTCACCTGTACATTGATTTGCCGACTCTTTGCTATTCTCTCCCCTTTGCTCTCCTCTCGTGGTCTCTTCTGTGACTTGACCAAAGTCGCATTGTCCGCCAGGAGTTCATTTACTTTCACTAAACAGATGGGGATAGTGTTGAGGAAAGAAAGAAGAAAGCTTCACTGTTTAGTACCAAATGATGGAAAAAACGAATACATATACAGTCTTCAAATATTTGCAGTGGTTATATAAATGTATGAGGGCAACTATTTCCTTTTTTTTCAAGGCTGAATGTGCTTTGCTCATGTTTATGCCCTCCCTCTAAAAAAAAAAGAGAGAGAATGGCAAATGACGATGACATTGAAAATACTTTGAAATTTCAAGTATGACAGGAATGAGAGCTCAAGGATATCCCTGAAAGATTGCTAATACCAAGGACTTCAAGAAAAAGAATAACAAGAATTTGTTTTTATCATGTGATATCATTTTGTAGAAGTGCATAGTTACAAGCTAACAACATGGCTCACAATGCTTTTCTTAAATGCACTATCTGGGAGAAGCTCATTTTAGCATAATATGGCAATAACAACAGTCTATACAACAGAAAAGGAAAAGAAATGAGAATACAGCATAACAGGAGATGCAGTTAAACTATGGTGTACACTTTCTCACAAGGCATTATCAGTTACATTATGAGATCATATTACACAGTCATATTATGACATTATATTACACAAATGTATACATACATCTTTAGTGTACTGACACAAATCTCATCTGGAAGGATTACATGAGAAAAAAAAATCACAGTATGATAATATTTGTTCAAATTGATCATTTGCAATGACGATATTTGTTTGCAGACAAGAGTGCGAAAAGATCAACTGCATCTCATTGACCCACCTTTCTTTGCTCCAAGATGTGTGTTGATGAACTCAAAGACATCCCTGGGTTTCTTTACAGTGGTTCCAGCACCTCCCGCACCTTTTTTCTTCTTTTTCTTTCCCTTGCCTTTCTTTTTGGCTTTCTTCTTCCCAACAATTCCAAGCTTTTTCATTTCTCTGAGCTTCATGCATGTGTCTAGTGATTTTCCTGTGGGGGGGGGGGGGGGGAAACAAAAGTCAGATAATGGTGTGAGTAATGTGACGCGAGAAGGCAACCTTAACCTGTTGAAGACGAGTCCTAAGAATACTCGGGCAGGTGTCAATGGGAAGTGCGTGTTATAGCAAAATCAGTCCGTCCCCAATGGGTTAACCTCCTGCTCAAATGTGTGCCAGAAATCTTATGAGGAATCACAATATATCGAGCCACTGGGTTGACTGATGTTTCATTTCCTTTATTTCTTTTAATGATCTCTCCAACAAATATGGTAATAGTCTTTTCTTATAATTGAGAAAAAAAACACACCTTAAAACACGACATACGTTTGTATGAAAGTCCAAGTAGGCGCCACCTCATCTGAAGTTCAAGACTGCATGAAATCAAATCGACTTTTGATGCAACCACTCTGTGGTGCAACTTGAGGATATGCCATTAAACTAGATTGCAACTATCTCTTCATGGGCACTGAAAATGATTACCATGTACTGCCTTTTACCTTTACTGGTATCTAAACACAATTCAGTCTGGCTATACCACTGGATAGAGAGATGATGATTGAAATTTTGAGTGTTTCAGCCCTGCACCAAGGCCTCCATGGGAACTGCATGTACTGTTTAAATATCCTTGCATTCCCTACTCCTTAAAATGATTCCTGCCAAAATCTGAGCAGAATGCACAGACAATATCTCTCAGCTAATACCCAAGCATCATGACCAAAGTTTTTTTACACTTACCTGCAGGAACTATGACTGCTTCTACAGGCTCAGTCCGGCCCTCGCCATTCTTTCCAAGACCTTTCCTGTACAACAAATCAATTAAGAGATGATTAAATGATGATTAAATGACATACAGTCTCATAGCATGTAGGTCTACATGATTTGTATAATTTTTCTGGACTTAAGGCTGAAAACTATGGTTATTATCATTCAGGACATACATTTTACTGGAACTGCATACCACACATGGTGAGCTTGACAAAATTAAAAATAAAAGTGTCAATTGTGCTGCACTAAAGAAGGTGAATCCAGAATTCTTAATATCTTAGAGCGAGGTTGAAAATCAGGACTGGACAGTATGACCTCCAATACACATCCAGCAACCTACGCTACTTTTCCACATGGCCATTACTCACCCGATCTCATAGCCCATCTTGGCCATGAGCCTGGAGGCGATGCCCCTTGTGTGTGCCTCCCACTCCCCCAGACGACAGGTGGGGCCGGTGGGCACCCATAGCACATCTGCCATCTCCTCCTCCTCATTCTCTTCTCCTTCTCGCTGGGCACCAAGACAAGCGAGTGATGACAGCGAGGACGACGTCGAAGGGCGGTCGTGGTCACTGCAATCACTGTCCATATCATCAGCATCTTCGTCATCTCCACCTTCATCATCATCACTTTGGCTGTCTTGTGAGCCTATGATTTTTTTTTTTTTTGTCAGAGAATATTTACACCAACACTAGAAATCAATATTGAGGGAAACTGCAATGAAAAATGTGGTGACAAGGTAATGTAAAATCGATATGATGAGGGAATCTAGGATTTTTTCCCCCAAATAGAAAAGGACAACAGTTCTCTTTATAGTACCCAGTTACATTTTTTTTTTTAATACACGACCCAACTTTGTCTTTGTTCTTTTCAGAAATTGGGATGCTCGTACTTATAGTTTAAACTTTAGAACACTTCCTCACTAGTTCCTTATTATGCATAACATTTAGAATCCCCGTGAAAAATGCAGCAAACGAAAGAGATGCAAATTACCAAGGGGTAGTACATCCTCCACACCCAGAGTCAAGCTGTCGCCGTAGGACTCAAAGCACACTGTGATCCGTTCAGCCTCAGTGTCTATGTCAATCACCTCTGCTGGGTACCAGATGTCGTCAGTATACTTGGCCAGGCACCTTGCTTCGATTGACAAGCAGCTGTCGTTGTTTAGCAAACAATGCACAGAAGGAAAAGGAGATGGGCAGATAACAACGAAAAGGAGATGGACAGATAACAACACAGAAAGAGAAGAGAGAAAGAGTGAAAGTGAAGGAAAGTAGTAGATGAATCCTAATTTTTGAAAACTTATACTTCCAGATGACAGAAATCCCCTATCAAGCTATCTCTGCATTTTCCTCATGTCTCAAAAAGAAAAAAAGAAACAAGTGGAAATGAACACTGCTAAAATCCAACATATTAATGTGAAAAACCAGCAGGAAAACTGACGCAATATCAGAAAGACATCATATGGAACGTACACTAGTATTGACCCACACAGACTTCTTTGAACCTTCCAATGGAAAAAAAAAAACAACCAATATAACACCTCAGGTAATTTATGAAATAGATTCCACTTTTGATCAGTTGTAAAAGAACTCTCTACAGATGCACTGAAGAATTCAGCAGTCAGCCAGCTTACCTCAGATCCACTTCCTGGAATGGTTTTAGTTCTGTCACCTTCACACTGAATCCATGGGAAAACCTGCACCGAAGTTAAAATGTGCAAACAAACTTACTTGTTTGTATTACTACTAAAATATCATTCCCAACTCAAGTCCTCTACCCATTGTTGCTGACACACAACCTGGAAAGTATTGCACATACAGAAGAAAACGCTAACACAGACTCACAATCTGAGAGAAGACGACACATACAAACTAACTCTGAAAACAATGCACTTGATAAATTGAAGAATACTGTAAAACGAGGAATGTTCGTGTGCATTTTAATTTCGCGAGTGCCAAGATTTGCGAAATCAAAATGCACGCGAAAGTTCTTGTCTACACTATATTCATTGAATGCCAATGGCAGTTCGCGAAAATTTCATGCCGCAAAAAAGGCCGTTGGTTCCAATTTGCGAAAAATTCATGTCGCGAATATATCATGTTTTACAGTATGGACACAATTGACCCAGTTTGTCTACTCATGAGGTGTGCAAAGATGAAATTCTTAAAAAAAAAAATTCTGTATGAATGTCTATTGCCTTTGTACCTCAGAATGTCCAAGAAAAGTCTTCACCCTACAATGGTCACAAACTCAATGACTGTTCCTTTTGCCACAGTAGCTGCAATCATTGTTTTCATTGTAACTTCTGCACACATTCTATGACAAACAGGCGATGGGAAATTCCTTTATTCATTATCATGAATAGTGATGTCAGAAACAATGATATTATAAGACATATTTTGATTGGTGTAATCTTCTTCTTTCTGGCGTGGGGGGGGGGGGGGAGGTGGGGGGATGTGATGTCTCTGTAAGTAGTTACCTGCATTCCTCCTCTGTGAATCGACATTCCCCTTTGAAGAAGAAGGGACATGGTTTCATGGCAGCATTGGTGGGATTGCAGAACAACACACGCACTCGAACCTGGTTGACAGAGAAAACAAGGAAAAGTAGAAATTACGCGGTGCGTAATATATGTCCCCACCGGAAGTAGCATTTTGTAGCAAAATGTACAATATAGGTCAAAAATCAAGGTCAAAGGTCAAAATTCTGTGTAGAAGTTTTGAAGCCCTCACCTAGTGCCATCACATAAAGCAAACGGAATCAAAATCGGGTAAGAAATGGCGAAGGAGTAGCATTTTGTAGCAAAATGTACAAAAAATGTAGGTCAAAAATTAAGGTCAAAGGTCAAAGAAGTCAAAGGTCAAAATTCTGTGTAGAAGTTTTGAAGCCCTCACCTAGTGCCATCACATAAAGCAAACGGAATCGAAATCGGGTAAGAAATGGCGAAGGAGTAGCATTTTGTAGCAAAATGTACAATACAGGTAAAAAATCAAGGTCAAAGGTCAAAGAAGTCAAAGGTCAAAATTCTGTGTAGAAGTTTTGAAGCCCTCACCTAGTGCCATCACATAAAGCAAACGGAATCGAAATCGGGTTAGAAATGGCGAAGGAGTAGCATTTTGTAGCAAAATGTACAATATAGGTCAAAGGTCAAGGTCAAAGGTCACGACTGAAATTCTGTGTAGAAGTTTCAAAGCTCCCATGTAGTGCTATCATATAAAGCAAACAGAATTAAAATTGGCTCATAAATGACAGAGAAGTAGCAAATTGAAGATTTTGATCACACACGGACGCACACACGGACGGACACACGGACGGACGGACGGACAGACGGACGGACGGACGGACACACGGACACACACACGTACGGAGCCCGTTTCATAGTCCCCTGCTCGAACTCGTTCGGCGGGGACAACAAAACAGAAAGATCAATGAGTATCAATCTAAAAACTCTCGGGCCTAATGTGAAATGGTAATTTACACCAAATCCAGGATTTAAATTTAGCCCATGGATTACAAGTGCAAAATACCCATATCTTGTACATGCACATGTGTTCATTATTTGATGTATGTGGGCATATATTGAATGTGCCCTGACCCCTTATGCTATCAATATTTGCATAATCAATGGCCTTCATTTTTCCTTGTGTATTATGGCAGGTAAGTCCGACTACATCTGAGCATGGATGGTACTGGAACATATTTTCAACTCATCTTTTTGAACATGGATAGACCCAAAACAGAAAACATACTGATTCATACAAAGCACCTACCCCAAAACACACCTTGAAGACCAAAACAATACCAGGTACATCTATTCGTAATTAAGCCCCTCCCCCATCCCCCCCCCCCAAAAAAAAACCAAAACAAACAAACAAACAAACAAACAAGAAATTTTACATCTCATGCCTGTGAACTCAAATTCCTTGAAACAAAAACAAAAAAATAATAATTCATAGTACAATGTGTTTTATGGATAAAGAAAGATAAACAAACTAAATAGCATTATACAAAATAAGTAGTTTCCGGCACAGTATAAGAACATGTCAAGACCCAGATCAATCAAACTGATTTAGGGATCAATGGAAAGTCCCTATGATCTGATTATATCCGTATTTAAAAAATAAAACAAACAACAAAGGTAGCACAAGGATGAAGATTTTCAACCACTCATTGGACAAACTCAGTTCTACTGGCCCCGACAACATTACCTCATCATCTTTAGCATTTGAAGGCTCCGCAGATAATACAACAGCATTGTGCCTCTGCTGGGCTCCCCACTCGTGCCGATAAACAATGCTACACTTGGTGCCTGCAATGTCACTCAGGCTTCTGTCTTCTTCTTCTTCATCCTCCTCCTTATCATCATCATCATCACTGTCATTGTCCGGTGTCTCCTCATCATCTCGCTTGTAGTCGCTTTTCTCCCATCGATGCACAGCATTTGGATTGCACTCGGCGTGAAGTGGAGATGCAGGCGATGAGCTACCCTCGTCTGCTATTGCAGCCTGTGAAAAATGCATCAATGGTCCCATGTCATGCTAACTCCATAGCATGATGAATAATTTTACACCAGTTATGAGATAGAATGTATGAAAAAAAAAAGGAATGAAAAAGACTGTATGCAAAAAAAAAAAAAAGAAAAGAAAAGAAAGAAATCCTCATGGTATCACATGTTCATTCTTCATTTTTCATTTCAGGAAAGATACTGCATCAAGTACATGAAATTTAATATTCAGTATTGGATTTATTGTGGTTTCACCTCAACAGTCTTGGTTTTATGGACAGCTGAACATATTGTTATTTATTTATCTATTCATTTTTATCTAGGCAATCTCCAATAAAGTTAAAGTGTTTTCTTGGTAGAATATCTTACTACAGTTGGAATTCAAAACTGAACTACAGAAGAAATAAGTTACAAAGGAGCATACACAGTGTAGAGTAAATGTGTGAGTCACAACATGCATACAAGTAAACATTTGTACATACTGAACAATATCTGTCCATCTGAATTAACATTTCATTGAGTAACACCTTTCACAGAAAATGTGTATTAGTATCATCTCACTGTCATGTACATTGACCAAACTTTCTAATAAAGGAAAATTGAAAATATGCAAAGTCTGACCCACCTGAAATGCTGCAAATTCTTCATCCATAATATTACCGAGTGGTGGGTCTTCATTCTCTCTGCCTTTACAGGTATGGCTGTTTGTTGTCGTAGCAGGTTTGGTTGTGATGTCATCAACATAGCTCAGCAGTTTGCTCTTCTTCAGAGATAGCAAACTCCCTGTGGAAAAACAATACATACAGCAGTACAGAGTGTGTCAATCATTTGATCTTGCACATGTTCACTCTTCCACTTGTAAAAGCAATGACAAAAATATACTCGCATGTTCATTGCAATCTAAATCAACCGAGTTTTCCACAGAAATGTCAACATTGTGGTATTTTGTTAATAATAATTTGTAACACATATGTTGATAAAATTTCACACAGATATAATTTCCACGACTTTACAAGCAAGAAGATCAAATGTGACCTGCTACAACAAAAGGATCCGAAAGTCGGGGAAGGACAATTTTCTGAAAATTGCATGACATTATTCCCGTACTCGTCTACTTCAATTTCATATAGATATAGCACAACTCATTACAGAACTCAGTTGCGGAGATATTGATGATTTTATTAGCACATGTAAAGTGGTTGAGGAAAACAGAGTTTCGAGAAAAACGCCTTTAAAGTTATCCTTCCGACGCTATCATGATCTAGGGGAGGCGAGGCAGTTTTCACCCCTTGACAATAGAAGGTATGTTTCTAGCAACCTCCGCGATGTTCATTCAAGCTTAGCACCAGTGGTCTACGTACGACCAATCAGTGATCAGGGGACCGTTTCATGAAACTTTTTGTCAGTGATTTACACTGACAACTGTTAAAAGCTACTGAAATCCTTGCGTCTGATTGGCTGATAGCAAATTTGTCGGCGAAAACCTCCGACGAACTCGTTGATGAAACACCCCCCAAGTTGCCACGTACTGACCAATAAGATCACTCCGTCGTTGCTAGGGGTGGAGTCTAGCTGCGGCGCTAAATCCAAATCTTCGGACACGTTTCTGTTACGTTGAAAGTCAAAAAATCATGGCCCAGAAAAACGCTAATTTCTTGCCTTTCCTTTGATCATTTAGCTTCTAAATTTCGTCAGATGATAGACAAAACATTAGAGTACAGAATTATGCCAAAAACAGAAATCCGATTGTTTTGACCAATTTTGATGATGTGACTTCAAACTCAATTTTCTCGGCTCAGCCGTCAGCGACTTTAGGATCCTTTTGTTGCAGCGGGTCACAAATCATCCCAGGTGATGATGGATGATATATTGGTATATTCTTGGAGAATTGTGATTTTACAGCTGTTATAAGACATCACAATCTTGTTTCATAATTAGGGAGCTTTGTACTCTGATTATGAATAATCATATATAATAATATTTTTTATTTTTTTTTTGCAGGTGATGGAAATTGTGATCAATTTTGTTTTTGCGATTGGTCTGCAAGTATTTTGATGCTTTTGTGGAGCTCTTGTTATGACCCAAGTCTGAACCAAGTAGAATTCATTATGTTGTTGTTCGGAAGGGTACCTAAGGGCTGACAATCTCTTGCTCTCAAGTGAATATGTTGTCAAGATGTGCATAACACTTGAATACACTCTTTGAAACAACCTTTAAAACTGAATACCAGGGTACTGACAGCAATATTATCTTATTGACATTTATAAACAAATTCCCTCAATCTGAAATTTGCATACCCCTGAGTACCTTGAGTGAGCTCAATGACTTCTCTCAGGTCCTTTTGAAGCTGTGTGAGGTTAGCTGCCTCCTCGCCACTGGCATTCTGGCAGATTGCTTCCACCTGCTGGAGCTGTTTTTATGGCATAAAAAGAGGTACCGGTATTTGAGATGTTTATTTTGAGGGCAGTGCGGGTACATGTATACAGGTGATTAAGAGCCATTGAGAAGAAGAATGAGACAGATGAAAAACAACGACAAAAATGAGGATAATACTGTATACAGAAAAAGGAGTGTTAGGATAGAAAGAAAAAGGAGTGTTAGGATAGAAAAAAAAAAAAAAAACATGTGGAGGAAGATGAAATGCCACAAGATTAACATAAGGGGACATAAGGTAGGTGAATAGTGAGAGATGAATACAAGAAAACACGCAAGGAAGAAAACACAGAAAAATTAGGAACAAGAAAACAGAAAAAAAAAATGCTAACACAGTAAACAATATTTTGGACAAGATTGGAATATCTTCTTTCTTCTTCTTTCTTTCTTTTTTTCTTCTTCTTTTTCTCCTTTTTCTTCTTCTTCTTCTTTGGTTTGACTGTGCACAAAAGCCTGTACAGGTTAATTTCTACATACATTTCGTATGTAGCATATCAGGTCATCCAAATTTTTGATGGTGTTCACTGTTATGGTAAGATAGTGGTCGAATTATGGGCCGCTTGCGTTACTGACAGTAATTATTCTGTCTGCCCTTCACGCTGTTCAATCGAAACTGAACTAGCCCGACCAGACGCTGTGCGAAGCACACATCGCCGCCATTTACAGTAATAGTACCAGACTGGTTCTGGACTGTGTATAGTTAAAACCGAACATGCAAAAGTAAACAACGTATGGGACTGAGACACCCAACAGAACACTAGACAAGAGACTCTAACTACTCTGATGATATACTTAATCTTTGACACTCGGAAGTACTAATTTCGCTGAAGTATGACGATATTTGCCAACATTCACTCAATACAAAATTGTCAAGAAGGATAGGGTTACGAAAGAACCAACCTGTTGCTTATAAGCGGCAATTGTTGCCTCTAAAGTTGCCTCATCCATCTTCTCTTCATTGAGCTCCTGTGCGAGGTGACGGCGCTAGCTACGGACGCGGCAGCGGTGCCGGTGACGGCCCAGCCGGCTGCGGTGCCGGGGAGGGAGCGGCGCGGAGGCCGCGGTGATTCAGCTTCAGCTCCAAGGTTGATCCAGCGAGCACGGCTAGCTTCACAACATAATTTACTGCACGTTCGCGGCGGATCTTCCAGCGGTGCTAGCTCTGTAGCAGTGCAGTGACCCTTGCATAGCCGCAGTAGTGTGTGTAGTGTCTGTCCATTTAGACATCTCCAGTCATTTTCCGAGGTACGTATTACACAGTATGTAAACGTCGTCGTCGGGGCTGCTGGCGCTGGAGATGAAAGAAACAGCGAACAAGCTACAGTATGATGGCAACAAGTGGAACTAACCGCCAGTAGACATCAATCTCGTATATTTATCTAAATTCCTGTGTGGGCCAACCTGTGACAGCTGTGTGAGCAGGTGAGTACAGAATCTAAGCTATCCGAACTTTTGATACACGTAAATTTTAATCTCATTCGTCTCATCACATCTCGATCGATCTCGAATGAAATGGCCGACCCATGCCATAGGATAGCCATACATGCATGCATAGTAGGCCCTCTTGGCTGGTGTACATACTCTGTGTGTATTTCTAATTCTGCAGTATGGCCCAGTATTTTAATTCTATTCGATACGGAATGAAAATCATGAAAACATTGGAAATTGTGTATGTATGCCTAACCATATAACAGGGGCGGATCCAGGAATTCCATAAAGGGGAGGCGCCTTTGCCAAATTAAGGTAATATTAAGGCATTAAACGGATTAAAGGGGGTGCACACAACCCCCATTTTTCTTTTTATTTCTTTTGTTTTAACCAAAAATAAAGAGGGGGCGTGTGCCCAGTGCGCCCCCTCTGGAATTGTCACTGCATAAAGCCTATTCAAATCAAAGGTAATTTATGACGAGCGCGCCTTATTGTGATTGTAAACTTTGATTAAAAAGGGCTGTAACGTTAAGGGAATGGCTGATATAGCTAAACTGATAAACTTGTTAGTGTTACACTACACAGTACAGCTACAGTATGCTTTTGTGTGCGGTCAAATTTTAGCTCGGGAGGTTGATCCTTGGTGCAGGTTATTTACCATGTGATTTTTCTTTCTCTGTTTCAATGAAAACAGACAAACACTCCAGCTTCATGAAAAGGCAGTGCTTGTGATCAAGAAAGCCAATTCATACGTGGAGGATGTAAGTGAGGTGCATCTGTCACCGAGGAGACCCCTGAGGCCCATACATGCCAGTGGACAGGGACAGGTACGCTATCCTTTACAGCTGTGTCGGTTTGGGGAACCAGCAGGAAACGTGGCGCATCGATTTCTCGGTAGGCGAGCCGTTGATACGGAGTCGCGGCAGTTCATTCGGGAGCGCTACCAAGACACCTCGGTGGTGATCTTCAAAGATCAGCAGAGGAGGTTCAAGGAGGAATACTCGCGCAGGACAGCGCCTCCATCTCGTGGCAAGGATGAAACCGACAAACCGGGCACGTCTTGCGTCAAATACAGTCGCTATGGCAACGATGCAGTCTTGGTCAATGAGGCAGTCTTGGTCAGTGAGGTTGGGAAAGAGGTCATCAAGAAGGATGACCATGTTGTGCAATCGGCCGTCTGCGCTGTCATGTGAATCTGTGTAGTAGTTGTGTTCAATGTTGTGCCACTAGGAACCTCTTGTCAATAGCAATAACAAGATCTGGTTTTTGTAGATGTACATGTCATACCTCACAGGAAATATTCCTCCCTTCAAATCTTTCTGTATATATTATACAGCTGAAACCTGGCAAATTTTCTCTCAAAAGTCATAAGACACCTGTCCTGAGTGATATGCTGCAATTTTCTGGCACTAATACTGATACCTTCCTTTCATGATATTTTAATGTATTCCAAAACATATCTTGCAACAACTTTAATAATTGTCGTGCAGTATCCTACATTCAAATTTTAATTGATCCAAAGTTCTTGAAAATTGAATTTGGTCTGCATCGCTTAATACAGAATAAATCTGCCAATGTTTAAATCTGACACAGCAGAAGCAAACCATACTTGTGATGCATGATCTTTTCATTTCGACATCTCCACAAGCACGTCCAATTCTGTAGTTATACTCTGGACTGTCATATGTTTATGCCAAATTCTATTTACATTAAAGCAATTCTTTATCTATCAGCCATTGTTTTTGAAAAGTATTTGCATGCAGTATTCTCTCACTAGTACAGTTTGATGTCATTTCTTGCCAAAGCACTTGTTTGACATACAATGTCCTTGTAATCCTTGGTACAAATGTAAATAAAGTACTTTTAGATTATAGGTAGGTTGACCAATTTATACATTCATACCGCTTAATGTAATGGTTCTTACAAGTTTATATCATGACTATTATCACTATAACATTTACAGACCTGCTGTATTTCTCTGACTATTAAAAGACATGTACATGTATAACTCCTCATTCTCTCAAGAAGTTTCTGGAATACATGAACTGTATAGTGTATCTGTGATGTTTAATGGAATTTTAGAAATAAGCCTATTTCTTAACACTCTAAAAACAAAACTGGACATGATAATGGATAATGTTTGAAGTCAAAGTATTATTGGGGGATAATAGAATTGGTACATGTTCAGAAAGCCTTTCTGTGTTGCCCACATCTACAGGTATTGTAGATGTAGGCTGTAAAGTGTATACCTCCAGTTACAGTAATATGGACCAATGTTACAAGAATTGTTACTGTGTATTTATTCTAAAGCTTCTTACCAACACCAATAACAAACAACAAATGTTTTCCATAGTAAATCTCTCTGTAAAAGTACTTTGACAGTTTGCATTATGCAGTTCAGTACAATGAGTACTGACTGTAATCTAACTTTATGATAGGGGCTTTGCTGATACATTATGACATGAATGACACAGATTCAGCCACCCAATAGCTACACAGCATGCACATGGTGATAGGCCACAGAAGTAAATCTCTGTATATTCGTTCTGATAACTGCAGTGGTCAAGTTCTGTGGCATACAGCTGGAAATATGACACTACCACTGATTTCACAATATGATGATTTACATTTTCCCCCAAGGAAACAGATGTCCAGAAATGAAGTGTTTCTGATACATTTTGTAAATCATATCTTGTTCGTGTTCTGAATATTGAAGACATAAATTTGTGCATGCATTCTAGCAATTTTGCCTGTAATTTTTTTTTTTTTGTATTATACTGTAAGTACTCTGCAATGTAGATTTCTGCATAGAGAACTGTCATTGATATCACATCACCTGTGACAAGAGAGCAATTTACCGATCGAGAATCTTTGATTTAGTTAGTAATTTAATAACCAAATGCATACTGTACTGATTGCTTTTACAGAGGACAAGTAGTTTAAATCCCATGAATCAATACCAAAAGCAGCCTTGCAAAGTGGATTGCTAAGTTTAGCTGCACAATTTAGGTACAAGTTGGTGTCAAGAAACATCAAGATTTTGCAACAAACACTGCAACAAACACTGAAAATGGGCTTCACGATCATAAACATGCACACACACACACATACAATGAAGTTTCATGTTTTTTGTTTCAGAAAATATGGACTATATGTTCTTGTCACTGTGCAATGGAGGAGGGAATGAATGATGTGCAAAAGTGCAGCTTTGTCAGTGTTGTGGTTAATTTACATCAATTGTATGATACAAATATTGCAAAGTGAACAAATCAGGGAATATGTCAAGTATAGTACAGGGTGTACACACATGCCAGCTTTGAATGACTTTGAGACATTCTGCCAACTTTTGCACCTTGGTACAGCTGTACAATGAAGTGGTTATGTAAGAGCTGAACATGGAGATCAATCTTAATAATGTTAGATGACCATGTCAATGATTGTGAGGACATGTACATTAACATGTAAATGTGTCTGCAATTTGCTTAGAAGTTCCCTTTTTTGTGATTTTGCTTTGCTATTGAAGGAGGCCCTATTGATATTCCTATAATCAATATTTGGATGGACATACTTTGAAATTTATGTGGTAGTGTAGTACAACTGTTGATGAGGTATATTTTTCTTTCACTCATTTGTTCATGGGCATTGGTTCACATTTTTGAAAGACAAATTTACATGGTATGGAAAGGAAAGTTGTTTCGCAAGAAGCTATTGTCACAAAAGCATCAGATGAAACAAAACAAAACAAAAAAAAGACATGTGTACCGGTATTTTGTACCATCAGTGTGGTACAGGTAGTTTGTTCTGGCGTATAGGAAAAAGATCAGTTGATGACAAACCAAGTGTTTAATTTGTAGGAAAATGTAACTTGTGAAACCAAAAAAAAAAAACCAACCAAAAAAACAACCCAAACCTTTACATGAGAGTGATGTTTCAGATTTTCCCATTTACTGATCTTTTGCATACTTGGTTTTAAAGCTTTCCTTTGAGGTACAATGATTTAGTGCTCTGCACATTACTTCCCTTTTAATATTTAAGATACCTTTCCCTGTTTGGTATGCTCTGCATTGATTTTGCAGTCATACAGTACATGTACATTGTAGCACTGATACAGATACAGATACCTGTGATTTCTAATTGTACATTGAATTCTTCTGCTCCAGAAGTTAGATTCAAGTTAACTTTCAGTTATCTATTATTATTATTATTATTTTTTTTTTTTTTAGGTTATTGTGAGAACATTCTTTCCCCAGAGTTGTCAAATTGTAGCTTTTAGATTCACTCATTCAGTACAGAACTGTACTACAAAGTTGGCATATTGCAACTTTTGGCTTGCTTATTTGCTTTCCAAACTATTGTGAAATGTCAAATTGTGTAAGATCAGCAAATTATGGTAGGATACAAAGGAATTATGATATACGTGTACATTGATGTACAGTCTTGGGTAGGAAAGGGGAAAATAGGTGTATTAACTAGAACTAAAGTGTAATCTAGGATTGATTTGATAACCAGATCATAGTTTTATTGTTGCGTAAGGGTAGTGACACTCTAGAAGATCAAACAGGAGAAGCTCAAATACATTTTGTTACAACTTTGTACCTTACCTTGCCAAATAACCCATTAGGATAATGTTATTTTAGGTGGACAAATACAATTTGAAAAATAATGCTGTCATTTTCTTTTCATATCTGTGAGCACAATATATTTTGATAATGCACAAATGCAGAGCTTATCTTTCATACTTGGGTTTAATCAAAGAGCAAGGAGAGAAAGCAGATTTGGAAAGAGGACCAAAATCAGAAACACAGACAAAAGAATTGTTTAAGTCATTAAATGAAAGTAACATGTGATATATGTGAAAGGCCTGCATTTCAAAAATATTCCATCTCAGAGGAATTATGATTACATTATTTATTATAGCAGCAATGTTTGGTATTTAAAGGAAACATTCCAGTATTTACTTCAGGAAATTTGTGTTCCTTTCATTTTTATTTCACTTTCATTCATTCATTCATTTTTCATTTTCACTTTTCTGATCAAGTCAATGGGCTTTCAAAGAAACTGCACTCAATGCTTGCTATGAAGATTTTTTAGTTGATTGCCATTTTAAGGGAAAAAATCCCATGACCCATTTGCATGTAACACCTTAAAAAGATCTCTGTAGATTCTTTTAAAAATCCACTTGGTTCATAGAGCATATAGCAGATGTGTATGATTTGAAAATGTGAAAACAAAGGATGACATCATAAAGCCTGTCAGTAACACTGCATCATGCTTGTATTCTGTATGTTGCACGTGTACACTGGATGAGTTAACAATTCCATAAAAGAGACACACCTAACTATATGCAGACTTGTATGTGATAGAGTCCACACTGCCAACTTTGATATATGAAATCCTCTAACAATTGCACCATTTATTGCCAAATTAGAAGTTTCTGCCAAAATTGTAGATTTGTTCACCATACAGAAACAATGTCCACAAAAAGTGGTTCTTTTCTCATGTGCCGTGATGTTGTTACCTGAAATGAAATGACTTGTGGTTTATACAATTGTATGATCGATACAAACCAAACAGGTAAAGTTTATCATATGGGGCAAAACGAAAATGCTCTTGCATTGTGCGACGTTGCACAGTCAATATGTTGGTTATTTGTGTTTCTACCCATTGTGCTGTTCTAGTCATTTGTACTGACTGTTCTATGTTACATGTAGATACTGAGTGACCAGCAGGGCAAGTTCATTAATTGTACTAGCCTACAGGCATGTCTTGGTTGTCCTTGGCAAGCAGGTAAATACAATCATAGCTCGTTGCTCATGAGAAACAAAGTAGTGAAGTCCCTACCACACAATCAGTATGCTGACAGTAAATGATTGAGGGACGGTAATTCTTTTGCAGGAGATAGTAGGAATCAGTGGATGTATTAATATTTTTATTCAAAGTATAAAAAGCAGAAAATAATAACTGCTTCTTGATCACATGAAGTGGAAGATGGAATTATTGACTTACATGTAGATGCAGACCATCAAGTATTAATTTATTGCAGGAAATTTGTTTTCAGTGTTTACCTTTAAAATCCACCTGTCTGCATGCCATCAAAGACAAAGGCATTATAAGTTTGTTTGAAATATATACAAGAGCTGAGGAAGTAGTTATTAATTTATCATTTAATTTACAATATTGCATATTGTTATTCTCTGTAGTCTTGTAGTCTTGTACTATATTTCACCCAAACAAATCACTTTTAGTGATTGCTGTGTCTAGCTTTGTGTAAATAAACACATTGCAGATTTGTTTAATCAGTTTGAATATCAATGCAATAGTGACTATAAAAGTTAGCGATATTCTAAAAGGTTGTATGCTAGATATCTAAATGTTCAGTCCATACATTGTAAATTACTCCAGTTTGTGAAGTTTTAGGTGGTTGTGATTTTGTTTTAGCATTAAGTATACTGGTGCAATATGCATAACTTTAGTTTGCAAAGACATTTTACATTATAAGCTGACAATATGTATGATAATGAGTGAAATCCTCACAAACTTTCAAAATGGCAACTACACAGAAAATGAAAGTATTTCTCCTGTATTGGCTTGATGTCTATGTGAAAGAGAAAATTGTACGTATAGATGTATCATGTGATTACAGCTGTTGATGGTTAATTCTGGAAGGATGGTTTCATCAAATAAAAAAGGCACATGGTGATATTGTGGTACAGAGAAAATCTTGTGACTGATTTTAATATTCCCAATCCCATCAAACTTTACTGTGCAGTATGTCCAGGACTTGTAGTGGTCTCTGAGTTTTGTCTTCCATGTTTTGTTTTCCATGTCACAACCACAAAGTATTAAATGTAATTTTTGTCTGTGTTAAAAAGCATATCATCCATATGCTGAGTGTTACACCTTCATGGCAATGGTTTTATTTGCAGCGTTTTGTATGGCTTTATAGTCAGTCCTCTTGAAATGGTATAATGCCGGGATAAAGGAGATCATACAAAAAAAAAAAAGTCATGATGGACTTGCTTACGTCTTCTTTTTTTTTTTTCTTCTTATTTCCAGTATGCCCTATGAGGAAAGAAAAAACATGGATGGGTGTTTGTATGTTCTTTGTGTACTATGAGTGTCTTAATGTATTTCTTTGTGATACATTATGATGTAAAAGCTGTGAATATTTTGTGGGTTACATTGGAGAGATGATGGAATTGGCAGACAGCTCACATTATACTTGTGCCCCCGGCATACTGCGCAAATTGACAGATATTGTAACCCTGGCTTTCAACAATGATGATTTTTAGAATCAAAGAAGTCTAGTCTCGTATAATGTCATACTGTGTATGCCTATCAGCTTGTGTGCATCATACATGTACTTTGCAGATCAGGACTTGTTAAACACTTGTGTTTGTCAGTGGGCTTGGTTAAATTTGCAATCGATAACTACAGCAACAATGTGAAAATATTATTATCCCTTTCCAAGACCACTAACATTAGAGGTGATATGCATTGCATTTGCATTAAGGGACTGTATTTTGGTGCATTGTAAAGTTTGCAAATATATCAGTCAACTCATGAAATGGGAAAAACTGCAAACACAGCAAGATATAAACAGTGGCACATATGGTACCATGTTACTGTCATCCACTCTCCCTCCTTATCCATCTTCTACCCCCTCACCCCCACCTCCAAGCTTGAGTTGTTGTTGTTTTTACTGAGTCCTCACAGTCAGGTTGCTCTTTAAGATGTCCTTAACCCTGAACTGTCGTTTGCTGAGAGATGACACGATTACAATGTGAGTTGCCGTGCAGGATGAGGCTATCGTTTCAAATATTCAAAACGCATTTGAGTTTAATGCCATCAACAAATGACTAAATAATTTATAGAGGCACATCCTTCATTGACTACTTTGTAAAAAAAAAATGATATGGTGCATCAACAAGAGAATACTGTATTATGCAAACCTTCCTTGTGTTGCAGCTGCCCATTATTAGACTCGAGGAATGCATTATAAGGTGCTTCATATCTAAGCTTAGAGTGAATATATGAGAATGATGACAAAAATGACTCCATATGCAGGGCCTGATGCAATTATTCATGGTACAGAGTGTTATTTGTACATTTGAACATTTTTGATAGAATACAGTCGTTCATGTGAAGCGTACTTGCACACTCAATGGAGAGCAACTCTCTTAAGCTGCCATTTATGAGTTGTCTTCAACCAACTAGTATGTGTCTATAAAGTATGAATAATGGTATATATTAGGATTCTGGTAATGATCATAAAGCAAAGGAGCAATGAGAAGGCAGATAAGTATTATGTCTTCCTGAATAGCAAATTTAGCAGACATCCACAAGCATTAAACCTATGATGATGAGATGTGTCTAAGAAAGACATTAATACAAACATTGTATCTTATCTTCAGGGACTGTATTGAGACATTGATTGTACTTTTCACGTTAGTGTTCACTGGCTGTGAGAACAAAAGAAAAACAGATTAAAAATGTGTGTGAGACAGAGAAGCAGTATTTTGTTTTGCCATTCTGATGGGAACATAAAATGCACTGACATTTTTTAGCTTTGATGTGGACGTATAACGGTCGTTGTGTCATATACCACCTAATGTGTTGATTTAAATGTTCTGAGGTTTCAATTTGACCAAATGAGGCAGGCTCAAATATGCTAATTGGTTCAAGGTCCATGTTATTAGTGAGGTTGGCAGTGTAACTTTGTCTGCATTTGATATCAGATTAACCATTTTTTTGTTTGAGAGAGGTGAGTCATAAAAACCCATTTTGGAGAATAAGTCGTTCATGGGGGGGGGGGGGGGGGTGGGGGCAAGAGATTGATAAGAGTCGTATACTGTAAGTACTGTAATGCAGTGTGTCCTGAAAGCTTTGGTATGCAAGCTGTTGTGTGAATATAATGTATGTAGACTCCCCTTGAAGTATTTATTAATATTGTTTGATAGTGTACAGAGACAGATTGACAACATTAAAGGAATGAAAAAAAAAATAAACTGGGTTTGTCTTGATTTTTATTTGAGAAGTGGAGTCCCGGCCTGCATGAGCAGTTTAAGAATATTTTGTGTGTGACATGCTGATCTGAGAGTGAAATAGAATTATTTGATTGCATTATATATTCAAATGAAAGACCAAGCACTGTGCATATCACAATAGGATTATAATGTCAACTCCTACAGGCAGTTTTCTTAAAGAGGGTAAAAAAGGCAGTCGACATTCAGTGATGATTTAACAGATGTTATGAAAAAAAAAAATTGGAGGAGGAGGCCCTACAATGGACTTCTGTTGCATATCAAACTCCTTTGGACATGAAGGTGAAATAGCCATTGTGATATGGATATGTTGTGATAGAAGGTTCTGAAAACAATAACTTACAGAAATACTTTTTTTTTTGGGGGGGGGGGCAGTTGGGCAAAAAAATCACTTTTAACAAGAGTTGGTGACAAGTTCTGTTCTGATTTGAACTAGAGCCATGTGTAAAATGAATGTTAACTTGTTACAACAGGAATTGTAAGGCAGACTTGCTTTATTATTTCCTCGATTATAAAATATGAAGCATAACTTAACCCTAATATGGACTATTGACAGTTTATATTCCAATTATCTTGTCACATATATTTTTGTTCTGCTTTTGTTTAGTAAAGCAATTTGAAGTCCCTGAGATTATGACAAATTACTTAATCAGTACATATATGTACATAGTTACATATCTATATGAGTGTGTGTGTGTGTGTGTGTGTGTGTGTGTGTGTGTGTGTGTGTGTGTGTATGTGTGTGTGTGTGTGTAAAATATGGTTCATGCAATATCCATCTCACATCTTCAGTATGATGCAATACAACTGGGTGGGTGAGGGTTATAGACTTATAGGTTGATATCTAAGCTGCAGATTCAGTTCAGGGCAGCATCACTTGCGAGAACAAGTTCTTCAAGCCTGCCTGGAACTTCTGTGGGTGGCAGTTTTCCATATCACTGAAAGAATTTGAGAATTTATGATTTAAGAAACCTACCTTCATGCACATTCACTCACACAATTATATCCCAATCCTGTATCAAGGAGAAGATAAAAAAAGGCTTTCACATTGTACTTTGAAAAAAAAAGAAGGAAATCTAGATAATAGTTATTTAGATTGGTAGTGAAGTGAAATGTACATTCAAGAGGTTATGTAGAGAATTGGTGTACAAAATACAGCAAATATATATATATATATATATATATATATTATATACTAGAGCACAGAAAGGGGAGGGAGAGAGGGGGCAAAAAGTAAGAAGAAAGGAAATTCTTTGATGGATATTAGGCCTCCCAGTTTCATTTCATGCAGTCAATTCATGCATCTTGTTCTTAAAATTTTGCACTAATTTTCATTTCTTTCTTTCTTTTTTCTTTCTCTTTTTCTTCCTTCCATTATTGCTTTTTTATATGTATCTAATGATTCATTTGTTTGTTTATTTATATATTTATTCCTTTATTATTCTCATCATTTTTAAATACAAACCACTTTAATTTTGGCCACTTAATCTATTGTAATTGTATACAATTATACAATTGTAACACTATTGTAATTGCATGCAAACCACTTTATTTTTGGCCACTTACATATTGACATAATTTTCTGCATTATTAGTCTCATACAGTATATAGCAGGGCCGGCGCAGTGTTTTCAAAAGTGTGGGGGCCCACTTCCAGGTTTCATGAGCTAACAAGCAAGGTCCTCAGCTCATCTCTCCCCGTCCACTTCCGGGTTTCTTCAGCTGACAAGCAAAAAAAAAAAAAAAAAAAAAAAAGGGTCTCGGCTCATTCTCTCCCCTCCCATTTCCGGCTGTTATAAAAAAGTCTTAAGAGAAAACACATAACCTAATACTGCCGCCATACTTCAAGATCTCTATCTATTTCTATTTTAGTGCCACTTGCGTACTTCCAGGTTGAAAAAAGTGTGGGGGCCCAAAGTGATGACACCTTATGTATTCCTTTGTATGGTGCACAAGAAGTGTGGGGGCCCGAGCCCCCACGGCCCCCACGGCTGCGCCGGCCCTGTATAGGGTACTGTTCTTAAAGCAAGAACCAGCACAGGTACACAGAGGTATAATTAGTACCATTTTTTTTTTTTTTTTTTTTTTATACTGTGCATGTAACTTGGGTATCATCCTCGTTATTAGTTGCCCATCTATGATCTGATCTAGTACTCAGTTGGCCTATGGTTTTCTCTTCAATCACTCTTGCCGCCATACGATATCATTCTCTCTTTCCGATCTCTTTCTCGTTGACACTATATATGCTACATCTTCTTTCGTTTCTATCAAACGAAAGAAAAAGAAATGCAACATAGTATGTTCGGGAATAGATTGCAAAATTAGCTGGAAATTATCTATTGAGAACTCTCTCTTTCTGTAGTTGTTTTCTCGTATAGATTTATATACCCGCATCCGTTTTGTGAGAGGGCGGAGTTTCAGACTGTTTCACACCAAGGAGTTTGAAACCATAACACCTTGTTCACACCCTGTTCACACCACCTGTGTGGTTCACACCTTTACTCCCTGCTACCTACGCTGGCAGGGCCCTGGGGGAGCCATGCCGCCAGTCCGTCACTAGCGCTTAGCTGGCGCGATTTCTCTTTCTTTACCGATACACGTGTTGTGAAACTTGAGGGGATAATGATGGATGGATGGATAGCTTGCCACCACCAGCTGCATGCATGCCTATCCTAGCCTATGTACAGTGCCCATTTATGCGCTGCGCTGCTGTGCACGTGAGCTAGCTAGCTAGCTGCATGCATATCGCATGCGTAGAACACTTCAAAACAATGGTGGACTATCGTTTGCGCAGTGCATGTGCTTCCTTCCGTCTCGACGCCAATGTTGTGAGCAAATCTGCGTAGAATGCAGCTGTGATTCACATTGACAGTAAGTGCAAGTGGAGGTGGTCGACTCCTACAAAATGTCAGACAAGGCAAAAATAAAGAAGGAAGTGAAAATCGTCTTGAGAGCGCTCCTACTGTCCGCCCCACTGGGTTTGACAGCAGTCGAGATCGAGCGCGACTTCACCGAGGCCCAGGGTTACGGCGTACCGTACCGCGAGCTTGGGTACAACAGCACGTCTGATTTGGTCGAAGATCTTGATGTAGCTTCGCTGAAGTGGGAACGTGGACAGGCGGTGTTTCGAGGAGTCGCAGACAAAACGACAAAGCACATTCAGAGTCTAGTTTCAAGACAGAACGTTGATGTGCGTAAATGCCTAAAGAGAAGGAGTGCTCTGCAAAGGCAAGTCGCGAGATCAGGCGACGGCAGGACACAGAGATCTTACAGTACGCCATCCGGCGGTCGAACATTTTCCAAACCGTCAGGGGCAAGTGGTGGTTTTCGACGACCAAATTCATATTCTAACTCAAGTAGCAACAACACAAACAACAGACAATATTCTAAACCTGTGATTACTGCAAGCACTAGCCCGGCATACCTGCGATCGCAGCTGAAATCATTGTTGAACAGTCATCCAAATGGGATCCACAATTCGCAGTTTGACACTCTATTCTATCGAAAGTTTGGGTTTTCGCTGGATTATGGCAAGCTGGGCTTCGCTAATTTGGCTGAAGTTGTCAAGTCTTTGCCATCAATCATCAGCATTGAGCACTTGGGGGAGGAGAAATTTAGAGTGTACAGCATCGAGAACTTCCCCAAGGGAGCAAAATCGATCCCCATACCTGATGGTGAGGAAGGGTTGTGGGCATTCCATGCGATTTTCATAATTTCACACCATGGAATACATAAAGCAACAGCTCCATGCATGTGTAGATTTGTAGAATTTTTTGTGGTCCTCAAGCGGAAAAATTGAAATGTGTATTTTAGGAACCTGAAACAAATTTACTGAACAGAGATGATGACATACAATATAGCATATGATCCTTGATATTTCAGAAATGTAGCGATGTACTATATGTATTCCACATACTATTACTAAGAATCTTGACATAGGATTGGTCAACAGCTGATCACATGATTAAGCATAGTTTTGCCCATCACATCAACTGAGAAGAAAAGTTTGTTACACTCTATGTTGATAAGTCCCTTTTGTTTCGCTGATCTCTACAGTCCATACAGTCCTAACGAGAGATGAGTACGCGCGAAATAAAAGTACAGTGTACGTTGCACTGTGGACTATCACTTAACTAGGTCACTTGATAGTCCACAGTGCAACGCACTTTTGATTCGGTGCCGCGCGGTGCGTGGAGCAAATTCTTTGTTTTGTCATCACTCTAAGCGCATACGTCAGTACTGCGCACAGTAAACTACGTAGCCTAAGCCCTAAGGATACTCGGTATCTAAAGACAGCTAAAACGATTTCAGATGAGGAATAAAATGGGAATATCTAGGACCTTAGATGTGGAATATAAAGCAAATAATAAACTTTTAGTTTCAGGCAATAAGACAAACTATCACTTCCTTGGCGATCTGAATGTGTATAACATGCTATCTTTCCTCAGCTCAGCTGCGCTTCGGAAAGATAGCTACATCCAGATTGCCTCGAAAGTGATAGTTTGTCCCATCACCTTCACCAACGTTGACTATTTGCTTGCCATCACAATACCATGGGCTTAACAACACAAGTTAACCTGTGTTGAATTTATGCATGCTTTCTTCTTTTGTTCTGCTTCCTTGAGCCCCTTTATACTCATGAATGCATTCTTGTGGTGAGGCTGCCATGTCATCATCCTTGTTCACTGTGATTTGTTATATCAAAGTTTGAAAACATTCTCATTTATCCAAATCACTATAAATTCTAAAAAATTAAAATTCTAAAATTATTCTGGTTTGGCATTCAGCAAGGAAATCAGTGCCATTCAGGTCGACAGGTAAGGACAGCACCACCACCACAGTTGGCCGGGGCAGGGCCAAGAGGGCAGCTTCAAGTAGATCCAGTGCATCGAGCTCGCAGAGTGCTTCGACAGAGTCTACCACAAGCCCAAGGGATGTTGTGTTGCCTGGCAATGATCTTATTGATGGAGAGCTCTGTGAGGAAATTCAGAAAGTGAGGATGGATATGAGCCACAAAATCAAAGACTGAATACTCTGAAAGTAGCATACATAGCAATAAAGGGAGTCTAGGTGAAAAATTTGTACTTGCATACATGTGTGACGAGAAGTGGATGAGACACGTTTTTTTTTTTTTTTGGGGGGGGGGGGGATCAAACCTCGTCACAGCACCCATGTTCACCAAATTTTGTGATTATCAGATGGTCTTAATGCCCTGAACTAGAAAAGAATGTAAGACAAAATGTAGCACATTCTGCTTTCATGATTACTCACTTTTACTGTAATGAAGGAATTCACATACAGGTGGCTACAAATTGTAGCTGCCGTAAGTTAAACTGAACAAGGAAACAAGTCCTGCTGTGTGCTAACTGAGATGATTCAATGATTTTGGATATTTTTCTCAGCTTTTCTTTATGATTTACCATGTGACATTACTTACCTACTGACAGGTCCTGTCCAAGCATCCAGATGGAATCTTTGCTGCCAGCCTGCCTGCAGAGTATAAGGTGAGATTTTCTTTTCTGAGAATGGAACATTCACATGGTACAATTAAAAAAAAAAGTAAAAATGTTCCTGTGCTGATTAAGTTATTTGTATGGATTTCTTACATGTCATGAAAGTTTTTCAAATATATTGAAAGTTGTGCAGGTGCAATGGAATTGAGCATTTAACTTAAATTGTTAGTGTTGTGTGATTGCAAGTCGTTGAAGTATAACAGAAAAAGTCAAAGTACAGTATGTTATAGCATTGTAGAAGTCACAGCAATCTTAATCTTTTATTCAACTGCAGACCAAATCTTGCCCATGGAATGAGATGACGGGCTTGGTTCTCCATCATGTGATCTCGTTAGAAAACTACAAATCACTTTTTATTTGTGCATGCCCTTTAAAGGGAAGGTAAACCCAAAGAGCAATGTGGATTGAGAGAAAGCAAGAACATTAGCAGAACACATCAGTGAAAGTTTGAGGAAAATCGGACAATCGATGCAAAAGTTATGAATTTTTAAAGTTTTGGTGTTGGAACCGCTGGATGAGGAGACTACTAGAGGTTATGACGTATGAGTGGACAGCAATATAAAGAAAATATAAAGGAAAATTAACAAAAATTCACTTTTCTAGCATTATGAAAGGGCACTTGCCTAACCGCTTTCCGAAAGCAGGGGGAATAATTGCTACCCTTAACATATGTCAGTATCAAGTTGATGGAGTTTGCGGTTTTCATGAAAAATGAATTTTTTTGTGAAAATTTCTTTATATTTCCTTTATATTGTTGTCCTCTCATACGTCATAACCTCTAGTAGTCTCCTCATCCAGCGGTTCCGACACCAACATTGTAAAAATTCATAACTTTTGCATCGATTGTCTGATTTTCTTCAAACTTTCACTGATGTGTTCTACTAATGTTGCTGCTTTCACTCAATCCACATTGTTCTTTGGGTTTACCTTCCCTTTAAATCTGATTAAATTACAATATTCTATAATCTTGTCTGACTTCCTGGTTTCGTAGCAAGTTGCTTAGAGCTAATCTTTTTGTATCTCGGTACATAGAAATTGACAGGGAAGGAGCTGCCGCTTATCTCAATTGGGTTCTACAGTGTGGTAGAGCTCGTCTGTGCCATTCCAGAGATCGTGGCCATCGAAAGGCAGCAGAAAAACAGTGACTGGAAACTCTTTGATGCCAGGACTTTTGTGCCCAAAAAACCTCCTGGTGAGATGGTTACTCTTTGATAACACCCAAGCATGCTCATGTGACTTTTGTACCATTGATGATGATAAAGATGATGATGATAATGATTAGGTATTGTATGTGTTATGATTATCATCAACATCATCATCAGTATCATCATCATCATCATCATCATCATCATCATCATCTAAACATATGTAAGAGTGGAGTAGAGTAGGACACATGTATTTAATGTTTAAATACCAGTATGCCAGTGATGACCCTATTTTCAAGAATGGACTTTGCCAAGTGGAATTCAGACATTTGAGAGCAAAATTTAGTGACTCATTAAATAGTAATGACCATACAGATCCTTAAGACACTGTAGTAGAAGGACTAGTAGAGTTTATTGCCTTTAATGCTTCAGATGTTTCTGTTTTATACTGCTTAAATTTGTCAGATGAATTCAAGCAAAACTTCAGTGATCTCATATTTGGTTAAACCCATTTGCTAATAAGAGTTAATGCATACAGTTTTTTAAAAGTATGATTTTGTTTCCAAAATGGCCTGTGCTGGCTGGACTTTATTGGAAATTTGTAAATGACTACAGTAAAGGTGGAAATTTTCGCGCATTTCGCGCAACCAGAAGCTAGTGCAAAAATAAAAGAAGTGAACATTTTTGCCTGCCATATGTTCCAATAGTTGATATCTTGATTCTGCGGGATTAAAAACATGTGAAACTCTTCCTACCTGGTCAAGCGCGGAAAATCAGTCGCGCAAAAATATCCACTTTTACAGTATCGTGAGCATATGTGGTGTGCTTTGGTCCATTTTCTAGAGCCAGAACGAAAGAAGAAGCAGCCCGCACCCAGTCAGGCAACAGAGAAGCATCTGGAGGAGGCTAAGTCTAAGATCCGTGATGTCCTCCTGGCACATCCCATGGGAATCCTTCTCCAAGAATTTGAGGCTGCCTACAAGGTACGTTATGCTTCTCTGAGTATACTCTGAATTTCGATCAGGCATGGGTCACCATCTTTGTATAAACTGTAATGAAAAGGTTATGAGGATTTGCTTTGTTTGCCTGCAAACATGCCCTGCTTCCGTGTTGTTTTTCTCCAGTCATTCTGAATCTCCTGAAAGGGATTTTCTGTAGCTCTGGATTACAGTGTCCTCTGGATCTGTTTGGTATTACCAAAGACGCTTAACTAATAAGACAGGAAAGTGCGCGCTAATCCTGTACAAAACAAATGGACAGCACGCGGTCCTCGAGCGTATTACGCACATCACCTGAGACGCGCTGTCTTTGAAGTTGATGGACAGCACGCGATCCTCAAACGTATTACGCACATCACCTGAGACGCGCTGTCTCTGAAGTTGTTGTTGCTGTTTATCAAGTGTCGTTGATTGTTTTTAGATCATGTTGCCAAATTTTTACCTCCACGAAATAATCCTTATTACTTTAAAATCTCGTTCTTCAAAATAATCCCCTCAATCGATAAAAAGCTACGACTATAAATTTTAGATCTTTTTAAGATAATAAAAAGACCACTACCTTTGCAAATGAATGATGTTCCTAGGTGTACTGAGTTGGTACTTAGCTCTCTTTTGTATCGTCATGTAGGGTAGCCATTTTGTGTCCATTTTTATCGCGCGCCTTCGTATCTTGTTATCTACTATCTTTGGTATTACATTGACTTCTGTGTAGGACGGTTGCTTTTGTACACCTTTAGAAGTAAGTTCTGCATTTTCGCTTCATCAATTGTAATAAGTTCAGGGGTCAGGATGGGCGAGAGAGTACAAGTACATGAATTGGCAGGTACTGCAGCTTGACAAGTAACAGCTGAATGCATAGGGACAACATACAGCTCAAGGGACCTGATGAGATTGCGGAACACAATTACAGCTTGATGGGTTAGAGGGGTTTAAAAAAAAATGGAAAAAGATCAAAAACCTGTCATGCTTGGTAGCATTGCCTGTGTCAAGGTGGGGACTTGAACCTGTATCCATTAGATTGAGAGTCTGATGCCTGTACCAGCAGAGCACCATGCATTCAGTAATAGGTATATGGAGAAGCTGAGGAAATGTCATTGAAGGATGAGAAATTTTTACATCACAAATGCTCAAACTGTTATACCTGCTGAATTTGATTTTCTCCTTTGCAGAGCTTTAACAAGGCTGATTTGCCATGCCAAGACTTTGGGGAGAAAGATGTCAACTCGCTCGTCCTTGCCATCCCTGACACTATCAAAGTGGTCTATAAAGGACAGAGTAAGAATCTCACCCACATACTATACTAGATAAATTATGCCATTTTTTTTTTAGTCATGTTTTTGTGCAGGACACACTCAATGACCGCAATGCCAGTCTCTTTCTCACAAGTAAAGATTATTTATTTTGAGAGCGTAGTAAATGAGATGTGTTCATTTTTGTCTTGTAAAATGACACACAAACTGCAGCTAGTATTGAAAGGTATCTTTAGCAGAACTACCCTGCTATTGTTTACTTGTGCATGAAGAAAATTTTATTGATTTGCTTTTCTTAAGTATCTCAGACCATTGTTACTGTATCATTTCTTTATCTCTTTGTTCAATCTCTGTCGAATGGCCTTGTCACTTCAGCTAAGCTAGCTCTTTATAAAAGCCTTGTGTTACCCATTTTGGAGTATGGCATACCTGCTTGGTACCCTGTAAACCGTAGTCTGAGTGACAGAATTGAAAGCATTCAACGACGTGTGACGAGAATGATACTCAAACAGCGTCGGCAGGAGATGCCTTACAGTGATCGTCTTAGCCTGCTAGATTGGCCAACCTTACAATCTAGGCGTAAATATTTATTGTTAAATTTTATTTGTAAAAGTTTATATAATTTGGTTTTGTGTGATGATGTCACCTCTGCAATTAACGTGGTGGCACGACGTGAAGACGATCTTAGATTCCAACATTTGAGAGCTCGCACCCAGAGGCTGGCAAACTCTGCTATTTACATGTTCCCGATATTATGGGACAGCCTGCCATTATCTCTACGTAATGATCTTATTCTGACCAGTTTTTGTTCATGGCAAAACCAACTTCGCTCATGTGTTCTATCTTTTGAATATGTATAACCTGCTCTGTTGTGAAAGTTCTTCGTCTGTATGGAGCAGTGCCTTACCACCATAGTAATGGTCAAGTTTCACACACACACACACACACACACACACACACACAATCACGCACCGTTGTGGCTCGAACTGCTGTCTTAATCTTATTTTTGTTCTAGCAGTTTACCAAGAATTTGCCATGTGTGACTGTTACGATTACTATGAGTGGATGTGCAGGACATTTGTTGTTGTTGTTTTGTTTTTGTCAATATCCCATTATAGTTGTTGTGTGTATGGCAAATATGCGTATGTGTTTGAATCCAGAGCATTTTTGTGTAGCTGAGACTTTGGGCTATCGTGAGTGTGTCCTTCATTTTTTCATACGATGTCGGGATTACGTTAAAAAGCTTGGTTGAAATTAAAGCTTATCTTTGATGTATTGAGATGTTTCTTTCTTTCTGCAACTTTCTTTGCAATAACTCAAGAAAAACAGCCTTTATCACCCCAAAATTTTGCACATGTTTAGTCTATGTTACGTACATTATTTTATAAGATAACAACCATTTGATCGGACACCATCTTGGGTATGTAAATTAGGGTCAAAGGTCATAAATGTTTCATCCTGTATTTTGGTGAATACATGTCCTATCTCTCCCATATTTTGCACACGCAAGACCATGCTACAATAATCTTTTCACAAGATAACCACTTTTTTGCTCAGATGCCATTATGTCTGTGCGTAGTTGGGTCAATGGTGAAATATATTTCATTCTGTATCTTCGTTATGACGTATTATTTCTATGGGAGTGCAGTTTTTCTGCAAATGAAAATTGATATGACTATGCACTAGCTCACTTCTGCTTCAATGAATTTCTCCCAGATTTTAATATGTTGTAGCTGTGACTTTGGGCTATCGTGAATATACCCTTCCTTTTTTATATGATGTCGGGATTATGTTAAAAACTTGGTTGAATTTAAAGCTTATCTGTAATGTACTGAGATGTTTTTATCTTTCTGCAACTTTCTTTGCAATAACTCAAGAAAAACAGCCCCTATCACCCCCAAATTTTGCACATGTTTAGTTCATGTCACGTACATTATTTTATAAGATAACAACTATTGATCGGACATCATTTTGGGTATGTAAATTAGGGTCAAAGGTCATAAATGTTTCATTCTGTATCTTAGTGAATCCATGTCTTATTTCTCCCATATTTTGCACACGCAAAGACTATGTTATAAGAATCTTTTCACAAGATAACCACTTTTTGCTCAGATGCCACCATGTCTGTGCAAAGTTGGGTCAATGGTCAAATATACATGTACTTCATTCTGTATCTTCGTTACGACGTGTTATCTCTATGGGAGTGCAGTTTTTCTGCAAATGAAAATTGACATGATTATCTTTTTCGAGCACTAGCTCATTTATGCTTCAATGAATTTCTCTCAGATTTTAATATGTTGTAGCTGAGATTTTGGACTATCGTGAATGTACCCTTCGTTTTTTTCATACAATGTCGGGATTACGTTAAAAAACTTGGTTGAATTTAAAGCTTATCTGCAATGTATTGAGATGTTTCTTTCTTTCTGCAACTTTCTTTGCAATAACTCAAGAAAAACAGTTTTTATCACCGTTAAATTTTGCACATGCTTAGTTCATGTCACATACATTATTTCATAAAATAACTTTTTGATCAGACACCATTTTGGGTATGTCAATTAGGGTCAAAGGTTATAAATGTTTCATTCTGTATCTTAGTGAATACATGTCCTATCTCTTCCATATGTTTTACATTGATATAGCTGATTCTGGGTACATGCACTGGTCGGGGAGGAAGGTCTCGAGCCTCGGTGATTAAGTTTGCCTTTTCCTCCCCTGGCAACCAGCAGCATGCACCTGGAACCACCACAATTTTTATATCATGTATTTACGATTTTCTGTTTGTGTTTTATATCAGCTTGTATTGTACATTGTATATTGAATTGCCGAATAAATAATAATAATAAAATGCTGCTCCATAAGGTGACTGGGAATGAATTAAGAACATTATATAATTATGGTATTCGTGCTAATTTGTCCACAAGACTCTGTGCTGAATTCATACATCAAATATTTGTATTTGTATATCTGCCAGTGGTGTTGGTTTGAATTTAATTTTATATTTCTCTATCGCAAATAGATCAAGTCTACCTCCATGCTCAGAGTCAACGATTGCCTCTGGCTGGACCACTGTACAGTGTAAGTTTGAAATCTAACACAATCCCATTGTGCAGCTGTCAGTGTGATTACCTTACAGGACAAGTCCACCTTCATATAAATGTGGTTTGAATAAATTCAGCAATATTTGTAGAACACATCAGTGAAAGTTTGGGGGAAATTGGACAATCCATTCAAAAGTTATGAATTTTTAAAGTATCTGCACAGTCACTGCTGGATGAGAAGACTACTAGAGTGTATGATGTCACATGCGTACAACGTTCTAAGGAAAATAAAAAGAGAATTTCACAAAATGTTACTTTTTGGAAAAAAAGTTCACATTTCCTCGACTCGTTACTTACGTATGTTAAGGGTAATTTTATTCCCCTTGAATTCTGAAAGAGAGAAGTCAAGTGTTTGTTTATTATGCGAGAAAAGTGAAAATATCGTGAATTTTCCTTATACTTTCTTTATATAGTTGTACACATGTGACATCACAAGCTGTAGTAATCTTCTCATCCAGCAGTGACTAAGCAGAAACTTTAAAAATTCATAACTTTTAAACGGTGTGTCCAATTTTCCTCAAACTCTTGCTGATGTGTTGTATTAATATTGCTGCATTCACTCAATCCACATGTCTATGAAGGTGAACTTGTCCTTTAAAATTATTCCAACCCCCCTCCCCATTAGTGAGTAACAAAAGTTGGAGTATTATAGTCCCTTCAGTTGTAACTGCAAATTTTGTCGTGATTACCACGAAACTTGCCCCTAAGATTATGACACATGAAAGAGCTGTGCATGCCAATAACTGACTTGAAAACCCCTGAAGTTACTCTTCAGCTTAAATCTAATAGAAACCCAACTACATTTCTGGGCACAAGCAAGAAACATTTTAGAGTTTATTTATTATCTTGTATGATTATGTGGAAGAACATAATATGTGTTATGTGTGTTCAAATATTGTTAAGACCAGAATTTAATTAGCATAGAATATTGTCTGTAGGGGTTGTAATTAAACTTCTTCTATATCAAAGGACCGCTAAGTCTTACATTTTTTATTACGTCTCTGTATTGGTGTGCTAAAATGGTAATTGTGATCATCTTTGTTTATGCATGCTATTTCTCTGATGTATAAATGTATCACATCCATTTACTTCTGCATCGTACTTTGGAGTTCAATCAATTCTTTTTTCTTTTTTTTTTGTGTGAAATCATTACCATCATCATTATCATTACTGTCATTAAAATGGCTCATCTTTGTTACTGATGTTGCCGTTGTCCTTGTCATTTTCAATTTTATTGTCATATTTTTTTTTTCATATTTTCTCCTTCTGTACTGACATGCCTGCCCTCCCTCTCTTTATCAAAGTCTATTGCCAAATCCATTCCACAAGATGCGATCGGTTACGGCTTTTCGTACCCCGCTGCCAGGAGGCCCAAGCTCAATGAGTATTTTCCAATCTTTGTGTCCACCGTCTACACACCTCACCGCATCAGCATCCAGTACAAGGACTTGGAGAACAACATGGCCCTCGAGAGGCTCATGGATGAACTTGAGTGAGTCTCCAGAAATTTAGTGGGGAATGGGACAAAACTGAAATTTACTGAGGCCTTTGAATGCAGTTTTAAAAACATTACTTAAAATTTTGGTACTGGAAATGACTCTTAGGTGATGTCTGTAAAGTGTTATAAAAAGCTGATCACGTAAACGACTAGAAACTCTGTGCATCATATTGGTATTCAAAAGAAAAGCATAATGAGATTGTAATCATTTGCTGAAGATTATGTTCGCTGCAAACTATGGACACAGATATGGTATGTGGGCTAGAAATTTTTTCATAAGCATGGCACTTGAAATTGGAGTCATGTTGTAACATGCATAAGTTTTTGGTAGTGGAAAGTGGCAGAGTGTATGAAATTTGTAGACATAATTATGTTCATGTCAAGATATTATGGACTTTATGGGTTAATTTTATGTTTGCCTTGCCATGACAGGGCTGTCTACTCATACCCGGAGGGCGAGAAGTACCTGATGCCGGATTCCATGATCGCTGTCAATCAGATATGCTGTGCTTTGTACCACGAGGACAATAACTGGCACAGAGGGCTCATCACGGGAGTTCCCAACATTGATCTGGTGGAGGTAACTTCCAGCACCCGTCCTGTGAATGCTCCCCGAAGAGATGAAAGCCGAAACATAGTTTTCACGTTCTTGCAGAACTGATGATTTTTTGCTCCTGCTGTACACTTCTGTGTGAGAAGTGTGCGATAGAGTGCCATAACATGATTACCATTGGGTAATGATGAAAATGCAAAATATTAATCAAAAAGGTTCACCTGAAGTACACAGTTTCAGAGCTAATATTCAATTGTGGTTGCTTCAGAATGTTTTACATTCGATAACATCGATTACAATATATCAGGCCATCATCAGCGTATCCAGCGCTCCAGAGAGTGAATTATATGCAGTTCGTTCTGCGTATGATTCAATACTACTGCTTTGGACATGGTTCAATCATCACAATCTAGCAGATTTAAACTTGTGGATTTAACATTGTTCAGTTCCAGTAGATGTGCCATATGTATACTGAGTGACCATTTAAAGGTTTTAGATCCAATGTAAGCTATCATTTTGATCAAACTTAATGAAAAGCGGGAGATCCCACAGAAAAAGGTATTGTTCATAAGAAATCATTTATAGCACAAACATCAATACCTTTCCAGATTCAAAGTTTATGTCTGTAGTGTGACAAATACATGCAAATGCATTCTATTTGCACTCTCTGTGTTGATGTAGGTGCTATATGTTGACTACGGGACATCTCTGCAAATACCCAAGAGCTCAATCCGTCTCCTGAAGTAAGTTTGCATTTTGTTGTCCAATTAAATCCATTAAAGACAGTAGTCCTGAGTATACTCCGTCATATGTCAATGGGAAACGTGTTACAACAAAATCGGCTCGTCCTCAATGGATTAAAAGGAGGAGAATCTGATGTCAGTGATGGTATTTGATTTTTTTTTTTTTTTGGTATTCAGAAACACAGTACAGGTTTTTCAAGGCTATACATCTCTTCTATCATAGAAATTGTAGAATAGATCTCACTTTGAAAGCAGATGACGATGTATGTTTTCCTTGTCATTGGAGTACTTATTGACTGAATTTCATGAATCTTGATATGTGTGTGTAAGAATATTTACAAAGAGTACTCTGTAATGTTATATGTCTTAAGAATATATCCACATTTCATGTAGTCAGATATGTCTGTTTTGTATTGTTTTACTGCTCTTTTAGTGCTGTTTCCTATCTCTGACTTGCTGTTTCATGATACACCTGTTAAAATCTGTTTCTCATTGATATATATTGTTGTCTTTCCGCTCCCCATTGTAACCACCTCTTTGTTTGATTGCAGGGCATGTTTTATGAAGCTACCCATCCAAGCACTGGATGCCAGACTTGCAGGCATTGAGCCAGTGGGGGTAAGTTTGATGAAAAGATATTTTGTCAGACTGGTTTTGTTCTATTCTTTTGGTTCATTTCACTGACATCCCTCATGCCACAGAGTTTTATTCTTCCAGTAGTATGGTAAGTGCAAGTGACATTGAATCTGACATTTATACAGTAAATTCAGTTTGTATCTCCCCAGTGATCAGGGCATCAAGCATGGTGGAAAAGAAAAACTTTCAAACAAAAAAAGATTGGCGTTAAAAGCAGTATCTCAGAATTTGTACTCCCACATTGCAAATTGGTTTCCATGAGACAGGATTTATATTTGAATGTGATTAATGATGAACTTCTAACCATAATTTCTTTCCTCACAGAAATCTGTGAAAGGATGGTCAGTTGTGATGACCCTGTTATTATAAGCCACTCCCTCAACTGTGAGCCTCAGCAACAGTGAATCTAGAATTGATTGAAGAAAGATTGATATTTCTTTGAGCTGATTCACTGTTTGTCTGTAGACAGAAAGTTGACATTTTCTAGGTGACTGTAACAAACATATAATTGACTTTACGTCAGAAATGTGAAGGTGAAATTTACTTCTTTTTTTTTTTTTTGTGCTCACAAATTGAGACATATGTTATTTAAGACTTCTCTTCCTTTTTCCAGAATATAAGTAGTCTGTATCGAAGTGACAACAACAACAACGTAAACAAATAAATAGCCAACTGTGACAAGGACACTTTTGCCAAAAATTTGTTGGTAAAATTAAGTCTAACTCAAGACTGATTTTAATCAAGTAGTTTATCAGTGTTTCTTCATATTTTGCACCAACTCTACTGTACAGTATGGCTCCCTTTAAGATGTTATATTCATCATTTGTTGGTTTCCTGTTTGTTTTCCAGGATAAATGGACTAACGAAAGCCGGGACAGACTGCTGAAGTTAACCCACGACAAGCCCCTGCTTGCACATGCTGTGGCAGACAAGGTATCCCCATGTAGGGAAAAGAAAGTGAAAAAAGTGACTTAATCCCTCAATCCACAGAAACCACATTTTCTGTTTTTATGTTAGAATTTGATATTCATCGTCAGTGTATCATAAGGTAGAGAATGAAACTTTTTTGAAAGAGCCCTTCATTCCTGTATTATTCATTTTGATTGGCAAACTTTTTAAAAGTGTATTAATTGCTCATTTTGTGACAGATTCTTAGATTTGCAACATGTGTTTCAGGAACCTGGTTTAATCATAAAACTGCTAAATTGTTAAAAAAAAAAAAAAAATAAAAATTTGTGCACATTTTATTAATTTCAGTAGTTCCATCCAATCTCATTCCAGTTGTAAGATATTCATAACCAGATGTAAAATTAGGCAATGTCAGTTTCTTATGATGACAGGATGAAAATTTCTGCAGCTCTTTTCTCCCTGTGCTTGATGGGCTAAACAATCATAAGATGGCCAAGGTGTACTTGTTGTATGAGTAAATTCTACTTGAGTGTCTTGGAGTCAGTCAGTAAGATGGACAAAAGGCTATTTTCTCTCTTACCTCTGGCTCTTGACTTCAGGTGTTACTATAGGTATTGCCATGTGCCATAAAATAGAGCTTTGCAGAGATTTAGCAAGTGCCACTTCATACCCTCATCATACTTGCCAATTCAGCGGCAGATCCAGGAGGGAGCACACCGGGGGCACCCCCTCTTTTTTTTTTGTTAAAACAAAAGAGATAAAAAAAAAAAAAAAATGGAGGGGGCGTGCGCCCTCCTTTGATTTTGTAAAGGTGCCCCCCCCCCCTTTATGGAATTCCTCGATCCGCCCCTGCAGTTGTTCATATTTGATGGAAGCATTCTTATTTTCACAGGAGAGAAGCTTTCTCCAACCTCATATTTTGTGAACAGCTGCTAGAAGTGAAATAAAGGAAACTTACGAATATGTAGATTTTTTGAGATTGAAATCTGTCAGTGTGAAAGAATGCATTTAGATTTATCAACTGACAACTCTGTTTTCCAGAACACTTTTTGGATGCATGACATGAATCCATTGTTCGAGGTTTGTGTTTGATTGATCTGATTGTACACATCCACCATCCCTCCACACAAGTCATTTGTCTTGTTTGTAATGCACTTTCAGAGAAAATGTGTGCCAACCTTGTTCACTGATTGCCTAACATGTAGTTCAATGACACTGATACTCTTGTCACAAGAAACATCCCATTGATGGTATTATAGGACGGGTAGCAAAAATCCTGTGATCTCATTGGTTGAGAGTTGTGACTTGATTTTTACTGGCCGCACACTACTGGCTCATAGAGAACTGCCACTTAAACTTGATATTGCGCACTTTAGCTAAGGTTTGCATACTAAGGAAGGGTTCGCCTACTCAGTAAGAGATGCCTGTTGGCTAGAAAATCATGCATTTAGTAAATTTACAATGCATTCAGTAATCACTGAATGCATTGCAAGCCTAAACGGAATTTATCCAATAAATTTGACATCGGGTTATATGATCGAAAAATGGATTTCTGGCAAGAAAATTGTCCCCTGTTCTATAAAACACATGATGCACTCTTTTTTTTTTTTTTGTCTGTGTGTGTGTGTGCATCAGTAGGAATAGTGTGCTTGTGGTAACTGTTCCAAAGTTACCTTCTACATGCACACAATTTTGACTGACGCACTCAGACCTTGCGTCGTTTGTGTACTGTCATACATTTAGCCGCACCATAGGATTGGATTTTCTCACCTAACAATTAATGTGAGAAAGCTTAGAAAACATGATGTGTGTTTGGTCCATTACATCCAGGACACCATTTCATGAAAGGTGTTAGCCCTGACAAGTTTTCAGTCTCCGACAATTTCAGCATTATCTTTGGTTTTGATTGGCTGAGAAGCTCTGGTCACTGACTGTTAACTACAGTAATTGTCAGAGGATGACAACTTGTCAGAGCTGACAACTTTCATGAAACAGTGTCCTCATGAACTAACACTGATGGTTGTGAGGGGCAAATGTGGCTTTTGGTGAACTTATCTGTGTTTGTGTGTTTATGTTGTTTTTGTAAAGCTAAAGGTTTACAGGTCAATTTTTGATAGGAAACACAATCAGTGCCAACTGGATTTTTTATTGACATTTTGTCCCACTAATGACTTTGATAAGGAGAACATGTCACATGGTGAGAGCATGAACTATACAGTTGTAAACGCTGCGATAACTGCAACACAAATTCTTGAATTTGAATTGTCAAACTGATTTTGGTTAACATCTGTCAGTACCATCAAGTTTACATGCTGTACTCTTATGTGGTAACTTATTTTCTGTCCTAAGTTGCAATTGGTTGTTGTATTATTTTTTTATTGCATCTATCTTCTAATGTGAGATTCTTTCCTTCTTGAAACACTCTCTGAATTATTTGTTAGATTAACCAGCCTCTCACTAATTTTTCATTTAAAACCTTGTGAAAAGATGAGGCAATGTTAATCTCATGTAATCACAGAATGTGTCTCTGATTACAGTCCAGAGTATAGGATACAAAGAGGCCAGCTTACTGATGTGAACTGAATAACATTCAGAGTGGCAAAAGAATATTATGATTTGGCCTCACCATTGTCATGCTCTCAGAAATCTGTGGTTTCGCTGCTCCTGTGCGACACCACGACGTCGGAGGACATCCACATCAATGACCTCCTTGTTAGTGAAGGACTTGCCAAGTTCACCAAACAGATCAGCCCGGAGGTTGCCCCAGCCGTTGAAGCGCCTGTGAGATTTTGTATCTTCCTATCTACCAATCCTTTTATCATTTCCCAAAAATATTGGTGCATTATACTGTAAAAGTGGAAATTTTTGTGGTGTGGAACCACGCAACCAGAACTTAGCGCAAAAATAAAAGCACGCAAATATTTTTACATGCCATATGTTCCAGTGGGTAATGTCTCGATTCTGCGGAATTAAGAACAAGCAAAATTCATCTTGCCCAGCTGAGCGTGAAAAATTACATGCGCGAAAATATTCACCTTTACAGTATTACGCAAGCTTGTATTTCTGTCTTGAATACTGCCCAAAATAATGTTATGTTGTGGGTAGTAAGAACAAGCAGAGTGGTCAAGTCTCCCCGATTGTGTAGGAGAGTCCCTGAAAATCAACTGCAGTATTTCTTCACATTCTGTCAGAAGAAAATGGAAGCCTCTCTGATCTGGGAATGATTTCTGTCCATTGAGATCTCTGTAACACTCAAAGGCAAGACTGAATGCACGACATGTTGTTTTCTCAATGTTCCTTCAAATGTAGACTCACATTTCCAATGCAATTAACACATTGGCAACAGGATTGAATTAAATGTTAACAGCCTGTGTGATACATATTAGTGAAAGGTTAATATACACTCATATAGGACAATTTTGACATTAGATTTGTTTTCCTTTTTTTATGTGAAGTATTGTAAAAGTGTGTTCCAATGTAATGATACTGGTGATATAAAGAAAAAGGAAAGAAGTATATTTCAGACACAGAATGCTACATAAAAAAGTGCTTCACTCAGTAATTGTGCATCGTCTAGTCTTCAACACAGGCTTGCAGTATCTTGCCCTGAATGGAATTTCCTTTTCCTATTGTGGCATATTTCAGACTGCAGAGCTGAGCCTTCAGATGCTGACGGGGATCGGACTGCCCACTCCAGAGGATGTCTCCTTTGAGTGGCCAGACGAATCATCCGAGGTCCAGGAGATACTGGAGTCCGGTCCGAAGGGGGACGATGGCACCACAAGCACTATGGGTGTCAGTCAAACTGTTGGCAAGGCCCTTGCCACACCCATCTCTGCTGGGGGTGATGATGCTGGAAATGAGGGCAAGATGGCAGAGAGCAGGAAAGGTGAGGATGAAGTCTGCTGACTGAAAGATACTAAAAGATCATTTGACCAGAAAGGATATGTTCTTTGATATGCATTTTTTTAGATTGTTATCCTTTTGATAATTGTCACGCTAATAAAATCTTGGATTGATATATTGGTGATTATCCCATGGAACCAAGATGTTTATCTCCACCAGTCCAACCTCTTATGCATCTCCTTTTAGCATAGTGCCCAGTTGTGGACCAATTTTAGTTTCCATGAAATGGTTGTTTTTTTCCCAAAAAAGTGGATGGTGACTGGCATAAAGATCTCTTAGCCATTCAATTGTTAATTTTGTTTCGTACATTTTTGGTTGCTTTGCATGTTTTGCTCAGCAGTGCACATCAATTGATAAATCGAGGGTTGATGATACAGTGTCGTAATACAGCTGACAGCAAACGGAATTTTGTCTCTGCCCTTTATTTTGATCCCATGGAAAGCAGAGTATGTGTTACCTAATTGATTGCACCATGTGCCGCTGCATTTGTCTACATTAATTTTGGCAATGAAGGCTAATGTCTATGGTATCTGTAGACTTACAATTCTCGCTATCGCCAATGACGTAAAAAGTACCCGGATGTTGATTTAAGCGTCATATACGGTGCATTATGGGATAGTCCGGTAGCAAAGTCACTTCCGTTCGTACGCGCGTGATACGTGACTAATGCTATTTACACACACAGCCGACTGTATTCCACATGTACTTCCGGTTTTCTCGACTTGAATTACAGCTTTGATATGATTTGAAATTTCTCCATTCTTAAGAAATTGCTGTTAATACGACTATTGGTTGTTGCTGCGAAGCTGCCATGTGTTGTTCGAACGACAATAAATGAAAAAAATCTGCAGAAATAGGACCCTTACTGGCATGCGAGACATGACGTGGCCGCGTGGGTGAAGTTTGCGGGTGACTCCACAGCGCAGTACGTGCACGCGCGACTTACTAGTAGTGGTAGTAGCACTAGGTAGTAGGCCTAGTGCCTAGGCCTACGTACATTGTACGTTGGGGCACCACCTATCGACAGGGCACCTTCCCATCGACACCCTGCGTATCATGGCTGTTTGCGTATAGAACGAAAAAGTACGCGCGGGATTAAGTGTCATTAGCTATAAAAACAATAAAAACGAAGAAACGAAAATCAAACTCAAACAAACCAAGCTAAAAATTACACATCCGATCAGTAACAACGCATGGCTGTGAAATTCACGTGTATTACCTATGGCCTGTGAAATTCACATGTATTACCTATGCTGTGAAATTCACGTGTATACCTATGGAGGAGAGGGGGTGCCGATCGCAAGGTTCCCTTTTTAGCTGCGCGAAGAAAACGGAACGCACGCACTAAAATTGCGCTGTTTTAAAACGGAGATTCATAATCAATGAGACGGTCACGGCATTCAAAACTGCAGTATTTATGGCATATTTGAGGTAAGAATTAGGCGGATTTGTATTATATTTTTAGAATAAACAAGCTACAGATCCTTAGGGTGACGATACGTGGTACCCCCAACCCTACTTACTTAGAAGAAGTTGCTTCGGAGACAGGATAAGTTCGAGATCACTGTTCTTTCCCGATTGTGTTCGCGACATTTCGACAGAGAACAAGTAAAAAAAAAAGATGGGCATTCCATGACGATATACTGTATATCCAGGTGGGTGAATATTTTCCAGCATATTTTCAGCGTATGCAGAGATGACTGATCTGTGATGTGCACATCGTTCGCATATCTAAAGTGATCAAGCAGTACGCCGTACCGGTATGTGTTACTGTATGTAATTAGCTTATGCGCTGCGTGCAGTGGTGCATGCTAATGCAAGGGTGGCCGCCGGCGGGGACTACAGTGTACGAGTATGACAGGACTTGCCACTCGCTGGCTCGGGCGGTACAGCGGCCTACTGTACTAGTATCGATCTGTGGTCGGCGCTGCGCTATAGGTAAGGTACACGTACAATTTGTATGCGCACGCTAGCGTTGTGCAAATTATGCCCCGCGCCGGAAGTGCCCTTGCTACCAAGTGCACTAAATCTTGACGAAAAAGCCACATCCGGGTACTTTTTACGTCATTGGCGATAGCGAGAATTGAACAGTATCATACATGGAGGAGGCCCAGTGCTGTTCTGTTGATCCATGTCATGCTCATTTATTCCCTTTTACTCACAAGAGTCAGTGTTTAAATGCAATTTCCATTCTTCCAATGTAGCTGGCAGCAGTCCTCCACTCTTGGATGATGAGGAGAAGGGTGATGCGGTTGCCGAGGACAACACTGAGCTGACTGACATTGCTGAGGAAACAGAGGGAACTCAGCAGCCTTCCTGGACTGTCACACGGTAAGTGTTCTGCCCTTTTTTGTGGGAGGAGGTTACATCTCAAATGATGATTCAAGTACAGTCAAACCTGTCTAAAATTGCCACCCAGGGGAGCCAAAAAAGTAGCAAATATAGACAGGGAACTACAACACGCATTTCCCATAGACCTCCACCCGAGTATACTCGGGACTTGTCCTCAACGGCTTAAAGGGACTGTACAGTACTGGTTGAGGTGGGGATTCATGTTTTGAACATTCCTAAGTGAGATAATGAAAAGCCTCTTATGAAATATGAAAGAGCATGTAATTCTAAGAAGGATTCAACGTTTATTTTGTGAAAATTGGTTTTCAAATGGCTGAGATATCCAAAAAAGTGCTAATAATAAAAGGCGACATGCCACAACTTTATTAGGATCTCTTTGTTTCACCTTGTTTTTGGATATCTCGGCCATTTCAAAACCGATTTTCATCGAATAAACTTTTGATACCCCTTAAGACTGCATGCTCTTTGACATCTCACAGAGTGGTTTCTGAATATCTCGCAAAACGTTAAAAGCTAAATCCTCACCTCAACCAGAACTGTACACACCCTTTAAAGTATTTCTCTTGTATTCTGCAGCGTGAACTTGGTAGGAGGGCGTAGCCTCAATCTCATCTCTTTTGGTGGATACGGCCAATACGTCACCAGCACTGACATCGCTCAGCTGATCTGGCCCAAGAAGACGGCAGATGAAAGCAGCCTCTTTAAGCTGGTGGGTGTCATGTTGCTCAAGTTTCTGGATGTTTCTCTTTCGATACAAGTAGTAGATATAGGTTCAAGTATCCATGCAGAATAGTGGGGTGTTATTATTTCAGTCGGTCATTTGTTTTAAATAAAATAATGGAGGATAAAGAAGTGTGCTGTATTCACCCTGATGAGTAAAGCATGTGTAGTCTCAATTTTCACCTGTGATTTATATGCTGGGCTGTGTATGCCATGTTTACTTTGATGAAGTTTCAGTTGTTGTAAATGTATTTTTAAATCAAAAGTTACATCAAACTCTCTAGCCTTACCACTGGACTTTCATTCAGCTCATGACAACACTTTTGTCCTCATGTCCCAATAGATTGAGAAGAAAGCTGCCCAACTTGGGGAAGTCATCGTCGAGGAACTCGAAAATGAGGACTTGGCAGAGAACCTCCGCAAGTATGTATCGTATCGATTATGAATAAGATATAGCAAAGTAATGACTTACATGTACTTATCAAAAGATTTATACCCTAGCCAATATATATTTTCCATTATCTTAATTTAGTCTTAGTTCCAATACATTTTAGTGTCTAAAACCAAAAATAGAGCTTTGTAGGACTTCTGTAGGGTTTAAAGGTGACTGTGTTCCTATTCACAAACATCTCATTTTGTTTGTTTGTTTGTGTTTCACAGCAAATACAACATTTTGCAAAATAGAACCATTTTGAATTTGCACACACCTTTATTGAATATTATTATCTGTTGGTAACAGTAAAAATACCCACCTTAACCAATAAACCAATTTATTAATCAGACTTATTATATCTTATAATTGATAAGCAGTGTTGGGAAGCCATATAGTTGATATAAAGAATGCAGAGGAGACTAAATTGATGGTATTTGCATGTTCTTCATTCTTCACATTCATAATGAATGTTTGTTTGTTTGATTGTTTTTAATTACCAGTCAAGGGGTTCCACTCTCGTCTCTGAAACCATCGAGGCTTCAGCTCTTTCTCATCACCAGGTAAGTGCTCATCTTCATGTCAAGTGAGACTGACAAGGATTCTTTTATGAATGACCCTCTGTGTATCCACCCTGTACATACCTTTTTAACTCATGTCCGATAGTATGCCACTAACTTTCAACTTTTTCTGTGAGATTATGTGTGGATCATTCTTCAGAGTAGCAGAAATATAAATAAAGAACCATCAACAAGACCCACAGAAACCTTAATTCAGCAATTCCCAGTATACATTTGTTCAATTTGCTCAAAGCATTGTTCACTATAGAAAGTGTCTCTTTATCTCATGTCTTTCTTTGCCAGTGTGCCATCTCTACTGCTGGTGTCCGGTCACTGTGACTCAGAATTGTTCCAGCAGCTTCAGGCGTTGGCAGAAGAGATGCCTCCACTTGAGGTAAGGCAAAGTCTGCAGTTTGCCTGTTAGTTGAATTTTGACAACTTTTTGAATATACCCTGTCGACTAGACCACAGTTTAACAGAAGGATACAGGTTCTGTTTCAGCTGGTAACTTCTACAGAGACACAATGTGAAAGGCTCTGGCATACTTGCCAACTAGTAAGATTTTATCAGATTCAGTAAGATTTTTTACGTTAAAAATAGCAAAATCAGATTTTCTGTCAGAGAAATCAGATTTTTAAAAAATATGTAGATATACGCTGTACCTTTCATGTGTATTTTCTGAAGATTTGACCGAAAGTAAGATTTTTAACTTCAGTTTGCATATAAAATAAGATTTTTGCAATCCACAAGTAAGATATTTCATCTTGAATGTTGGCAGGTATGCTCTGGTAGCATATTGTATCTATTTTGTTTTTACTTTGTGTTACTGAGAGCATTTTTTTTTTTTTCTTTTGGGTTTAAAATATGAAATTGCAATCTTACCAACTTGTGTGAGCCTTGTGTCGAATTTACTTTGTTTCCCAGTCATTTATCCTTTGTTTTTCTGTTGTTTGTCCGTGTTTGGTTCTGCCGTTCTTCAACCAGGATGATGAAACCAGCCGTGAGAGCATTAGTTCTGAGACCTCCAGCAGTAACGACGCCGAGACGGATCCCCAAGAACTCCGTACCATCCATGATGTGCTGAGAAACAAGAGGTGACCTTTGACCTCATCATGTATTGCTGAAGTATTTTGATTTGCCTTTATATGCATATCAATCCTTGTGACCAGTTTGCTAAAATTAAATTTGCCATCATTACGGATCAAGATAAACATTTTGTCTGTGATGAATGCACTCTGAGCTTGCAGGTGATACGCAAGTGTGCTATCAAGTTGCGATGTGTTGTAAAGGGCCATGTTCAGTCCAACCTCAGATAATCCGATCATATCGGGACTGGCGCCCATCCAGATAAGTGAGATAAGTGATTGTTGCATGTTTGATAACTCGAATGATGTGGATATGAAATTGAATATGAATAGAAATCCATATTTATATCCAAACTTACTTGTTGCCCGTTATATGCAAAGATATTATTTTGTATTATATGAGACAATTATGTGCCATTTCTTGTTCGGATGATGAATGATCCAAAACAGTGATGGCAGAACTGAGGTCTAACTGTTTTGAGCTTTGTGTAGTTCATTTGTGACTAAATATCTTTCACTTTTATTTGGTTCTCTTTTTGAATCAGACTAGTGTCTTATAGTATGTTTAGCGAATCTTTTTTTTTTTTTAATCGGTACCTCCGTACAATTTGACGAGTGGTTAAATTTGCGATCACCGAGTATAGCAGTGGACATAGAAATATACTCTTGCACATTAAATTCACGTTGGGATCAGAGTTGATATTTTTGTGTTTTAAAAGTTGTGAATAGCACCCAATTTGCGAGATGCACAAAAATGAAATCCTCCTACTCTGTACATGTACAATATATGCGTATACAGTAATTTGGACAAAAACCTAACTCCTGAGTTATTCCAATGGACTGTACCATAGTCCCTGTGTCCATGATGGAGCTAAAATGGGAAAGACCTGCCAGTGGCATCTTTGTCTGTCTGTGTGTATACATTCATATATTTTAATCTACAGTCAAACCTGTCTTTAGCGGCCACCTGCTGTATGCTGCTTTTCTGAACACAATTCCTCCAAAGAGAAAAGCCACGTTACTGACTCCTGTCTTTAGGGGCCACCTGTCTACAATGGCCACTTTTTTTCGTCTCCCTTTGGGTGGCGGCTGTAGACGGATTTGGCTGTAATTCAATTGAATTATTGTTATTTTTATCCTTTGTCTAAACAGGGATTGGATACTCAAGGAGTTGATGAGTAACTCTGGAGTCAGCAGTGTGGATGAGTTGATGCACATTGAGAGACTGATGAAGGAAATAGTGACGAAACTGGAGAGATGTAAGACTGGGGTCTCCAGGGAGTGCGTAGAACGAGCAATGCCAGGATCCGTAGGTCAGTAGCCTTTAGAGGGCTTTGTTACCCATTTGGTGGGATTCCAAATGGTACAGTGCACTCCCATTATAACGAACTTGGTGATAATGAAACCCTGATTACAACGAAATAATAATTCAGGCCGCAACATTATCCTCAGTATGTTCTTTTATTTTGTTTGGTGAAAACAAAATTTCGATATAACAAAAGAAAATTGCCACTCACAAGGACTTCATTATAATGGCAGTCCACTGTAATGGGAAAGGTGCAAATGTTATTTGATTGCTAGCTGATCAGAAATCTGTTCAATTTCTTTGTGAAACATAAATTTTACAAATACATTTTTTTTTTTTCGAGCTAGATATTTAGGTGGAAGTGTTTATCAAGCCTTGTGCATGTCAAGGTTGTGTTATTGCAGTTATACTGTTGTTTAATTTTGGTATAGAACCATCGAATGCTTAGTGTAATTTGAGATGTTATGGATGACATATGCGTGTAGATCGTATTGATAGTTGTGTGCTTGTCAAAATATTAAGATAATTTCTTTTTTCTGCTGTACTAACAAGTAGTAGATCTTAGATTTTGTGTTGTTTTTGTAATTCAGAAGTGTAACAGAAAAGGGCAGTTTTGATTATACCCATCAAGAATATGAATATGGGCAGGTAATTTTCTGTGATGTGCAGTTGCTGTAAATGCCCTATTTGTCAGGTACAGTAATACAGTACTTAATTTTGCCTGCATTTCAGATGACATCTCCGTGCAGCTTGGACAGACAAGCCTGAGTCCAGTGACGCCCATCACTCCAGACGATGTCTTCAGCCCCCCACCCGTGCCTTTCCAAGTGGGGTCATTACCCCCTGATCTACCCACCAAAGACAGGCAGTCACAGACTGGGGCGTACATGCATGCCCCCGATAGAGCTGGCCTGACCCAGAAGCAGACGGCTACAATACCACCCTTACAGAGACAGCTGCCAGCTGGCCAGAGAGGGATTGGGCGGGGAGCCCAACGGGCCCAGACCATCCCTTCTGTGGGACGCGGACAGTTCCGCTTTCCAAAGGATGTCGATGTACCAATGCTGAATCCCAACTCGCCGGAGTTTGTACCGAGCCCAAAACGGGACAGCAAAGCATACCAACGGCTTCTGGCTCATCAAGTGGATCCGTTCCCGAACATGCCCCCTATGCCACCGACTGTGCCAATGCCTTCCTTTGGAAGGACCGGGGGCAACACGATGCCCCCGTTCCCCGATATGTCTGGAGCCTTTAAGGGCAGTGTCCCACTCCTACCACCAGCGCCCCGTAGAAACGTAGCACCCCCCGTCGGGATGCCACCTCGTCCTCCACCGTCCTTTCCCAACATGATGGCTCCCAATGCCTCGACGCTCGTCCCACCCCTCCACCTTGCTCCACCATTTACCCCCCAGGGACACCCCAATCCTCCTCCAAGTCTTCCCCTTCCTGCTGGTTTTGACTTGATGCCTCCAGGACCGGTCTTTGACCCCTCATTTCCTCCCCATCCCCCTTTCGGTATAGGCAGAGGACACCAGCCATGGTCTATCAATGACTGAGTTCAAGTAAACTTTGGACCCAGTCTTCCACCTTCCCTCCCTTCCTCTCATATTTTGACTATCGAAATAGTGAGAACCCTTCACTTCAGTCTCTTTCTTTTTCTTTTTCTTTTTCTTTTTTCCTTTTGTTTCTTTCTTTGAGCTTCCATGTAAAGGCCGTCTTTGTTCCTAGTAAAAGAAAAGGAAAGCTTCAATGAAGAATTGAATGCAATCGCTGTTCCTCCATTCAAAAGAAAGTTTATCTGTAAGAGTTGTGTTGTCCTTTTCATGTGATACAATATCTATGTTCATGACTCTGATTTTTTAAATTTACGTGGTGACTTTGGCGAAAAAGTGTGTAGAATATTCTCATGGTGTAATGACATCTGTCTCTTTGACTGGGTGCCCAGTCATGATGGATAAAGGTCGTGATGGGAAATTTGAAAAAGTGCTGCTGGTTGATACCCAGCTGTCCTGCAGCGCTTCTGTTGTCGATGAGATCGAAGAATTGACTACTGTGCCACCAGTGTTGCGCGGAATGTATCAAGCACTGTTAGCAGACCATGTGCACATGAGATCTGAAGCCATATGCCATGTGATCCAAATTTAGTTGTCATTACAGACAAGGCCAACCTTTCACCTTGCAGCTCATTGGACCATGAAGTGCCAAAATCAATGAGTTACCGGTACCTGGATAACTCTAACTCTGCACACGTTCACTGCTTGCCAGTATCTCTTAGTGTCAAATACAATTGTTTGAAGGAGTACATGTACTAGTCCAGTTGGGATTTCCCCTCTTTTTTGTATTTTCTTCAAAGCTGATATATTACAGATGTTAAAGGTCATAACTTAATAATCATTACTTTAAACATCATAACTTGGAAAATAGAATCAGTTTGCAACTTCAAGTGCAATGTGATACTGTCTGCAGCAGTGTGTCATACAAATTTTGATAAACATAGATAGAAATGTGGATTGAAGTATACATGTACATGGTATACAAGACTGTCAACAGCGCTGTATAGCTCTTTTAATCATCATGTAGTGATGTTTTACTGTGTGATAAAGTTGTCCCATACTTCACATTTGCAACTCGTGTATTCATTACTCAGATGTTTGAATTTGCTATGAGGAGATTGTCCTCCCTATGTTTTAGTGTGATGGTCACTTTTGGTCAAATTACATTATGTCATAACTTACACAGGGTTGTCATCTCTTTGTGAATATGTGTCTCTTGTTTTCCTTTTTTTGTATCTTGTATTTTTTTGTATCACTATTAATTCAGATGGGTGTTTCACTTCTTTTGTTGTTCTTTAAAGATTATATAAGAATAAGAAAAGGAATGGACAAACATGTCTTGATATTTGCTGAAACATATGACATAGCTCTGATTATGTACGTCGTAGATCTGAGTTGGTGGTAAAAAGGATTATTTTTGGAGATGTTTTCTTTTTGACTGTATTTGCGACACATCGATAGCATTCGGACCACTTAATCATATTCATCTTAAGTGTATTGTGTATTGTCAGATAAATGTCATTTATGTGAACCGAAGGGCATAAAGGATTTAATTCCTTGGACTGAATCAGTGCCCTTCTGATTCCAAACTAATGACATGAGATTTGTAAGCAATTTGTTTTCACTTTCATCATGCTTATTATTGCATCAAGCTTGTGATTTTTTTCTTTGATATAGTAACACTCAGTTGAGTCAGGATTAGCAAAAGAATGAAAGTGTCTAGGTTTAAGATGGTATTATTTTGTATTGTCAAATGTTTCTGAAGTTGATAGTTGTCTCTTATTTTGAAACAAAGGAGAGATATTTGAAATGTTCCCATGTATTGACCATCGAGAGATATGCTGTGTGTGATGCTTCTGTTGATTTTCTATGTATGAACATTAAAAAGGTGCCTAGTTTATTTTAAAAATTGTGTTTTGTGTTGACTCTATGTGTCTTGTTGTATTTGGACTTGCAGGGAGGTAGTTGTTCAGCATTCTTTATTATATCAATAAACAATGTAACATGAAAAGCCTAGGTTGTCTCCTGGATTGAACAGGAGGCACGAGGCAAAGACAAAGGACAATACAGAAAAACATGTAAATACATCATACATTGGATAAAAAACACACACTCAGTTACAGTTACGTACTCACAAACAAATTTACCAAAGATACATTTATACACAAACAAATAAAAAAAAAAAAAACATAAAAAATAAAAATATAATCTGTCCAGGATATATTTTGAATGGTCGTGTACAAATAAAATGTACAATGTAGATACACACATACTTGAGCAGACCTGCCCAACATTAGAAAGGAACTTGATGTATACTTGCACAACTTGTACTGATACGATACTTTGCTAGAAATGATGTGAGTTATGTTTTGCTTAAAATCTTAGACAAGACAAAACACACAAAAATGCATTCTACATGTACATTTTACATGTATTCCTCTACACAAAACGATCACACCCCTCCCTTAGATTACTTACATAAACATCTAAGTAAATATACCTCTCATTCAAGTTAGATTATTATGGAAGTTTGATGAAATCTTGTCAGTAGAAGTTCATTTTTTTTTTCTCTTTTAAGTTTAGAGTAAGAAAATAAAGCACTATTCCCCTAAAGAAATTCACTGTTTTTTCCAAAGGATTCTCATACTTTGTTATGCAGTGATATTAGTCATACGGCATAAACCTGATCATAGTGTCATTGTCGGGTGTAATTTTTCCTTTGGTTTGTACTCTATTGATTCACTTCAATTTGATTTTACTTTTTATTCATGATACTTGCTTTGTTTGCTTAATAAATAGAACACATTATACGCACAGAGAATGCATATGTACAAGACATATGCATAACATACATACATAGAAATATATGAGATACACACACACATATGTATGTATGTATATATATATATATATATATATATATGTATATATATATATATATATATATATATATACATATATATATATATATATATATATATATATATATATATACATGTATATAATATTTTGGTTGATAATAACTACACTCCCATCAGCCCCTCTGAAGATGATGAGGAAGCTTACATGAAAAGCATAATTAGTGCTTAATAGGGGCCTATGTCTTTTAATATGCATAGGGCATATATGTACAAAACATATTGGTATAATTCAACATAGATACGCGTATGAAAATGCAAGGGATAACATATAATATCAGTGTCAAAAATATGACGCCCGACAGTGGAAATATTGAACTATAGGCCTAATTACATATAAATTATACAAACGAGTGATGGTATAGGCCTATAATTGGTTGGAAAAAAAAAAAACCACCCCAAAACACAGGAAAAAAAAAAACCCACTCTTGCCCCTATAGAGTCAATGAGTCAGTGCAAAGCATATGCAGTTTATATGATTTTTGTTGACATAATTTCATTAAAACAATTTGTAGATAAGAAAACACTCACAAAAAACAATAACCAAATAATGATAATAATAACAACAACAGCAGCAGCAGCTGGCAACAACAACAACAACAACAACAACAACAACAACAACAACAACAACAACAGAAAGTAAAAGGAAAATATGGGATATATTTTATAAAGTCATATTTTCACTCAAGAATATTCCTTGCCTTGGTATCTGAAAAATGAGCTGTCACTAGAAATGTACAATTAATTTGCTTTATCTAATGATGGGCTTATTTTACTTTTAGATATAAAAGTGTAGGAAATGGCACTTAAAAACCCGTTTTGCTATCAGAACTCATGACCGATGGCGATGACCGCGACTATCGGCTACTCGGCATCCCACATGACAGCACATGGCAAGCATGTGCCGTACGACCATACCGGTACGGTAATTACACATGGAATGGAATTCACCACCGTACACTACTACTACTAGCGTATACTAATACAGTATCTACCGCGTTGAGAAACTGTACTTCAGGAGAGAAGAAAGCCCTTCCGAGTTTGGTCACCATGACTTCTCTTGTTCGCTGTGTACTTGGCCCTAGGTTGTACCGAGTACACGCTCATGAAACAATCAGGGTAGGTGAACTTGGTTTTCTCCCCTCAAATATAGGCTACACATGTTTGATTTTTGACATTTCCGATGGCCCTGCGACTTGATTGTGATGGACGTCCGTGCGTTGCCGTTGGGATGAATGGGGATTAGTGTGTTGTCCCAGATACTGGATTGCATGTTGGGAAACGCTTAAAGCAGTTTTAAATTGAAAGACCTCCACTTACTACAAGGCTCAATAGATATTAGATTGATTTGTTGAAATGATTACTAGTTGGTATGCATTCGTTCAATACCGTGGAGTGCTTTTCTTAACCTCATGTCAGTAAAATACAAGTAACGATTGTTCTTTGCTAGATCTGTGTTAATTTAACACTGGTTAAGGCATTCGTGTTCATTTCAAGGTAAAAAAAAAAAAGGTCGATGGTAACAATGTTACTCGTTAGATCACTTTATAGAGGTTCTATGTTTTGTGTCAAACTTGATTGTATGATCAATACTGAGATCTCTTTCCTTCACAGGGTCATGACTATCAGCCAAATGCACTTGAAAAACACAGTGATAACATTATCAAACTGGTGAGTACATTAACTGATACATGCTATTTGCTAACGTTAGCCCTATAATTATATGCATTCCCCCATTGGGGATTGCAATTGATTGTTTCATCATCTCACATGAAGTTCTAAATATCCCAATATAAAATAACATGCCAAATAAACATCATCTAGGCCTACTATCTAGAATTAACAATGTCTTCTTTACCATTTTTCCATGACATAACAAATTTTCATTTATTTACACTGAAGTAAAAAGGCACTCGTTGAAATATTCTTTTTTTACCTTCATTTAAAAAGAGTAAAATTAAATTTACAAAAGAAATGAAATCAGATGTAGAATGAGCAGGTACAAAATTGTATATTATTAATAGCAACCACATGCAATTGGATGAGGTAATGTCATCACCTCACAGCTCTCCTTGAGGTTTGTACATAAAAATGCAACAATCTTAGAGTCTATATTGGTCTCCAATTTAGTGCCTACTTTTGTATGACCCCTCCCCCTTGAATATCATAATTGTAAAGCCATCACCGCTCTATAATCACATCGAAGGTATAATGGAATATAAATGGCTTTTTAAACTTACCTATAGTGCAAATTTGTAAATCACAAAAATAAGTTTATTGCCTGTTCATTTGTACACGTGCAATTATGAATGATGAATATCACTGTATTGTGGGGGGGGGGGGAATGATACTTGTGAAATATTCTTTCTAAAGTGAAATGTATACATCCTTGCATTTGTTCTTGTTTCTGTGATTATTATTTTTTTCTCAAGTCAACATGGGATGAGGTTTCCATTTCAAATGTTGACATTTCTCAGTGATATATTGGAACCGATGTCTTTCTTTGGGATGAAGGAATCACTAGCTATACTAATACTTATACAAATAGATGTTAGATACTTTATCACACTGATTGTGCCCGATATTATGTGTCTTAAATTATTACATTGTTACAGTTTTACACTGTTTGTATCAACCAGTCAATATTATGTCTTTTCTTCAGATCTCATTTTGCTGGTCATTCGGCTATTACACATCTCCTCTCATATTAACGTTCCTGTACAGAAGAGGTGAGTGTGACAAGCTTACAAATAACAGTAATCAAGGTATTTAGCTTTGCATCTGCAGCTTATTCTAACTGTCTAATATATTCCTCTATGGGTTGCTGTACAAGCCTTCTGATTGCAATACAGTATTCATCGCATAATCGGGCATCTGATAATCGGGAACCTCGCTTAAATGACATACGCTTCCCAGAAACATTTCCAATGCACGTTATTTTCACTGGATAATCGGGCGGGGACCTCTGATAAACGGGACAATTTTTCTTCAAGCGATCTTTGATTTTGTTGATATTTTACACAAAAAATCTACCAAAATACCACAATATTTCAAAGATTCCCTATCAGTTGTCGTTTACATCAAACTTACAAAGCAAGCTTCGGACTGGTGTGTTTTGACCTCCGTCCATCCAGTACACGTACATTTCAGCTCGCTGCCCGCCTTCGCTTTTCTGTACATGTGTATATATGGCGAGCTAGATCGCTACAACACATGTACAGTGCAGTGATCGCGGCAAGTAAACAATCAAGCCGTGATGATTGAATGATTGAAGGACTTTTCATTGACGTTCCCACATCAGTTCTGGGTAATCATGTCCCATGGTTGTGGATATGTATTTATACAGAACGCCCTACGTGTCCAAGAATGTTAATCCACATATTTTGTGTTCGAAGAGAGGTGACAGAAGAAGAACCCGGTTGCGATTACTCTACATCATTGCGAGAATGCAGGGACAGCTAGAGGGTCGCGCCGAGGGGTAGCGTGGTTGTGTATTCATGTACATGTACAGTACGTCAGTATGCATATGTGTGTGTGTGTGTGTGTGTGTGTGTGTGTATGTGCACTACATAATGTACATGTCGTATGCCGTTAGTGTATGGTGAGTGCTCATCGCGAAATCGGGCACCCCGCTTAAAGGGGCCGTGTTTGCTACTCCCAACCTGTCCCGATTATGCGATGAATACTGTATCTTTGGACTGATACCCAGTATTATCTGTATGTGTCTATGCCAGTGAGCTAGGTAGAGAAAGATGTTTGGTATGAGCTCTTCTCAGCGTCTGCCATTCTGTTTCAATCCAGTTGCATTGCTTAATGAAGAAAAGAATGTATATCGGTATCAATGTTTTTGTCCCCGCCGAACGAGTTCGAGCAGGGGACTATGAAACGGGCTCCGTACGTGTGTGTGTCCGTGTGTCCGTCCGTCCGTCCGTCTGTCCGTGCGTCCGTCCGTGTGTCCGTCCGTGCGTCCGTGTGTGCGTCCGTGTGTGATCAAAATCTTCAATTTGCTACTTCTCTGTCATTTATGAGCCAATTTTGATTCTGTTTGCTTTATATGATAGCACTACATGGGAGCTTTAAAACTTTTACACAGAATTTCAGTCGTGACCTTTGACCTTGACCTTTGACCTATATTGTACATTTTGCTACAAAATGCTACTCCTTCGCCATTTCTAACCCGATTTTGATTCCGTTTGCTTTATATGATGGCACTAGGTGAGGGCTTCAAAACTTCTACACAGAATTTTGACCTTTGACTTCTTTGACCTTTGACCTTGATTTTTGACCTATATTGTACATTTTGCTACAAAATGCTACTCCTTCGCCATTTCTAACCCGATTTCGATTCAGTTTGCTTTATGTGATGGCACTAGGTGAGGGCTTCAAAACTTCTACACAGAATTTTGACCTTTGCCTTCTTTGACCTTTGACCTTGATTTTTGACCTATATTGTACATTTTGCTACAACATGCTACTCCTTCGCCATTTCTAACCCGATTTCGATTCCGTTTGCTTTATGTGATGGCACTAGGTGAGGGCTTCAAAACTCCTACACAGAATTTTGACCTTTGCCTTCTTTGACCTTTGACCTTGATTTTTGACCTATATTGTACAATTTGCTACAAAATGCTACTCCTTCGCCATTTCTAACCCGATTTCGATTCCGTTTGCTTTATGTGATGGCACTAGGTGAGGGCTTCAAAACTTTTACACAGAATTTTGACCTTTGACTTCTTTGACCTTTGACCTTGATTTTTTACCTATATTGCACATTTTGCTACAAAATGCTACTTCCGGCGGGGACATATATTACGCACCGCGTAATTTCTACTTATCCTTGTTTTTATGGCAAAACTTATTGATGTTGACTGTGATTATGTCATCTCATTCTTACACATATTTCATTTCATAAGTTCTGATACTTTTCATTTTGTTAAGTACATAATGAAATTGGTCTTACAGTATGTTACCCAAGGGTATTGCAACTCATACTAGAAGGAAAGTCATTTGTCATTAAGTACAAAATGTATGCACCATTAGAAAAAAAAAGAAAGAGTTGGAAGGGTTCAGAGATGATTGATTGATTGATTGATTGCTTGACTGATTGATTTATGTATATGTACATATGTCTGTCTGTATGTATTTATGTATTTGTTTGATTATTTATTTATTTATTTATAAATTTATTTATTTACTTACTTATTTATTCAGTGTTCTTTGCCCAGGGTAGCCCCATCAGTGGTTTATACGTGTACATTGTTATAGATAAAAGTTAAAGTTCTGTATGTTGTCTACCAGTTATATAGTAGTTCTGCCATAGTTATAAGTTGTGTGTTTTTATGCCTCCACAATGAAGTGGTGCCGGAGGCACTATGTTTTCGGGTTGGCCGTCCTTCCGTCCGTCCGTCCGTAATCAATTTTGAGGACAGCGTAACTAAAAAACTTTTTGAGGTATGAAACTTGGCATGTATGTGTATGAGGGGGTGAAGTTATGCCTATCAACTTTTGAGTGCACATGCTCAAGGTCAAAGGTCAAAAGGTCACGGTCAAATGCTCAAAATTTCACTATTTCCCCCCATATCTATGCAATGCCTGAAGATATTTTCTTGAAACTTAGTGTGTACATATACCCAATTAAGATTCTCTGGTGAAAGTTTTGGGTCATGAGGTCAAAGGTCAAGTGAAAATGTTAAAATTTAACTTTTTTCTCCATATATTGGTAATGGTTCAAGGTATCTTCATGGAACATAGTATATACGTGTATGCATGAACTGACTGGCAGTGATTATCTAGGAAATTTTAGGGTCATGGGGTCAAAGGTCAAGGTCAACTCTTCAAAATTTTACTTTTTTCCCTCATATTTATGCAATGCCTGCAGGATTTTTTTTTTTAACTTGGTGTATACATGTAACTACCCAATAGAGATTCTCTGGGAAGTTTTTTTTTTTTTTTAAATGCCTCAAAGGTCAAAAGGTCAAAGATCAAGTAAAAGTGCTGAACTTTACTTCTTTCTCCATATCTCGGAAGTGGCTCAAGTTGTCTTGAAACTTAGTGCATATTTATGCATGTTCTCCCTGACAGTGATTCTCTTATAAATTTTAGGGTCAAAGGTCAAGGGTCAAAGGCCAGGTGAAAATGGCAACAATTTACTATTCAATACAGAAATTGCACTTTTCTCCATACCTTGAAAATTACTCAATGCATAAACTTATAAAAGTGTCAAAGTTGAGTAAAAGTTTAGAAAATCTCCAGATACACGCTCTTCCATTCATCCAATTAAACCTACGTCAAGGAAGGTGAACATTCAACACACTTGTGACAAACATGTCATTTTAATATTTTGCCAATTATGAGAAACTGTCATCACACATTGTCCACATGTATTATAAACCTATTACCATGTATTAGGAGAATCATGCATTATGGCGGAGGCATACCAGTCGCCGTAGCGACATTTCTATTTTTATTTTTTTTTTGAGATGACTGACACCACCCCCAAAAATGAAACAAACAAAAAAACAAAAACAACAATGTCATGTATACAATATCTCCTGTATTTCAAGTGTAGTAAGGATTGAGTTCTGCATCTCATTTTTCCTCTTCACCTTAACAGGATACTTCACACAAGAGGGTGCCCTAGGCCTCGGGAAGCTTGGTGGCATGGTGCTGCTCACTCTATTTGGGGCGTACTACATCAGGGGACTAGGCAGAATGAACAATCCAGAGTATGTTGCCTTTATCAATCTTCTTGATGAGGTCACACAAAACAGCGAATCAGAGAAGAGGGTAAGTTATTGTCTCTTAAAGCATGATTCAAAGCTTTCTTAGCCTTAAAAGTGTTTGTTGAATGTGACACAACTCATGTGCACCTCTGCATGTTCACACTATTACTGTAACATTTTGTTGTACAGGTAACCTTATCCAACAGTGATGACAAATTGATTTATCCAAAATTTTAGGAATACACAACTTTTAAACAGATTGCCTGACTGTCTGTTTCACCGATGTGTCCTAATATTTCTGCACTCATTAAATTTATTATATATTTAAGATTGATTCCTTTATAAGAGTAGAAAGAATGTGGATATTCAGGGTATGTATCTTTCTTTTTTTTTTTAATTCACCAAGACTTATTCTTTTTGTGCCCCTCTTTTTGGGGGTAGGGGTGGGGTGGTACGGGCAACTTCATTGATATCCCAATATCTCAGTTGAATAGTGCCCTCTATGTTCCTGTCCATTTCCCCCAATAAAATTGGTTGCATTGGAAATTATTTTGATGGCCGTTTGGTAGCAAAAATTTCTAGTTTCATCGGTCTCATACAGGCCAGTTATCTCCCAAGCATGGTTGTTTGTTTGACGTTAGAATGTTTCTCATCTCTTTGGTGTATTCTATGGACAATATGTTTTTGTTTCATTTTTATTTGCACAGAAAATGCTTCAGCTATATGACTTTGACTTCAGTGCATGGCCAGTAGATTATGAGTGGAGTACAAGGTAAGACTATAGCAATCACTCTTATTCTTTCTTTGATTTTAACATGACGGAGCTGAATGGCACAAATGTGACAGGGAAGTGTGTGCATCCAATTACGCTGTAGTTGCACCAAGACTTAAAAACTGTATAACCATGCACCTTGTTCATGTACTGTTCTGCAAGCTAACATTATGTACGTTTGCATTTCACATTCATGACAGGATCAGAGTTACTAAATTGATATTTGTGAATAGCACCTGACTGATGAAATCCATGGATATGAAAAACTGCGAAATATGTGGTGCATACAGTATTGATTCAACAGGGAAGCAGTAGTAAAGATGCTGGTTTAATAGCGTATTCGTTTTCCAACTGTGTTGTAAATCACCTGTCCATCCCACCAAGATAGGTTATAGTTCAATGATGAACCTCTTGACTGTGTGCATCTCTTGACTGTGTGCATAATAATGCATAAGAAGAAGTTTTGTGGTAGGGAACTCCACAGTAAGTCTTCAAGTTAGAGTATAATGCATTTATCATTGTCTCATTCTTCAAAATCACTAGTTCCAGCCAACCCCTGTGGAAGAATCAATCCACGGCGGTCTCCCAAAGAGGAAGAGGGATCACCAGCTGGCTTGGTGGGTTGCCATGCCAACTCCTCAGCTACCTTGCCATCCACACCTTTGGTTCCCGCATGGTGTACCCTGGGAGAACATCACTTCTCAATGCTGCAGTATGTGAGTGCTTGGGTTTTCACAATTGAGGTTTGTTGTGTTTAGGATTGAATAACTTTATCTTTTTTTATTGATAGATACACAGTACTCACTGCTACAAAAGATAAGAACCAGCACTGATTGTCGAGTGAAAGCTTGGTAGTGTAGTGGATACTGCACTTGTTAAGCAACTAGGAAATTGTTTGTACGAGTCCAGCCCGAGTATGTATGCCCATTAATTTTTCAGCACATCTGCTGACTAAAACACTGAATAATCAATACTTATTTACATCAATGAAGGGGAATTTGTTATTAAATCAGTTTTGCTTTAGTTATGAAAGTCTGTGTGGCCCATGATTTAATAGATAAATATTTGAATTGATTATTGTTGTTTTGATTGTGTTGTTAAAGAGATGTGAAATATTAGGGATCTTGGCATTCAAAATAAAGGTATGAGTTCAACTGAAGGTGAAGGATAAAATGCTGAATTTTGTATGAAAAAAAAAAATGGAGAGGCAGTGACTGTCATTTTTAGTGCCTCTTCAAGAAAAAATGTTTGAAAGGATGTGGTGTGCTGTAGTGACATTTACACCATCTATGTTAACCATCAATCACTTTACGCCTTTGCCGAATTAGAAAAGGGTTTTTCTTCCCTCAAAAAAAAAAAAACCCACACAAAACAACATTAACAAGGACTAGGAACTTATCTGCTTTAAAACAAACCTAATGTTTATCCATAGGCCTACCCTTTTGAAAAGCTTGCTACATGTACATATGGAATGCTCAAAAACAAGAACCAGTAGATGAACGTGCACATGAGAGAGAAATACAATGTATAGATAATTTAGGGAATTTTAAATGACTATGAAGGGACTGTCGGAGCAGTGTGCTGGATAATGTGAATCCATATACGAGTATGAAAAGCTTACTGAGGAATCCTGAACATAGTGGACTCCTTGTTTCCTGCTAGGGGCCCAACTCCTTCTTGGGAGGACCAAACTGATCGAGAAGGACCACGGCATCAGGGCCAAGCTGCGGACCAGGGATGGTAACAGCATCGACACCATGTTCGTGGACCGCCGGCTCAGGTCCGACTACCCCAACGGGCAGAAGCTGGTAAGTTTCCTCTTGATCTCTGGCAGTTGTTTTTGTACAGTGAAGGCATATGGCCGATTCTGTTGTTTAAGGTAACTCTGGAGAATTTTTCTGCTGGAGTCTACTATAAAACTGTCAGTTATCCCAGAGGAGTGTTTCATAAAGCTTTTCTTTAACCCTATTCTAACTGGGGGGGGGGGTCAAATTGACCCCCCCCTCGACGTTTCGCGCCACGATTTCGCAACGCGCAAAGATTTTGCCGCGTCGTTTCACGACTTTTTTCATTGAAGTCTCCCGCATATTTTGAGACCAAATTTGCGACGTCCGGGTACACCATTTTGAAGTTACGTAATGTTTTGCATATGCATGTCAACCAAAAAACAGCTCAAATTCATGATATTGTGTGCAAATCCAATGCAAATTGTGTTTTTTGGTTAAATTGATATAAATTAGATTATTTCAACTTTTAACCATTGAAATTAATCAATTCTAGTGTAGATAAGCCTGAAAAAGTGCCTGCAACAGATTTTGGCAAAAAAACAATAGAAAACAAAAGGTCGAAAAAACAATAAAATACATAAGAAATTAACAAAACAATAAAAAACAAAAGAAATTGATTTCGATTGTGCTAATTTTTTACAAGAAAATTGTTTGATGTGTCTTGAGGAATTCTGACACAAAAATTTAGCAATCCTCCAGTCTTTTTAATGGAGTTATAGGTGAAAATATGATTTCATGCACAAATTTGCATAATTAATTTATTAAAAATAGAAAGGCAATATTTTTCTATTGTATGACCATGTTATCTTGTAGTTGACATCCAGCTCTATCTTCAGGCAAAATTTCGCGGCGATCGTACGATCAGTGGCCGAGATCTGAAGGGGGGGTCAAATTGACCCCCCCTCAGTAAAAACTTGGTCTCAAATAGCCCAGTTAGAATAGGGTTAAAGTTACGAACAACTTCAGAATGACCGGTAATCAGTTCTGATGTGCTCTACTTATCAAAATTTCAATAATTCAGCACAAGAACTGATCATCAGTCGTTCTAAAGTCGTTCGTCACTTTAAGAACAGCTTTATGAAACACCCCCAGGTCTCCTAGCATCGCTAGTGATGGAAGATTATCAAATTGAATGTGGCCTGGGCAAAAACCCAATTAGCACAGGAAGTATAAGTGTGAATAAGGGCTTGTGTGGAACCCTTTATGTGCCAAGGCACTTGGCTTAACCCGTTGAGGACGAGTCCCGAGTATACTCGGGCAGGTGTCTACATGGGAAATGCGTGCTGGATCAAAATCAAACCGTCCTCAACGAGTTAATAGTTTGCCAAAGCCCTTTCATCAGCATTGAGTAATCCATCCAAACTTGACCTAGCTGTAAAGTTAGTGGGTCCACTCAGGTGTAACAATGCACCTCAGTCTGACAGGAGCCCAAGTTGACACAATAGGATTAGGGGGATTAAGTAATCTCTATTCACTGACAATTAGTTTCCAGACATCTATTCCAGTCTGTATCAAGGACAATCCCAATGGGGTTAGGGTTAGAAATAGGTTTAGGATTAGGGTTTCGGGAAGGGGAAGGTCTGGGGTAATTGTCCAGGGGGTGATTGTCCTAGAGCCATGCCAGTCAGCAAACAAAAAGCACAGGGAGGGTTATACCCTGGATGAGGCCTCGGAAAGGGACATTACCAAATGTTTGTCAGTTCGGTAGCTTTCTTGTGTGTTTGTGTAGCTGCTGCTGTTTTTGTTTGTTTGTTTGTTTGTTTTTTCACAGCTTCCATCTTATTGTTACTTTTGCCTCTTTAGGTAATCACAAGTGAGGGCAATGCTGGTTTCTATGAGATTGGATGCATGGAAACACCACTCAAAGGTGAGATATGATGAGCCCTTCTTGAGCGTGTTCATATATATGCATTTGCAATATTTTGTAGAAATTCTCAGACACACCCACATTGACAGGGTCATGCATGTCTCAAGGAGCGGGTTTGTTTGATGCATCTCTTCGTAGTGTTTTATTTGAAATTTCAGTACAGTTTGCAGTGAAGGATCATAAAATTAAGGGACATGGATATGACAGGTTTGTTTCACGCAATGCTAACTGAATTCAAATGGAGTCTTGGTGGGAAGGCATAGTTTGATAACCCAAATTTTAAACAATTTAGAATCAATAAAAAATAAATGAAGTCCTCTCAGTGAAGTCTACTGTATGTTTTGCATTCCAAATTTTACAATCAATTCTCCCCACTTATTTTATTTTATTTGTATTTTATTTTTGTATATTATATTCATCAATAGACTTTGTAGACTGCTATGTTGAAATAAGTACTTTCTGCCAGCAGATACTGTATTTAAATGTGGTTATGTTCATGACAAAATACCGCACACCCATTCATTGATGGCAATAGGCATAAAATGTGGTTATGTGTTGCTGATGCAGTTGAGAAACATTATTTTTCTTCCCCCATATGTAATGTTGAAACACTTTTTTTTTTTTTTTTTTTTAATAAGTACTTTATTATTGTGTGAAGAAAGATGTTCAGAACTATTTGAACAATAATGGTTTTCACGTTTTGCATTAGATTTTATTGATGTGATGTCGTAATTTTAAACTTGTTTTCCACCCTAGCTGGCTACTCGGTCCTTGGATGGAACCATCCTGGCTTTGGGGGAAGCACAGTAAGTTTTCCAGCTTATTTTATTTGAATTGATTTAATCTTATATGAAGCAAATTGTTTCAGGTGAAAATAAGCACATCATGCAAGAATGGACAATTTGACAGAGGTACTTGTAATTGCCACAAAAAGGAAGAGGTATTTTGTTAGTCTTTGATAATGGAATTGCATTTTTATTTTTTTAAATTTGATTTCTCTGAATGGTAAGGTTTCATGCAGTGAACCAGAGACAAAAAGAAAGAAAGAAAGAAACAAACAAACAAAGAAAGAAAGGAAGGGAAAAAAAGACAGAGAGAAGGATTAATTTCATGAAGTTAGTCAATGTTTCACCCAAATCAAATATGTTACAGGTACTATTTACCAGTTGCAGATGATAAGGAACCCAGCTTTAGTGCTTCAAAATAGCTCTAAAATGTGAGTTAGAGATAGAAACAACCAACATTATGTTGGTTGGCATCCATTCGTCTCGAGAAACGATGGCGTAGCACTAGCTAGGCAAGAAGTTTGCACTGCCTTGAGTGGCTGTAAAGCCCCACTCTTGAATGGCAATCCTTAGAGCACTTGCAGCAGATGAAGTCTGTTGGGGCCAATACTAAGACTGCCCGTGCCTTTCTCTTAGCTCTCCTGTCGGTCTGCTGTACATGCCTTACAGCTTCAGCTCTCTGAACGCCCTCCCTGACGGTGCCTCTCCATAGCGGACGATCCTCAGCTACACCTTCCCATGTGTTGGTGTTGATGTCCATCGTCTTCATGTCACGTTTGCACACATCTTTGAAGCGGAGATGCGGCCTTCTCATGGGACGAGACCCCTTGCTTAGCTCTCCATACAGCATGTCCTTCGGGATGCGACCTGGTTCCATTCGACGCACATGACCCAACCACTTCAGGCGTCTCTGGCTGAGGAGTGAAAACATGCTGGGAATGCCGGCACACTGGAGGACCTCTGCATTTGTCACCCTATCCTGCCATTTTATGTGCAGGAGTCGTCTGAGGCAACGGAGGTGAAAGGTGTTGAGCCTCTTCTCCTGGCTAGCATATGTTGCCCAGGACTCAGAGCCGTATAGCAGGGTGCTGAGGACGCAGGGCTTGGTAAACGCAGAGCTTGGTGTTCTTGGTCAGCTGACTGTTGTTCCATACGCGCCTGTTCAGTTTGGCCATGACTGCAGTAGCTTTCCCTATCCTATTGCTTATCTCATTGTCAAGGGAGAGGGAACTGGAGATTGCTGAACCAAGGTAGGTGAAAGAGTCCACTTCTTCCAGATGTGTGACATTAATGGAGATGTCTGGAGGAGAGTCAGTGCCTTGGGTCAAGATCTTAGTCTTTTTCAGGCTGATGGTTAGTCCAAATTCGTTACAGGCATGGGACAGACAATCAACAAGCCTCTGCAATCCCGCTTCTGTGTGCGATACCAGAGCAGCGTCGTCAGCGAACAGCATTTCTTGGATAAGAACCTCTCTAACTTTGGTTCTGGCATGCAGTCGGGCGATGTTGAATAGCTTCCCATCCGCTCTGGTACGGATGTAGATTCCCTCTGTGCAGTCAACAAAGGCGTACTGAAGGAGCATGGAGAAGAAGATTCCGAAAAGTGTCGGTGCGAGGACACAGCCTTGCTTCACACCGCTGTTCACAGGGAAGGCATCAGAAGTTCTCCCGTTGTAGCAGACTCTACTTTGCATGTTCTCGTGAAAGGAAATGATAATTTGGAGCAGTCTCGGGGGGCATCCAATCCTCTGCAGGAGACTAAAGAGTCCACTTCGGCTGACCAGGTCAAAGGCTTTCGTCAGGTCTATGAAGGCAATGTACAGCGGCTTTTGCTGCTCACGGCACTTCTCCTGCAGCTGGCGTAGTGAGAAGATCATGTCTACTGTAGATCGGCCTGCCCTGAAGCCGCACTGTGACTCTGGATACACCCGGGAGGCAAGACTCTGCAGGCGTGCCAGAACTACACGTGCGAAGACTTTTCCCACAACACTTAGGAGAGAGATGCCTCTATAGTTGTTGCAGTCACTGCGGTCTCCCCTGTTCTTGTAGACAGTGATGATACTGGCATCACGCATATCTTGGGGTACGTGGCCTTTTTCCCAGCAAAGACACAAGAGCTCATGGAGATGTTGCAGTAGTACTGGCTTGCCGCTCTTTAGAACTTCTGGTGGGATACCATCATTTCCAGGAGCCTTCCCGCAGGATAGACGGTCAATGGCTTTGCTGAGTTCTTCTTTTGTAGGCAGGGCATCCAGCTCCTCCATGATTGAAAGGCTAGGTAAGGTGTCCAAGGCAGCATCTGTTACCTTATTTTGGGCTGCATAAAGTTCCAGGTAATGTTCTACCCAGCGTTCAAGCTGCTTACATTGATCTGTGATGGCTTCTCCAGTCTTTGTCTTCAGTGGTGCAGTCTTGATGGCGGTGGGACCGATTGCAGCTTTAATGCTGTCGTACATGTCCCTGGTATTTCCGCTGACTGCAGCTGTCTGAATCCTGCGGCACAGGTTCAACCAGTAGTCATTAGCACAGCGGCGCGCAGTCTGTTGAACCTTGTTGCGAGCAGTTCTTAGGACATCGTGTGTGCTAGAGATGGGGTTCTGCTTGTAGGCCAGCAGGGCTTTCCTCTTGGCTTCAACATCTGATTGCATCACATCCCAGTGAGTTTCGTACCAATCTTCGCTCCGACGTTCCTTCTTCCCGAACACAGAGAAGGCTGAGGAGTAGATAGTATCCCTAAGGTGGCACCATTTACTATCAATATCATTGTCATTTGGAATTGAAGTGATCATTTTCTCACTGAACGTGTCATGAAATCGTCGACATCTCTCGAGGTCGTTGATGCAGCAGGTGTTGATGCGTGGGAGACCTTTGGTTTTGGTTCGATGTATTTTCTTTGTCATCAATCTCACTTTGCTACTGACGAGGGAGTGATCTGAGTCGCAGTCTGCGCTGTGATAGCTCCGTGTGTGGAGAACACTGCTAAGGTCTGTACGCTTGGTGATGACAAGATCAAGTTGGTGCCAGTGTTGAGACCGTGGATGTCTCCAGGAGACTTTGTGGCGTTCTTTACCTTTGAAGTAGGTGTTTGTCACACACAGACCATGATGGCAGCACAGCTCCAGCAGCCGCTGTCCATTTTCATTCATCTTTCCCGTGCCTTGGTGGCCGAGGCAGGAAGACCAGGTGTTGTAGTCAGCTCCCACTCTAGCATTAAAATCTCCTAGAAGATAAAGTCCTTCAGTGCTGGGGATCCTGGATATCATCTCATCCAATTCTTCATAGAACTGGTCTTTAGTCTCTGAGGTGGAGCAGAGTGTCGGTGCATAAATGCTGAAGATGTTGATGAAGCCCACTGTTGTAGACAAACGCAGAGTGAGTATTCTCTCTGTCCCGCCAGTTGGTGGTTCAATGGTGGAAACCAGAGAGTTCTTCACTGCGAAGCCCACCCCGTGCTGTCTTGGGTCGTCCTGTGACAGACCCTTCCAAAAGAAGGTGTAATTGGCTTCCTTGATAGAACCACTGTCTGCCAGACGGGTCTCCTGCAGACAGGCAATGTCAACATTTAGTCTTGATAGTTCCTTGTCGATAACCGCAGTCTTTCGGGCATCATTAATCTGTTCGATGTCGTTATTAAAACCAGGGCACATGGTTCGAACGTTCCAGGTTGCTAGCCGAAGAGTTGGAGTCTTCATTTTCACTTCTTAACTTCTCCTTCTTACATGGTGTCGACGTCTTAAGACGTCGCTGGAGTGTCTTCTCCAGAGTGCTACGAGCCTGGGCTGATGTGAAGTGGAGAACTTGTGCTGCCCATACGTCAAGTTCCCCCTCTCGGCGTTGCTGATGTAGTCCAAAGGAAAGGATGAACCAATACAATTTGGCACCAGCACAGCTGCAGGAGTTGCCGGAAGGTAACGCAATACGTTGCTCGACCGCCTTAGGGACTCCACTCCGGATTTCTGTAGGGTTTACTCCTTAGCCTTTTCTTCTCCCGAAGATAACCACAAGGCAGTGGGACCACGTGGCAGGTTGTACTAGGTTACGTGGTACTAGTAGCAGGGTTGATGTATTGTTGAATATAAATAATGGGAACAGTAGTTTTATTAAAATCGTTTCTAGAATAAACCATCTACAGTTATGGTTTATTGAGAAAATCAGTGATACATGTATCTTCTTTGCAGCTTTATTGCCAAATTTTTATATGATAGGATGTTCTGTGATACAACTGAACTATACATATGCATCAAATGTGATGATTCGAAACATTTTTGAAATCAATGCTCCCAGTGGTAAACAGTGGCTTTAACCCTAAAGGGGCCGGGCTTTTTTGGCTATGCTCAGGCCGGGGGGGGGGGGGGATGGATTCCGCCCCCCCCCCCCCCCCCGAGATCTCGGCCATCGGTGGCGCGATCGCGATGAAATTTTGCATTCGTGAGACCTGCGTTATAATCTACAAGATTGTGTCATAAGATTTTTTGAAACAATCAATTTCTATTTTAATTAATTAATTATGCAAATTAAGCTCAAGATCATATTTTAGCCTAATTAAAAGCATTGAGAGTCTAATTTTTGGTCTGTAAATCTGTTGCAGCATATTCAACGATTGTACATCACAAAAACTTCCAAAATTCATTTCAATTCTTATGTATTTTATTGTTTTCAGAATTTCTTATGTATTTCTTTGTTTTTCAACTTTTGTTTTTTCTTTGTTTTTTCTTTGGAAATTGTCACTGACCACTTTTCTACCATAATTAGCACAAAACTAATCAATGAAAGTGATTAATTGTAAAAATAATCAGGTTTTTATGACTTTCACGACAGAGCACTGTTTTCCATAGGAAATGTACACAAAATCACAAAATTGTGCCCGTTTTGGGGCGACATTCCGTTACAAAAATGGGCGTGGCTTCGCAAAAGTACGCGCGGACGTCGCAAATTTGGTCTCAAAAGTTGCGTGAGACTTGAACAAACAAAGTCAAGAAGCCTCGCGACGAGGCCTTCTTGCGTAACAGAATTATAGCGCGAAACGTCGAGGGGGGGGGGCGGATTCCCCCCCCCCCCCCGGCCCTTTTAGGGTTAAAGTAGCTTGTGAATGTCTTTGCCAGTAATTGCACTTGAAAACTTCTCATGACGCTTTTAATTAGAGTGAGTATTAGGATTCATGATGTACAATAACACAGACAGTCTTCCTTTAAATTTTTGAAGGGAGCCCCCTATCCACACAGTGAGGGCAATGCCATCGCCGTGGTGATGCAGTACGCAGTGGAGGAGCTGGGATTCTCTTACGATGACATCAGCCTCTTTGCCTGGTCCATAGGGGGCTTTGCCGCATCGTGGGCAGCGATGAACTACCCAGACTTGTCGTCTGTGGTGAGCACATTCAGATCGTTGGAGGCAGGATAGATCTGGGCCCCGTTTTATCAAAAGATAAAATTGATTTTAATTTCCTTACCACACGGGCTGCCATAGACTTACAGTTGAAATCAACTATATAATCAATTTTAACTCTTCATAAAACAGGGCCCAGAGCCAGTGATATGCAAATTTTGTTAGAAGACTTCATCAGAATTCCAGCTATACTTGTAAATGAAACATGAGGAAACATTTTATTATCTCATTTGATGAATGCTTTTTTCCTTGGCAATGCTTGGGTGATAAAAATATTTAAAAGACTATTTCAGCAAAGGTGTTGGTAATGTGTAAATATGCTGAATGTATTGAAAACGATGTTATTTCCCTCTCTTCTCTTTCCTTTTACCCCTCCCCTCAACCACCCCTCAAAAAAGAAAAAAAGAAAAAAAAAAATGTGTATTCCAAATTCAAACATTCCTATGTAATCAGTAGGGTCATAGAAAGAATGACTGCAAGTAAAGACAAGTTAGTTTTACTCTGCAAGGTTAAAAACAGCAATTTTTTTTTTTTACTGTATTGACATGAACATTAGTGTTGTCATTGCCTCATGGGGTGCAAGTGCATGATAACAAAGGCTTTCCCTGCACCATAATCAATCAGTCATGGAAGGGGATGTCATGTGCCAGGTGATGCCACGTAGAGCTGTTGATGAGGTCCTCCTTCATTGCAAATCTGGTTAAATTCGGTTGTCTCTCACCTTTTTCCTCTTGAACATGACAAATGCTGGGGCTGCCCAGAAGTTTTCACTGTAGCTCGTTATCAACCATTGCATAGTATTGTGTCTGTGTAGACATACTACATTGTATGTATAACTTGTGGTGTATTACCATAGCAATCTGTTAGCTTCTCTTATCAGACCTTATTTGGCCTGTCATGATTTTATATCTCATTGATTCATGGAGTTATTATTTCTAGAGTACTCACTGTATTGATGGAATTTTTGTCTTCTTTCTCTTGTGAAGACTGTAGATGCTACTTTTGATGACCTCGTTCCACTAGCCATAGCCAAGATGCCAGACAGCATGGGTAAGTGAAATTAAAGCAAAAAGAATCATCTCAAAACAAGCTAAAACAAAACTTGCTTCTTTTACTGAATTATATGAAGTTCCACGGAGCTGCAAACTAATTTGATTTTGTGATATGAAGGGTTTTTTTTTTTTTATAATAAAAAAAATAGAAAACATGTTTTGTTGTAAATGAAAAATGTTTTTTTTTCTGATATTTCAATGTTCGTACATATTTCATAGATTTTTTTTTTTTTTTGCCAATGTGTGAGATTTGCCTTTCTTACTGCACATTAAAATGCTTTGTAGATCTGCAGTGGTTGGCAGCCTTACTGTCATGAATATTGTATCACATGGTACCCAAAGGAACTGCAGATTCATAATAAGCTTGAAAATCTTTGGCCATGTTTTGCAAGCTAAGCCAGTTACATTTGATCACCGAACATTTTTTAGAAGGGCATTTAATAACATAAAATACAACAGGAATACACATCCTTAAAACTTTTGATCAAAGTGCTTGACCTTTTAGGCCATCAATAATCAGAACATCCCTTTAACTTTCTTTTGCTCCCAATGAACTTGTTTTATGTTTCCTCCAAGACGAAGAAGACCAATTTGTCAAGGGAATATGACCAGGAAATTGAATGCTACATTGTATCTTTGATGGGTGTTGTCATCTGTTACAATGGATAGCTCTGTAGATTACAATGAATGACGCCATATCAGTTCAATGTGATTTCAAAATGTGCTATTATGATTTTTTTTTTTTTTTTGTGGTCATATTCTTGCAGCAAACTTTGTCAGCTCAACATTGAGGACATACATGAACATGAAGATAGCTGAAAATTTATGCAAGTAAGTTGACTCCGCATGACTCTTATGTTTTAGATTCATATGCTAGCTACTTTGAAAGTATATGAATCAGTCTGAATGTAGACGTAAGGTGTGGATATTGAACATATCAAATCAAAGCAGGTGGTTCGGAAATTTTAGAGGCATGCCAAGAGTGTATACTATGACTTATGGAAAGAGAGAGAAGAGAGTGAGAAAAAAAAAGAGAGGGAGAGAGTAAACAAAAATACTTTTGTATTTGTAACAATCTACAAGACATGTTAAGGCCTTTACCTTGACATAGTCACACCACCAATGTACTGGAGTCTTCAGATTTATTTCAAATTTTGCCTTCTTTGGGATGTTACACCCTCCATCTCTTACTAAAGAAATACTCATGTTTATGTACTAGACTACTGCCATTTAAGCCTTTTTACCTCTTTTTTTTTATGCATCCGCCACGAAGTGGTGCCGGAGGCATTATGTTTTCGGGTTGTCCGTCCGTCCGTCCTTCCGTCCGTCCGTCCGTCCGTCCGTCCGTCCGTCCTTCCGTCCGTCCGTAATGAATTTTGTGGACAAGGTAACTATCAAAACCTGTTGAGGTATCCTAATGAAACTTGGCATGTATGTGTATTAGGAAGTGAAGTTGTGCCTATCAACTTTTGGGTGCACATGCTCAAGGTCAAAGGTCAAAAGGTCATGGTCAAATACATGAAATTTCACTATTTCCACCATATCTATTGAATGCCTGAAGATATTTTCTTGAAACTTAGTGTATACATGTATTACCCAATTAAGATTCTCTGATGAAAGTTTGGGTCATGAGGTCAAAGGTCAAAGGTCAAAAGGTCAGGGTCAAATACATAAAATTTCACTATTTCCACCATATCCATTGAATGCCTGAAGATATTTTCTTGAAACTTAGTGTATACATGTATTACCCAATTAAGATTCTCTGGTGAAAGTTTGGGTCATGAGGTCAAAGGTCAAAAGGTCAAGTAAAAATATTAAAACTTCTTTTTTTTCTCCATACCTTGGAAAATTGTTCAAGGTATCTTCATGGAATATAGTATATACATATACTGACTGGAAGTGATTATCTAGAGAATGTAGGGTTCATGGGGTCAAAGGTCAGGGGTCAAAGGTCAAGTGCAACACTTCAAAAGTTTACTATTTCCCTCCTATCATGCAATGCCAGCAGGGTTATTTTTTTTTTACACTTGGTGTATGCATACATGTGTAACCTAATAGAAATTCTCTGGAAAGTTTTTTTTTTCTTCTTTTTTTGCCTCAAAGGTCAAAAGGTCAAAGATCAAGTAAAAGTGCTGAACTAACTTTTTCCTCCATATCTCGGAAGTGGCTCAAGTTATCTTGAAACATAGTACATATTATGCATGTTCTACCTGAAAGTGATTATCTTATTAATTTTAGGGTCAAGGGCCAGATGAAAATGGTAACAATTCACTATTCAATTCAGAAATTGCACTTTTTCTTCACACCTGTAACTTGAAAATTACTCAATGCCTAAATGTATGAATGGGTCAAAGTCGAGTTAAAGTCCTTAAATCCCTAGATACATGCTCTCCTATTCATCCAATTAAACCTAGGTCAAGGAAGGTGAACATTCAAAACATTTGTGACAAACTTGTCATTTCAATATTTTGCCAATTTTGTGAAAATGTAATCACACATTGTCCACATGTACTATCTAGACCTATTGGGAAAATCATGCATTATGGCGGAGGCATACCAGTCGCCAAAGCGACATTTCTAGTTTATTTTTTATTTTTTTCAAAACAAGTATTTTCTTCTCTTTGTTTCTGTGTTAGATCTTTGTTTTTACATAAGCCGTACCCAGTTACAAAAACAACATCACCCAAATGGGGTTGGGAAGTGTACTACTTCAGCTTAGAATATCTTTACAGGCAGACTTGGGTTCGTTGTTTTCTTCAGTTACACAGGTCCACTCAGGATTATACGGCGAACCAAGGATGAGATCATCACAACATCGTAAGTCACCCCAGTGATCTGCTTTAGGTTTTTCCTTCTGCCGTTCATTGTCTGTTTCAAGGCTTTTCATATAGTTCTTCCTCAATTCTGCATAGGACTTTCGTTTTGATTTCATTATTGAAGGTAAAAAACAAACAAACAAACATTATAGCTGATTAAGTGGAAAGATAACCTGTAGAACACTTATAGGTTCTGTTTGCCTTATCGTTGATTTGTAATATTTAACAGCAGTGTACAGAAGGATGCAATATAGCGTATTCTCATCAAGCTCTGCTCTTTATGAGGCTTTCTCACACCCTTTGATTATCTCAATATCTCTTCATGTGTAGCAACATTCTCCAAATTGTGTTCGCTTTTTGTTGTCGGGACATTAGTATGATACTAAAACCATGTGTATTTCTTTTATGCACATTATGGCTGTGTTACATGCTCTTGTGGATCACGGTAGATAAATGAATGAGAACAATTAATAGATGAAAGAAAACAATTGATAGAAAGATAGATATACGGATGGATAGATGTATTGACCACTTGAAATGTAGAAAGATATAGGTAGATAATTTGGCTGCTGATATGGGCTACTATCATTTGTGCCTGTTTTTGTGTGTACAATGTGTGAGCTGAATACCAAGACAGCTGACAGACGTTGATGAACCTTCTTAGCCTTAGAAACTGTCAATATATGAGATAATGCATTCAGCCGAGCTCTACAATCATGTGACCCCTCTTTGTTACCTCACAATGCTGTCTACCTACAGGGAAATCCCCGAAGTTCCTTGTAACAGAGGCAATGACCTTCTCATCAAAATCCTTCAGTCAAGGTTAGTCTCCATTTCGTGTCCTGATTTTGCCACCACCACCACCACTACTTCTACTACTACTCTACAGTAACTACACTGCTACTACTACTGCTACTGCTGCTGCTACTGCTGCTACTACTACTACTACTACTACTACTACTACTACTACTACTACTACTACTACTACTACTACTACTACTACTACTACTACTACTACTACTACTACTACTACTACTACATCTACAACTACTGCTACTACAACCATTTATACTACACTGCTGCTATTACCACTAGAACTATAATTCTACTACTACTACTACTACTTCCACTAAACATGATGATAGTAATAATAATGGTAGTAATACTGATGATAATAGTAAAGATACAATTCTTCTTCTCTCAATGCCTCCCTATACTATTGTAAGTAATTTACAACATAATACTTTTATGAAAGCAAGAGAATATTAATCAGAGCGGTGAAGGTTATACCTGTCCTCTCTTGTGCTTTTCATGGTTCACCAATGTTTTGCACTGTTTCTACTTGCTTTGCCCAACATTCCTGCAGGTATCCCAATCTCTTGACAGAAGAGGTGACTCAGATCCTTAGACAATTTCTTGGAATATCAGACCATCTCAACATGTGTGAGTAGATTCACTTGAGAGTTTAGAGACATAACAATGAAATGGTGATATATTTCATCTCATTTGTTGAAGCGGGCATACGCAATTCTTTGACAGAGCAAAGCTTGAAAATACCAGTCTATGATATAACACATGTAATCTTTGATTTTGGTATGTACAGTATAAATCTATTTCTTGCTGTGATGCATTTTCCACTTGTGTGTAGCACATAGAGACTGGTAGTGTGGCCAATGTATGGCTATCCCTTGGCTTTTGAATGTACTGCTTTCATTAAACATGATGAACCCCATGCGCAAACAAGTTCTTTATTAATCTGCATTTCATGCCACTTTATGTTATTGTGATTTCTGATTGTTATGCCATGTAGTTTAGCTTGAATGTGAGAATTGGAGATGATGAATTTGAACCAGAAAAACATCTAAAAGTTGTAGGGCTGACCTACCAATTTGACAAGTTGCAGAAATTTTGCACCTTATATACTGGTATCTTTTTGTGGATTGTTTCCAAAGCTATTAACTGCATATTATTTTGGAATATTGTTTTGTTTAGTGTCCATGTACTCTGCATTTGAGGTTGAGGATTCCGCCTGTCTACGAACGCTGAAGGAGTATGCCGACAAGCACTCCACTAAATTCCCCATGCTTATTGGTGAGTGAATGGTCTTCATTGTTGCTATCGTTAAGATCAGTGCTTCGTAAGCAGTGGGCTGTGGCCCCCCAGTTGGCTGTGAAGCTCTCGCAGTTGGGCTGCAATGTAAGCCAAAAATGCAGTAACACAGATGGGCCAAGTTAGCGTCATGTTAACAAAGATTGAGAAGCGTAGATTTAGCCATTGCAGGGATAATGTGTTCCTTGTGTTCTGAGAAGTGGACTTCTCACAGTGTAGATAATGCATATAGTATGGATCCACTTTATTTTGTTATTCAGAAAATTTATGTTTTTCTCAGTTTTCTTGGAAATGTTTGCAACAGATTTAGTGACTATTTTCAGAGAACAATATTCAAGGACTTCTTTTTTTTTAAATTAGGAGTTCCTTTTTATCATAGCAAGGAAGAATATTACGATGATGGGTTACATTTTTATTTAAGTCTGCTAGATAGTCTAAAGGGTATTGTTGTCCCCAAAACAATTTTTAGGTCAGTTTTGCATACTGGTAAGCCATGCAGTTTATATACAGGGAAGTACATGTACAGTGTAGGATCCAAGTTTGGTTTGGTTTGGGTTGGTTTCATTTTCCATCTGAGAAGACAGCTGGATAGCCTACATGTATATTCAATTGCACTAGCTGGTACTCCATGGGGTCCAGTTGCATCTACAATGTTCAATGAGAAATATTGATATCACAGGTAGCAAATCAAACAGCTCCATAATTTTCTGGTTGTGTATGTGATAACTTCCCCGAGGGAAATTGATTACTTCTCTCTTTGTGATTATGTTTTAACCACCAAGATATCAATGAACAAATGTCACCATCCTAGTAAACTGTTTCCTGAATGGTTGATTCTAGAACTGCTCTCTGCAGGAAAAATCAAATGGTGGGACTCCGAAGCTGAGATGTTTTAAATTGAAAATATTATTCAAACGATGCCTTGAAGGTGCGGCTGCAGTGGAATCCATCTCAAGAGTCATTGCAAGCTTGAGAGACAAACTAATTTATTTTTCTTTTGCCTTCCTTCAACAGGTGAAGACCTACCTCATGCCAAGAAGGTGCAGTTGACACTCTTCTTGGTGAGTCTTATTCCTCATCTTGCAGCATTCCTGTGAAATGAGGCCATCCAATGTGATGATTATGATTATGAATGAGTCTCCTCTCTGCTGGTATTTTGTCCATTGCACTGTTCACGCGACTGAAAATGTTCGCCACTTGATGTTTACAAGTGTGTCAAAGTGTGCGCTGTATTGTATGTCAGGTGTATTGGCTGGCATCACTCAAGTCATGTAATGAGTCTGTACATATTTACACGAAACTCTGTGGGATTACTGATGTTTGGTGCAAGGGTTTGCAGAAACAGCTCTTAAAAAGAGGTCGTCTCATGGTGAAAAGGGAAGAGGGAGATGAAATTTGTACACCTATATGTGTATGTGCTTTGTGTGTGCATGTAATATGTATTTTACATATATATATATTTTACATCCAATTTTTTTTTTTCTTTTTTTCCTGGAGCAAATTACCCACTAGGCAGAGCTTTATCCAAACAACAACAACAATAACAGAGGGAGAGGGTGAGAGAGAGAGAAAAAAAACAGAGTGGGAGTGCAAAAGTGAGATAGGAATCGGGACTTGGAATAACAAAAAGGAGCAGAATGATTCAAGTTGGTTGATGAGATATTCGTTTTTTCCACTGGTTTATTCTATGATTTCCGTCTAAATGTGTTTTTTTCTGTCACCAGACGACAAAGTACATGACTGACTTTGACTCCACCCACTGCACACCGCTTCCTCCGTCGTACTTCCTACCTCCCTGGTCTCTGGATGATGAGATGAAATGAGCTGATGATGGCCTCCCACTGTCAATGTCTCTTATTCATTCCAACACTTGCCCCCATGGTATCAGCATGAATGCCTCATGAAAGTCTGGATTAAGTAGACTAGTTTGAGACAGTTCCATGACATTTTGCTCCTGTGACAATTGCTCCCATGAAATATTTGCACGATAAGCCAAGCACAAATTCTACCCTCAAACATAATCCTAACCCTAATCCTAAACCTCACATCAAACTGAACCTAAAACCATATTACAACCCTAACCCTAACCCCAAGTCCTTGGAGAAAATGAGACCGGAGCATTTGTCACAGTAACAAATGTTGTGTCAACGTTTGAGATACACTGGAAGCAAGGGGGAAAAAATGAAAATGAAAAGAGAGTGTATGCCTGATAAAAAAAAGAATAATTCAAATTCATGTTACTTCTTTAATGCATGTTACATACTGTGTGAGCAATTTGACATTTTTTTTTTTTTTTTTAAATTTCTGTTTCTGTAAAATAAAGCAATTCTGTGACCAATGTGGTGTCTGTGGACAGATTGCCATCACACAGCTATGGGAATGCTATTCTGTGAGCAACAGAAACAACATTTGGCATCGTGACAGTACAGAAGTCATGTCACTGCACAGCTAGCTCAGTTTGGGGAATGGGTGTATTCACAATGCATGTTTATTCATTGCCAAAAAAAAAGAAAAAAAGCCTTGCACACAAATGAAACAAGTCTCATCCTATTCAGCATAGAAGATAGTAACATCTTGAACATATGCGGAAATTCTGCAGCGGATGACACAAACTACAAAAAGAAATTGCCATTTTCCATTTCACCTGAAGAAAAATTAGTGACACTAGTAGAACATACTAGGTAATCAGATTTTAGATATGGGCTGACTCAATGGTAATGATCTTCCTTAAATATATGAGGGGCTATGTAATTTTTTTACAGTGTCTGTATTATAGGTGATAGGCATAGAGTGCCAATTGTCAAAATATTGAGTGTCATGTTTTGTCTGAAATGTCCCATAACTGGGTGCAATGTCAAAGGGGGCCTGTATGGAAGTGAAATTTCAACCCTGAAATCTCAAACATTATGTTGGCTTAGATGTCTGCCAAGGCAGAGTGGAAATGTGTGCCAAGTGGTCATATTTATTGCGTGCATATTGTGGAGGTATAAAACGTAAGTTACAGATGTATAGGTGAGTGCTCTTTGATGTCCATACGGACGTGTCTCGAGATAACACAAATGGTTGATGACTGCTTGTTGATCTCGAAGGGTCGTTCCTGATACTGTAAAAGCTGGGTTTTTTTGTGTGTACAGATATTTTTGTGAATGAGGTCTTGTACATTTTCGCAAGATGTTGTTTTCATGATTGAAACAGAAACTATCATAAGTGCAGTAATGCCTATGTCCATTCACACTTCCACTTTATGCAACCAAGATCGGGTGGCGATATTTTCGTGTGTTATTAAATTCGCGGCCCAACAGCGATTTGCGAAATTGGCAGAGATTAAACCGTCACGAAAATAACAGCTTTTATTGTGACTTTAATCTTGAAGCACCTGGAAGGTTTCTAGCAATGTCAGCTTTTATACATTAAAGGAGTCAATAACTTCACTCTAATTGCATGAGTTTATGAAACAATTGATCATGCATTTATAAAAATTGAATTTGTGAGTTGGCTGATTTACAGACATGAATAATATGAATCAGGCAGATAAATACATATATGGTATTTACCCCCCCCCCCCCATGCACACATTGTGCACAGACACACACACACACACACTGATGCAAGCACGTGCACATACGATGTACAAAAGGACAGCAGCAGGCCATTCGATGATGTTGAGAGGGGCATGGTCAGGTGATACCATTTCAGGGATTGATGATTGTAGCAGAGGTTTATGGCTGTGTATGAAACTTCCCTGTTATGAATTCATGTCCTTTGTGCATAACATGTCCGTAAAATGAGAATAAGCCTTAAAACTTCAATTTACTTTTATAAACAATTTATGCTTAATCCGTTGAGGATGGTTTGATTTTGCTACAACACACACTTCCCAAAGACACCTGCGTGAGTGTACTTGGGACTCGTCCTCAACGGGTTAAAACACATAATTAAGGCAAAAAAATCAAACAAATATGACTTTACAAAGTTCCACTTTAAGTCAGTTTATCGTAGTTATAGTAGATGGATATCATCAATTTGCTGATGAAAGTGGCTGGAATTGAATGATGAAGTGATGTTGTGTTCAGAATGGTCCATATTGTTCTGTAACACGAATGAACACTTGTGTGATTGCCATGACAGCCAGTGGAATTATCGGTCTGTATTTACTGGTGATGCCTGCTGGTGAGCTCTGCTTGAGATGGTGCAATCTAATTTGGAAATTTAATGCTGTAAGATAAATTGTAAATATGGATTAGTCTATTTAATTTGTAGATTCATGTTACTGTAGGGGCTTGCAACATTTATTCCATTCGTGGAGTCTGTAAATGTGCTTGTGAAATGTATGAGATTGGTGAAAGTTCTTTGCTCTTGTGCATACGAGCTAAAGTTATTAACTACTGTATAAGTCATATATTTAGCGAGCCTAATTTCTCACAGATCGGAACAATTTTGTGAGTGTTTAAATCCGTGATCGCGGAGTACTGCAATGAACGGAGAAATGTGCAAGTGCACATTGCATTCATGTCGAGATCAGAATTCATATTTCATCTGTTTTAAAATTCGCAAATAGCATTTGACTCGCGAAAGTAGAAACCCTGCTAAATACATGACGTATACGGTGTTTGTCCTTGTATGATTTTTGATGAAACTGAATTCACATGACTTATTGGTAGACTCATCTCAAAGTGCAAAGTTAACAGCATTAATCTTGCAATATTTCCTAGAATGCAATCTGTATTGTCCAAGTCACATGCTATGTCCAAACTAAAGTGGTGCTTGAAGGGACTGTCTTTTTGCAGAGCTCAAGTTAGATCTTAGTCAGAAGTTAACATTAAGTATGCACTCTTATTTACTAGGAACCAGGGAACAATACCTGAAACATAAAAACACTGAGAATCAAATGAATGGCTTTGATGTGAATTGTGAGGTTGTCATATTTGTTGTAATGAGACCTGGAGAATCTTTTTTGCAGAAGAGTGGATGGTAAGAAGGTTGAAGTATTTGTGAGAAAGTGGTCAGATAAAGAACAGCCTAGTTGACCAGTCCTGGGTATACTAAAAATCCTGTTCACGATATGACCCCCCCCCCCCCATAATGCAATGATAAACCTGCAGTATATTGAAATACATATTGAATCATACTGTTAAATGTCATGTGAATGTATTGTTTCCTAGAAAGCAAACGTGGGTGGGATAGCATTCTTTTTATGGCAGTTCTTTTGTTCCATTATCAAGGAATTCTTGTACTTGCAAGTACATATCCAGGAGATTGGTGTGTTACTTACTGGATGACATACATTTTGTCTTCTTAAATTCATACCACCTCTCTTTCAGAGAGCTGGGAAATTTTGTTGTTCATGTATAATTTAATACCTTATGTGAAATATTAAATGTGTGTTGATACGCAAAAATAGTGTTGTGTGGTTCATGTGTTTTGCTATTTTTCCTCGCTCTTTTTTTTCTTTTTTCTTTTTCCCGGGGAGGCTATTAAGATTGAATAGTTGATCTGACTGCGAGTTTTTATTTTAGCATTTATGACTCTACTTGTTTTATTTGACATGGTCTTGAAACCAGGAACATGTAACTTGTAGCTTTTCAACACATTCCAACATCCATGTAAAATGGCATGGTAAAATTATGTACACATGTATGGGTCTCTTTATTCTCTCAATGAATGGATAACTAAACCTGGTACAGTACACACTACATGTATGCATCAAAATTCATGACACGAATACATATGCACTTGACTGCTTAAATAAAACAAGAGAGCAACATGTAATTCAAATATACTATTCCTCATGAGCTTTATTTATTTCCAAGCAGTAGACAAGTGACCGTCGAATCACCAGTATTAAAGGCATAATTTACCATTTGCAGGTGAAAGAAAAACCCAGCATTAGTGCTTTAAAATAGTTCTGAAATGCGAGTTAGGGATAGAAACAACCACTGTAAAAATCTGAATCCGTATAATCGATGTTAAGCATTGTTAAATACACAAAATGTGAACAATAGTTATAATAAAAATGTGTCCAGACTAAACCGTCTACAGTTATGGTTTATTGAGAAAAATACTGGTATCTCCTTATATTTTAGGCTTTATTGCGAAAATGTTATATGGTAGGGTGTTTTGTGATACAACAGACCTACACATATACATCAAATGTGATATCTTGAAAATTTTTGAAATCACTGCTCCCAAAAGTAAACAGGACCTTTAAGAATTATCTCATTAACCTACCAAAGTGAGATAGAGATAGAAATATAATTATAGAGAAATATGGACTGGACTTTAAAAATTATAATGTTTAAATGAGCCATGTATGCGTGCAAATATCGCTAGTGAAGATATGCACTGATTGCGTACTGTCAATATGTGATTGTGTGAATTAAACATTCCAGTAGAGCATTCTACACACAGATTTTGTGAGAGAACATGGTCCTTACACTTCTTAAAATGTGTTTAAAAGTATAGGAGGGTTACAGAACAAAGACAACAAAAGATGCATACGCAGAATCTCCAGATATACAACATAAAAGCAACAGAGCAAATTATACATAAAATGGATATGCACCATAAACATGTTCTACTATTGCAGCGTCTCTCATAGATTTGCTTCAAGTTCTGGTCATCAAAGTGTTCGCAATCTGTCATACTGCAAACTCGAAAATACACTTGGTTCTCTAAACTCTCTGTGCAAAGAAGTCGTACTATTGCATTTTGAAATTACTTATCAACACATTTCTTCAGTGAATGGCATAGTGAGGCAGTTTAGGGTAGAGTTAATCTTTGGTCGAGTTGACAATACTGCTTTTCAGCCAACTGCAAATCTTTCTGACATTGCAATGGATACTTAAAATTGATCAGCTGTATTCAGCTGGGTAGGTGTAAGTAGCAATATATTTACCACTGATAATAGTCTCGGTATATCTTATCAGACTTGCATGCCAGTCAAGTACTAGCCGCATTCAAATGTACAAAATAACGGGATGATGATTGTGCTAAATAATCTCCGATTTATAAATCTATTGTTTTTGTGCCCTACAGTGGTGTGGTGAGCACGCTGTTGTGATATGTGCTTGGAATGATGATGGGTTATCTCATTAACGAGAGGGCATAAACGCTTTCTGCTACCGAACTGGCAACAAGCTAATTCATATGGAGTATGTGCTTCTAGACTGCCTAACATTCAAACTACATATTTAAACGTACAGAAACCAGATACTACATAACACACACTGTGATAAGTTTCCGGATTTAAAAAAAAAAAAATTGTTTATCTAATTCATATGGAGTATGTGCTTCTAGACTGCCTAACATTCAAACTACATATTTAAACGTACAGAAACCAGATACTACATAACACACACTGTGATAAGTTTCCGGATTTAAAAAAAAAAAAAATTGTTTATCTTCTTGTTTGTTGTTGTTTTTTCTGTATGCTAGATCCTACAAGAGAACAAACAGGGATTCTATATTCCTTTAAACTTGTAATGTATAACAACTATTCCAGTAACAAGACGATACAACTACTGTATAAGTGCCGAAAACTAAGAACAACAATCTTTTCAAATCCATGATAAGGACTCCAAAAAATACTACTACACAAATATGAAACTGATCAAGGTATTACAGTCACTTGTTCATAGGCTCAGCTTCATTGGCTCAGCGCTTCCTTGAACAATATAACTGCCCACGAAGGATATACCTGGTGTATGTCAAAAATTGACTATCACTATTCATTACATGAAATGTATGTGTACGTAAGGAATTGAATTAAGCAGACATGTGCAAACTGGAACAAACAATTGTGTAATCGATAGTGACTTTGATTTACAATCTATTGGAATGTTCTCATTATTTATGTGCAATGCATCTCCCAAACAACCAAGAATTTACGTCCACACAAACACTCATCTTGAGCTCTTCTTACAAATATATAGATCAGATTTAGAGTAATAGATTCTTTTTCTCAAAATATAATTATATGTTCTCTCAGGACTCCACATTGCCAGGGAGGAAAGGATAGATGTCATAAGGCCACTCATGCTGGAGGGAAAGACATCTTAATCCTCGCTGGACTTCATGATGGCTTCAAAAGAGAAGGGGGTGAAGGCGTACCCCTCGCCGTGGAAGAACTTGCTCTGGAACTCCACCCTGAGTTTTTGCGAGAAGGAACAAGAGAAACAGAGATACATTCAGACACACAAAAACATAACAGGAGAGATGGAAAATCACATTAAACAGATTGATAAAGAGGCCTTCAGAGGAGAGCTCACTGGTTAAATCAAGTTCAGTCAATCTCTTGAAAAATTAAACAGTCTTAATGATGTGTTTGGGGTGTTAATGAGGGTGCACATCACAAGTTTGACACCCGAGAATCGTGCAGCCCATGAGTCATGCAGCCCACAAATCAAGCAGCCTATGAGTTCGACGCTAAGAAAACAAGGCCCACAAGACCGACACACTAAGCCCGACACACTAAGCCCTGTGTTGTAATGTTACACTTGTGGGCTATTTTACCTAGTGTTGAACTCATGGGCCTTAGTGTCCAACTCATGGGCTGTGTGACGCTCATGGACCTTCTTTCAATGTCAAACTTGTGGGCTGTATGACTTGTGGGTGTCAGTCTTATGGGGATTACCCTGTTTACGACGGAATGTTTGCGATGGGCCCTACGGGACCTCCAAAGAGTCTAAACAGTTTAAAAAGTATAATATTTCGAAAATTAAAAGCTCTCCATATCTCACATACATGGAAATTCCATAAATACTATATCAGCCAATGACTCAGCAAATTCATCCCCCCCCCCAAAAAAAAAAAAAAAAAAAAAAAATCTACAAAACAACTGTTTAAAAAATGAATGTGACTCTTTACATTTAATTTCATGTCAGGAAAATGGGAATGTGTATGTAAAGGTGATGACATCATCACCTACTGTAATTGCTTCTAGTTGAACGATGTGATCAATTTCACTACTTAGTGAAAATTTACAAATAAAAAACTTCTCTTGAGCCCAGTTCTAATGGATATTTGACCATTCTGTGCATTTAACTCCAACCCTTGAAGTCAACTTTGATATGGAGTCACTCTATGCCTTGACAATGGAAGAGTTTGTGTGCAAATGGGCAAAGCACCAGTTTCAAAATTATAAAGTACATCCATCATCAGATGGAGGAGAATGAAACCTTTCTAGTGACTCCTCTCTTGTAATATAACAAGGCAGAGTCTTGAAGTTATGACAAAAAAAATATCCCATGTTTTATTACTTTCTTCTTTTTTTATTCAAAGAAGCTTTAACCGTAAATACCTCAACAAACAAGAACAGAATTTACTCATTCAGCGAGTAAGATCTTCAATTACAGAGAGTTTAACTTGTGTGAGTGGACCAAATAGCACACGTTGGCAAGATGGCCAAGCGTTGGGGGTAACTGGAAAGCACTCTCACCAGTGCAGTCGAAGGGTGTGGAGGAAGGCTGAGAGGCCCTCCATAAAGAGCAGGATGCTGACGGTCAGTATGGCCCAGACCGCAAAGATGGCCCAGGTGGCGAACGCCCCCAAGTAGCCACTCATTCTCAGTCCAATGGCAAGCATCATGTTCCACAGCACTTCTGACAGCTCTGTGTAGCAGTACACAACCAAGAAGTCCAAACATTAGAGCTTTAGCAGTTTATCATTTAATCACCCACATTCTCAGAATACACTAAAATAAAAATTGGAAAAAAAAAAAAAAATGGTCATTTGGACCTTGCCGAGACAGAAAATACCAGATATTTATGTTTAGCTTTTTCCAAGTCTTATTATAAGTTCAAACCTCAGTGTTTACCTGTAATGAACAAAACTAAGGAGACAAAGTCATAGGTTCTGCTGCATCCACAAAAACACTTAAAACTCTCTCCAGTATATCAGTATATGATTTAAAAATCTTACCAGCATGAGCCAAGCTGAGAGCCCAGAGTCGTAGGTAGGAAGCAGTGTGGGAGATGCATCCCAGACAGTATTCTATGGTGTGAATGGCCTGGTAGACAAAGATTTCTCCAAACTCAAACTGGATAAAGAGAAAGGAGAGAATGATTAACAGACAGATGGAGGGACATGGACGAAATAGAGAAGGAAGGGGAGAAAAGAAATGGCTCATTAGGATAGACAGATAGATGGAAAGATAAAAGATAGATAAATGGAAAGACAGACAGATAGATAGAGATATAGAAATAGATAGATAGATAGATAAATAGATAGAGATAGATAGACAGATAGATAGATAGATATTATAGATAGATAGATAGACAGATAGACACATAGATAAGGAAATGTAATCAGATTATCAGAGAAAAAGGATAACGTTTTTGTTTCTGAGGAAAACATTTCCTCAAATAAAATCAGATGAACTCCTCCACTGCCGACTGTGTTGGGATAGTATACACACTGTCGCTTAACATTTACAACTTATCTAATAGTGATTCTCATCAATTTTACACTAACAATTTAGGCTTTCATGAAGTTACTGTTCAAAAAAAAAGGGGGCTGGATTTATAGAAAAGTCATGGAATTCATATTTGTTAAAGGTACAAGAACCCTATCAAATTTAATCACTACTTGCATCCTTACTCCACTTTCACCCATGTCATGTTGTAGTATGGAAGAGGATTAACATTAACATCTGGGTATGACAAGTAAACACATCTTTTGCATTTTTCTCTGAAGTTCGAGTGACATGAAGGTATGAAAAATGAAATCTTCTTCCTGGGTTAAAACAGTTCTCAGTGTGAAGAGAGATTGCAATGCAGACCTCTTCTTCCTCCTGTGCAGGCTTCAGTCCGCTCGTCTCGGACTCCAGCTCGTCGTGGTGGAGCACTTCGGCCGTTTCTTCCGTCTGACCTGACAGCACGCGGACATCACGATACATGACAGCCTACCAGGTGGGCGTGGCAAAGAAGAGAGAGAGAACGAACAATTACATCACCAGATACAGTCAGGGCAGGTAATGTAAAATAATGCTTGTGATATGTGAGCAGTGCCACTGTCATTTTGCTTCTTTTAATCTTGTCATGCAAACATTCTAATAAAAATACACGAACCATCTAACTCAATAATCAAGCACTACAATTTTAAGCAAGAGTCTGTGGAATGAAATGATAAATCAAAATCCACACTATGATAAATCAAAATCCACACTGTAGTGACATCATACACCCTCAAAAGGCAATCCCGTTTTGCAATTTCTTTTGATCAGATTAAAATAAACACACACTGACAGTTGCAACATATAAATGTATCATTTGAATGCTGACAACTTCTTCTGATCAAGATCGCCACCACTGATATTCATACATATGTGCATTTTCATGATCATATTTTGCATTTGCACCCTGTACAATTGCCCCATGAGTGCACGGAGCCTGGTGCTAGGCTTGCCCCTCGTGGGGGTCAGTGCCCCTTGCTAGCTAGCATACACTATCACCCACGGAGCAGCCAAAGAATACAGACTTGCAGTATATCCTGTACCATTGCTCTGTGAGCACACACAGCACACATATGTTGGGCAAAGTCCACCATCACTAATACCCCCATTCCATAGAGATTTTCTCTCATTGGTCACTCATCAGAAGCTAATTGTATTGCTTGCGGGCACCCATCGAAGTGTATCAAATTGCAGTCTGATAGATCTGACCCGCGTTGGTCGACTTTCAGGTCGGTGTCAGACATGTCTAACAATGATCCGATGAGGCAAGATTGTCCAATGAGGATCACATGCAACATGTCTGACACTCACCTGATAATCGACCAATCAAGACGGATTCATCAGACTGTTATCCGACATACTTTGGTGGGTAGCCAGAACCAAAAAACTTTGCTTCTGATGACTGACTGATGAGAACAAATCTCTGTGGACTGGGGGTATAAGAAGGGCACTTCTGTGTCTTCTTGTGATCGCAGATATTTTCACATAGTCCGCCCTCTGTAGGTGGTAAGTATATAACCTCTTTGAAGAGTCCTCACTCACCTTCTGCACCTTCTTATTGTGTTGAGCCCGGAGAATGAAAGGTTTGATCATCAGCATCCAAGGTATACAGGCAAAGGCTAGCAGGATCAGGAACTGTTGGAGTGGGACCTGAAATGAGACAAGCACGACAGAGGTGAAGAACTTGTTCAAGCTTCATCAATGAGTTTTTTCAGATTGACAAAAGAACCTGTTACCTCCGCCAAGGAGATTGTTCTTGCTGCCAATTGTTTGTTTGTCTTTTGCAAAAGTTGCCCATGGATTTGGATGAAACTTACCAGAAACATTGATAATGACATAAGGAACAGGTAATTAAATTTTGGTAGTGATCTGCATAAATGTCTGGATTCAGAACACTTAACTATTACTTAATATTCATTTAATTTTGGTTTCTTTTTGATTGCTCTCATGCAAACTAAAATTCTCTCTCCAGAGTGACTTTACAAGGGCTGCTAACTTGTAAATCAATTTCCTGAACAGATTTTCTGACTTGAAGAAGAAAAACACAAACAAACTGCAGCAAACATTATTAGAACATGCTAATAGCTAGCAGCAAGCTCTGCTTTACTCTCACAGCGTGGAAGAAAAGGAAAGACGCACGGACATAACTCTCCTCACCTGGCCTTTGAACATGACGGGGTCCGGCTTCCCCAGCAGACCCATGTTGATGAGGGTGAGAATGAGACTGGGGGCGTCATGCATGTTCCATACGTCAAACATGAGCCACTTGGCAAAGATGAGAACCACCAGGTAACCAAAGATGCTCAACATAAAGATCATCTGGGGCAGAAATTCACACCAGATGTTGACACTCTTCTTGAAGTACCTTGAAGGACAGCGGATTACAAAGAAAAAAAATACATTACTTCCAGGAGAACTAAAATATGTGACCACCCAGTTCAGGACCAACAAAAAAGAGACCAACATAAATTTCCACTTTTCACATAATCTAAAAGAGTAAGCTGCAAGCATTGAAATGATACAAATTTTGTTAAAATTGGAGTTGGTAAACCCACATGACAAAAATGGTCCATTACAAAGAATCCTAATCCGTGACTTTTGTGGGTTTTTGAGCTGGGTGGTCACATACACAAATTCTAAGTCCCTTACAAGTTATTTGTCTCTTTTTTTTTTTGGTTGTTGTTGTTGTTGTTGAAAGAGTGACTGTGTGTGTGTGTGTGTGTGTGTGTGTGTGTGTGTGTGTGTGTGTGCGCATGGGGGGGGGGGGGAGAGATGGAGGAAGGGAGGAATGACCATAGGGGAAGGGACAAGAGCCCTTTGAATGTGGATGTCAAAAGTAGGCTGCATGGGATAGCTGGGATAGCAGGGTCACACTACTTGATAGAGTAGCACCGAGATGATGATTCTCGTTTTGTAATTGGTATTGTTGCTTTGTGGATACAGAGAAACTTGTAGGACTTTGCCACAATAAATCCACAATAAGTTTCGAACAAGCATGACAAACCAAACTGATGTTTCCATTCCATCCATTCACATCATTTTGGTGTTAGTGATGAGCTCACCTGTGGTTGAAGAGGCTGAGGGTGACACCAAATGTCATCTGACTGATGCCCAGGATGACCGACAGCTTCATCTTGAAGGAGTTGAGGAAGTTGATCTTGTTGGATGCAAGCTGCCAGATCTGGGAGGTTGTGGATAGAAAAGAGAATGGCATACACTTATAAGAAAATACGAGTTCAGGCATATTGAGGTACAAAAATCCTTTATTCAAACTCGGGAGTGAACATGGGGCTTTGTCAAAATTGAACACGATAAAACAAAAAAAAAGCAGATTATACGTTTACATGTTGGCCTAATGCAGCTCACACTACCAATGTTCGAAGTTGTAAATCCACCAAACTAGTAACCTGCTTTGATGAAAGTATTACACTACCAAGATCACGCACCTTAATTATACTCTGTAGTATCAATACATCGAGGACATGCCATGATTCAGAAGTTATTCCATGCTCAAAGCACATATGAATGAGAGAGTATTTGTAAAACTGCTGCCATATTTGAAGGCAAATATTTGGCTCTCACTAGGAAGGATCTGCTTGTAAACATTATATTCAATGTGTGACTGAAATTTGACTGCATATACAATGAAACACTTACTGGATCAACTCCAAAGGGGTATGGGTCTGTGTCATTACCCCACGCATACTTTGGATCCAGAACCAGGGAGGTCTCTTGGTCCAACAAGCTATCCCTGGAGGAAAGACATGAGAAATATACAAATACACATGTGATGCAATATTTGGTACCCTGGGGTACCAAATGAAAATTCGCCATTTTGTTGAATTAATTATTTTTTTTTCAGCGCTGTACCCTGGCTTACCAAAAAATGTGTCAAAATATTTTTTTAGTATTATTATGCACAAAAATGTTTTCTTATTTGTGATTATGCATCAATTAATGCATGCAAGTGTACTTCGAAAAACACCTATGGTGCTAGTTCATTGCGACGACTTTGCCGTATCCGAATTCAGAATCGGCGTATCTGAATTCGGATACGCATTGTAAATAATGGGCATGAGATGGCGCTATACAACGCGGTACCCCGGGTTACAACGGTACCCCGGTGTACGGCGTGCCGAATCATGTAGAGAGTTACAAAAGCAGTGGTAGAAAGATGAAATTTTTGTCTACAGGGAAAAACTGCTGGATCCAAAAGAGTTAAGAAACATCAGTCATCAAAGTACATCAAAAATCTTTCATGTTCGATTCTCTCGCAACTTCCCAGAGACTCGGCTACATGTGCATTCCAGAGATGTCACACAGATGTCTCCATGATTAGGGAGACTAAAATTGCCTCCACGTTGCCAATATGTTGCCATCTAGCCCAATGAGGTGCCAACTTCAGACACAAACATGAACCCTGGTATCACAACATTCCTCCACCTACCTCGCCCATCTTCTTTTTTTCCCCATCCAATTACTATGGAAAGTACTACGCAGTTACCCAAGGGGGAATAAAAACTCATATTGGTTCTGCATGGGAGTGACAAGACTTACGGGTACTTCATTCCAGAGACATTCCAGGAGGAGCCAAAGATGTTGAAAGACTTGGAGAAGCAGTCATTGTAGATGATACCCGTGTAGAGGGAGAACAGCCCCATCAGCATGATCAGGTAGCGACCGCTGTACACCATTCCAAACATCTGAGGGAAGGGGTGGATTCGTAATGTTAGAAGTCGCAACAGAAATCATTAAGACCGCCTCTCTGATGTGGCGACGGTACAAACTGAATGCATAGATGCACCTAAGAGTTTAATGAGGTAACATGTTGCAGGTTAAGAACAAAAATGACATAAAACTGTATGTCCAAATAGTTGAGCTAATGGCCCTTAGTTTGGTTCTAAAATGGCAATATTTCTTCACAAAGATACTCTCAATTCCTCATCTTTATTCACCATAGTTTTCTTACAAGACACTGAAAATTACACTATCGTCCAGACGCTCTCCTAAAAATATTCTTGCAGGGTTTCAAGAGAGAGAAAAAAAAAGGTGTGAATCTCTGCTCACTCTGTTGTCTACAGAGCAAAAATATCTCTTGCAATCTCTCCTGAATAATCCAACACCCAGTCACTTTTGAGCAAGTGATCCTAAAAATAGGTGGGACCCACCTTTTATTAGGATTGCTACTGTATGTTTTACATAGATTTTGGACATCTCAGTCCTTTCAAAACTTATTTTCATCATATAAAATTTGAATTCCTCATAGAATTGTATGCTTTTTAACATTTCATAAAGCGGCTTCTAAGTAGGCCTATCTCACACTCAAAAAAAAAAAAAAATTAAAAGCTGAATCCTCATCTCAACCAACACTATACCAACCCTTGAACAATGGATAGAATGACCATGTCCTAGGTTCAAGTAAGATCTAGATCTAGTCTCATTCACAGACCTCGTGGTTGGCCAGAGTGGCGTGCAGTTGCTTCTCCCGCACCACCAGCCAGAAGCCGAAGAGGAACATGATGAAACCGTGGCCGAAGTCACCAAACATGATCGAGAACAGGAACGGGTAGGTGATGATGGTGAAGGGGGCTGTGTGAGCAAGGTATATAAAAATATTTAGTCTGACTGAGATTAAATGCGACACACTTTTTGTCAATTTTCACCCTCCAAAGTTGGAATCTTATACATTTGAATAGTGCTTTCCATTGTAAAAACACACACACAAACATATATATATATATATATATATAATTATAAATATATATATATATATATATATATATATATATATATATATATATATATATATATATATATATATATGTCTATATACAATGTATATGTATATTCCCCCCCCCCCCCCCCCCCCCCCCACAGCACAATGAGACAAGCACCATTGGAACTGCATTAATGTATTTCTACACTCAAACCATATGGCAATCAGGATGCCTGGATGCAAACACATTATGTTGCCAGACTGAGAGACACGTTTAACACACTTTTCAATAAGTTTGCTGCTAGTACTGTACTACACACACACTACCATCATCAGCAAGACAATACATGCATAAGACCTCTACGTTCAATGAAAATATTATCATTTCTGACAAACGTATGTTGAATTGTGACAGTAACTCGAGAAATAAACACAAAGACAGTAAGAGAAATAATATAAAAACAGTATCAATCTGTTTTTTGTACATATTGGCTCTATCACTTTGGAAAAATGGAATTATATTAATATCTTCTTCAAGCTGAGAAAAGAATACAAGAAATTCTTTGTCAGCCCTAGGGATCAATATGCACAACCTTTTTGATGCCATAATCCAAAAAAACGTTTTCTTTCTAAAACTTTTCTTCATCACTAAATTTCTAGAAGTAATTGCTCAAGCATTAGTAAAATAAATGACAAAGAAAAGGAATTTCAGAATGAACTCTGGAAATTTAATCTGGTCCTGCTTGATAAGAGAAAAGAAAAGGAAAAACACAAAACTTTATTCAATATTCTCCCCACTACAACATCTGTTGATGCAGTACTCCAGTACTCTTTCTACCAAAGCCATTTTTCTGGGCGGCATAACACAAACACACATGAATTTCGGCCATGAATACTGGCACTCTTGTCTACATTTTGGGAACCTGGTATACCAGGTTCCCGAAAGAACGGGTTAAGAAGAACGAATTGAGGCACACAAGTGCTTACATGGGTTGACCTCCCTGTACTGGGTGACACCATAGGCATCCACCAGATTCTGGTAGCCGACGGTGAATTTGTTGGTCTTGTGGTAGGTGGGCGGTGTCTCTTGGGTGTCCATACGATTCAGGATGGACGGGACAGTGGACCCACTACGCTCCTGGATAAAAATGGAAAAAGAAGGATAAAAATTACATTTCAACACAATGAAAAAGTTTATATTGTGTCGCCTGGAACTGGTACACATCAGAAGAGAGGATACACAGTGGGTTTTTTTTTTTCCCCCTGTATCTTCCACTTATTTATCATTTAATACAAAAATACTTGTAAGATGTATTTTGCTAGGTGCCCAAAAGTTACTACTGATGTAGAGTATTTTTAAGTTCTCTGAACTCAAACAGCTTTCATCTGTAGTGTTGTATACATGACTTGTACTCTTTATCTTGAACTGCAAAATGTTTAAGGATGAATGCAAAGATAATTTGACTTATGCTGAACTTACTTCAATTGACTGTTTTTTGCAAAGATGTTTCACAAGGTAGTGATGGTATACTATCAATTTTTTTTTTTTTTTACAGGCATAATTGGGTAAACTGAACTTTGAAATGCATAGCTGTGTCACGGATACTGGGAAATGCATTCCGTCTATAAAAAACAATTTTTTTGGGGTGAAATATATCTCACTGGTGGACTGCAAAGAGGGACAGTCTGCATGGTATATTTTTCAGTGTTTTTGTGTTTGTGAAGCCATGCGAGTTGACTGATATTTGCAAAGTCGGCAACTTGCAAATATATTGTCTCCCATAAAATGGATGCACTGTATCTTGAAATCCAAGGTGGACAATCACTCATCTTTTTCGTGAATTAGGATAACACTTATTTCTGATTTTATCATTGTGTTTCATGACTGTGAATTAAATCACATGTGAAGTTGTCTTCTAAGTCCCAATTTGTGAAATACTTTAATTGTAAAATATATGACAAATACAGTAGTTAAACGATACATTATAAGATGCTATTTTGACATGTCATATAAGGTGAAAATGAGATGGGCATTTGGTAAGCCTTAAAAAATGGGGGCAAAACCCCCCAAAATGGGAGACACTTACGGTGCCTCTGCGCAGCGCCATCTGGATCTTGTCAAGGTCGGAGGTTGGGCACCAGCACTCGGCGATGAGACACCTCTGGGTGACGTCCAGGTTGAAGAGGTTCAGGGTGTGGTAGATGGCCTTCAGCTTGCGCACCTTGATGAACCACACCCTTACATTCCTGGCTGCTGACACCAGCACTCGCTGGCGGTGCTCCTCCGTTTGGCCCAGTACCTAGCAATGTCACCAGATGGATTAAAAACGTTTGAGAGAGATAGTGGGTCTTTACATTCTCTGATTAGCTTCTTGGATTTGGCTTCCTGGAATATCAGATAGGTTTACACTAGAGATGGGTATTTTCAGCAAAATGTCAGGCTAATCAAATCTGCTCTTCCAATGAATGACATAAGTCTTTGATATAACATATTCACAAACTGTCAGACAAATGAACATGAAAGTAGGTTCCTTCTAGTTTGGGGAGCTGGTTTTAATCTAACTAAATTAAAGTTTACACATTTCCTCACCAAATATCATCTTTCAAAGATGTGCTCAAACATGACAACAGGTCCACATGTAAACTGAACCCTGAAAAGAATTAAGATTTCAAAAATACATCAACTTTCATCTTGCATAAGCACACTAAAACCAATAGTCTTCTTATCCAGTCATCTCTTTACATGATTGTATGTCCTCAGGCTAACAAAAGGGACACAAATGATGAGGTTACCATAGCAACCACAGAGGACTTATTGCTGGGCTCACCACTTGTAGGTCCTCAATCCTGGTCATGACCCCGATGGCTGTCTCCCGCCTTTCAGCCTGAGTCTCGTGGCAAGGGTAGAGAGTGGCTCGGAACCTGTCCCAATAAACACACACACAGGTGGTTAAGTGCAATAGAACACAGCCAACAATTAATAGAAGAGCGATGATCATAACAGTCTCTCCAAACTGGTCCTATGTGCAAAAGATGGCTGTGCATCAAGAAGTTATTTTCATTGCCTGCATTGCTGTGGAATCTTAAAGTCGGACGATCGTTACCCCTAATGGTGCGTTATTTCGTAATCTCCCGGACGACCAAAGTTTGTGCATGCAACTGCGCAATGCCAGACGTGCCATAAACGTGTGGGACAATGCTGCCACTGAGACATGTGTGTGTGTGTGCGTGTGCGTGTACGCATCATACACAAACATTGTGACCGCGAGCTGCGGTGATTGGAGGAGAGAGGCCAGAAGACGCGTGGCCTTTTTGGCCTCTCTTCATGCGCATGCGCACTGAGAGTGTGCGTCCACTCGGAAGCTCTCGTGGCTCGAACAGCCATTTTGGGTCAGGAGATTTGGAGTCTAAAGTGTTGTTCGCTGACCCATTGAGCCAGTACTATTCTCATTTGGTGTCACTACATTTGGTACAGAATGGGGGAGGCAGCGTGTTGCGTTCGTCTCCGTGCCGCACAAACCACTCGCCACGATTGTAAGGCTTTAAATTTTGTGTACCAGAGTTGCCATCGTGCCATTAGCATCATTACTGTATTACCAGCGTGAATTAATCAGTATTCTCTGTTATGAAGACTTTTCATTACACTTTCAATAGATGATTACGAATATCTTATGGTACATATCATTCTCTGAAAGAGATCTAAGCTCACCCTTCACAGATCTTCTTGACCCGGTTTTTCAACTGGTCTCCCTGGAAGAAGATGATGAAGACCGACTTCTGCATCTCGTCACCCTGGAAACAAGGGGGAAGATCAAGAAAAGAGGATATTTAGCAGAGTTTTAAAGCAGAACCATATCACACTAACAACCCTACTCATGCACTCACAAAATCAGCCAATAAGAACTTACATTTTCAAGTGAGTGCATGGTGCTATAATAGTTGTGGAACAGGTTTGGTGTCACTGTCTGGGCAAGAAGGTAATAAGATACCTCGGGATGCCCAAACTAGCATTGAATAGCATGTAATTATAAAGGAACAGTAGGTAGGTTACCTGAAATAGAGCAGATATACTTGAATATCACTGCCATTCTGGTTGGCTATACATAATTTTTTCCCAGCACATTGCAAAATAAACATTTAGCATTTTTCATAAAACAAAATGGAGGTAGTGGGAGGGATTTAATGGCAACATCGCTCCTCTCCCTCTGCAGCAAAACACAGACTATAGTTTGCAAAGAGACAACAATTAACTTATCGTCGCTGGGGCGATAAGACCTCGTATCTACAAAATGTTAAATGTTCAGGAGAGCCAAAAACACATGGCGGCCAAAGCACTGTGGCGAATGGGATAGCCTTTCCTTTGACATGCCGTGGTGGCTTCATTTTTGGAGTAAGACAGTTGGGATTTGGACAGGACATCACTTAACCCATTATTTGACCATTAATAAAAAAAAAACTCATTTTCACCAAAATTGCAGATACAAGGTCACCCCAGCGACATTATGCTTCTATGAAGTGCAAGAGTTAAGTCAAATGTATGTCGTGCATGCTTTGATGTCAAACAAAAGTGCAGAGACCCTGCTACCTAAGCTTTGAACCTACCGTGCTGGGGTCCTCCAGTGGAGTGTCAATCTCCGCCTGTCGCAGGAACACATTGCCACGGCACACCCGCCACAGCATCTGCTCAAAGGCAGCGATGCGCTCCCGCTGGATCACACCTGCCACGAATCTGACGGGAGCGACAGACAACAAAACTGATACTTACAGGTGTACACGTATGCCAACATAGCTGTTCCAAGACATCTGCTCCTGCGACAATTGCTCCCAAGAAATATCTGCACGCTTAGCAAAACAAAAATTCTACCCACAAACATAACCCTAACCCTATTCCTCACATCAAACTAAACCCAGGACCTTATCACAACCCTAACCATATGGCCCTGGAGAAAATAAGACCGGAGCTCTTGTCGCAGGAGCAACTACATCCCCCTTTTCTCTTGGATGTGGAATCTCCAATCTAAACTGTAATGAAGAGTATCAAATCTATACATCATATATTTTGGGAAGTATGATAAAGAGTTACAAAATTATAATAGCCTGAATTGAGTTGACAGGATTAACAAAAGGGAAGTCCTCATCTTTTGACAAGCTTTTGAACAGGGTATCCAAACTCACCCGAGGCGCATTGGCATCCCAATCCGAGGGCCTTCATCTCCCAGCAGCTTGTGGACCTCCTCTGAGCCATCTGCATCGTGCATCTGCTGGTGATGGAATTCAGCCTGTTTACAAGTGTCCCCACATTTACAGCAGAGGGATCCCCACCGATGAGGGGCAATGGCATGGGAAAGGGGGACGGGGACGGGGGATGGGGGATGGGGGAAGGGGGATGGGGGCGTGAGTGTGAATAGGGAGAAAGGGCGATGGCTTTCCACATGGAAGAGAGGTTTGCAAGTGCAGAGGAAAGCCAGTGGCAGGAAGAAATTGCCCATATATGCACAGCAAACCACAGGTGGACAGAATGAGAGCATCACGTTTTTACAAGGGATTTACACGAAGCACAATTTGCACACACACAGGACAGACAAACCGAAGATAAGTGCAGAAGCAGAGGAGAGAAATTAGGACAGAAAAACACCATAGGAGACAGGTGGTAGAAGAGCCCTTGTCAACAACACAGGGCAGTGGGGCACAATAGACAGTTGTGTACACACACATAGAGAGCATCCATAGCAAGGAGCCAATGTGCAAGCAGAAGTGGTGCATTTGAAGCCAAAGAAGAATTCATTTGAAAGATGCATTAAAGTGTGCAGAGTATTGCAATTTATTTGTTTTGTTTTTGACAAGGGAATATTCCAGGACAAAATGAGTCGACAATCAGCAGCACAAACATTAGGTCACAATGCAAATCAACAACCACGAAATTTGATCATGTGAGATAGACATAACAGGAAATGCAACAGTACAAAGCAGAAATGAGACAAAAGTCCATGAATTTCATGAGCCAAAAAAACAAAAAACAAAACACAAACCCAAAACCCAACCAACCAACAAGAAGATTGATAGAAATCACAACATCAACGCACAAATACAGGAAGGACAACCAGCATCCACAATACCAGACACATTTTTGCATGTGATATTTTTTTCATTTTCATTTGAAGGTATCACAAGTTTAAACATGAATTGCCACATTTACGCATAACCCAACATAATTGCAATGTACATGGTACAATGTCCAAAGAGTCAAAATATAAGAAGGAAATAAAAAGATATAATTTAAAGGATGAATTCCATTTGAATAATGAACACAATGTTCCAATTATTATCATTTTTTTTTTACAAAGATTAAATATGTAATGAAAAGAATTTATACAGACATTTCAAGGTTTTAATTAGATTATTAAACCACAGATAATCATGATCATGAATGTAATTTTACATGGTAAAGTCAAGCAATCAAAACATTAGTGGCAATTTGCAGTTATTAAGGAGTATTATTCATGATTGGATGTTGTCAGAACCATGGAGTGGTTTAGGTTTGGCAAACATTGCAGTTGGTGCAGTGTAAGTAAAGTTGTTAGCCATTTGTTAGCCATTTCCCATGCATCATTTTCATTCCAAAAAAGAATGTGGATGCATGTAGGGAATCAAAAATAAGGATGCATTGGTGATGGAATATGCACAATGCAAGCATAGCATGCAACAGTCATGTTATCGGACAGAAATAGAGTTTCGGTTTGACATGCAATTTTATGCAAAAACAAAGAAATGAACATAAATTTAACAAGCAAGAAAATAAAAGCAGGGGAGACACAGCCATTCATGGAGGAATTTTGGAGGAATTTAAAGATGGGAATGGTATGAGGAGTGGGGTATGAGGAAATAAAAAAAGAACACAAGACATGGAGTAAGTTACGTGTACTCTAGAATGTACAAAGGTTGATTGCACAAGAGTCCTGACTTTTCAAGACTTCTTGACCTGATTGACAACTGTACAGGCTGGACCTTGTGTACAAACATGTCTATGGCTACGGACAAATCCAGCAGTTTGTGAAGCCCCTTGATTGTGAAAACTAGACAAAAGAGTGCATACAGTGTAGCACAGAGATTCCACATACTGGTACTGATTGGAAAGTCTGCATATCAATCAACGCGCAAATTGAATCGTACAGCGTATGTCCTGTAAGGATGCATAAACTTTGAAATTGCAACTCAGCTATCAAATGCTGAGGGTTATTTTTGTCATATTTTTTGACTTACCTTTAGAAGTTTATCACAGAGCAACAGACAATAGATTTGTCGTGACTGTTCTACTGTTTTCAGCCCCCCCCCCCAAAAAAAAAAAAAAAAAAGGAAAACCAAATCAAAAATGTTATTTGAGGCATTGGTCTGGAACATAATTCACTTTATGCAATAGTGTCATAACATTTTTCTAATTCTTGGAAATTGTTTTTCTGATTTTAAAAATAAAAAAGCTCTCCATATGAACTTTTCCCCAGTTCTGTGAAGTGTCATGATTTCTACTCTGCAGGAAACTACCATAAAACGAACAAACAAACATGCACTTGGTTGTAGACCTCATGAAGAAAAAAGAAGAAGCTGTGTGACAAGCAGCACAAGGACCAAGAAAAGTTTGCAACCATTAGGAATCATAGGAACTACAGTTCACACATTGAAGAGCTGCTGAAATACTTTCACAATCAATTGAATAACACACAATGTGACTCAGACAGGTTAAACAAGTACATATTGTAAAAGAAATCCCATAGACATTGAATTTCCAGACAGTCCAAAAGTACCGAGAACAGAGTGCATAGGAAATACATGTACAATGTAAGTGCGAAGAGCAGCACAAGATTCATGAGACCATCACCCAAGTTTTATCACTGAAGGAAGTAGAAGGGTGGGAAAGAAGTTGGAGTGATGGGAGATTATTCCTGACACTGTCAGTTACAAAATATTCCAATGATATCAATGCAGAAGAATTCCTCAGGAGATAGCTGAGAAAATAGGTGACCTGTCACAATGTCTTTAGGCATTTTCACATCAGCCTGATGTTTCGAAATAGCGCGCTATTTTCTGACTTGGGAAATTAACCCGATAACGAAATAGCGCGCTATTTGATAATGTGAATACAAATTAGCGCGCTAATTGATCGAGAAAATTTCTCGAGTCGAACTCGGGAAATTTCCGAAATAGCAGGATAATTAATGCGAACTAGCGCGCTATTTGATAATGTTCGGGCTGATGTGAATAGGAAATGAAATAGCATGCTAATTTGCAATCGCGAAAAATATCTCGAGCTTGGATTTTTATTGGGCTGATGTGAAAACGCCTACGATGATAAATTCAGAAATTGTAGTTGAGAACCTGTATATTTGGGAGATTTGATTTCAGATCGAGAATTTGATATCCGCTAACAAATGAATTGTTTTATATCTTACCTACCTGTACATGTACCTCCTGTCAATATTTCAAAGTTGTTTACATATGTTTCGTAACAACATTTAATCTTTGGTATCCCTGAATAATAAGCCTATTGACTTTAAATCCCTTATCCCGAGCAGGCTTGACAGCACCTTGACTTGAAAGCAGAGTTAGTATTTCTAGCTGCTACCATTCTTGCAATTTTCATGGCAGGTTGTTTTGAATAAAATGGGGCAAACTATATTTCCTTTGAAGCTTAGAATCTGTGGAATTGAATATTGTCAAAGTCAGCAAATCAATGTTTGGTGATTTATCAAGCTTGAATGATGATACATCACATATGATCCCAACATTACAATATTTCTCATACTCAATGAGTTATACCTACACCTTGGGGGAAAAATGATCCCATCCTAGCAAATGAATCACGCTACTGCCAAGGCAATACATCTCCATTAGGAACACAACCAAAATTACCAAAAGCCAGTCAAATGAACCTCGGCTTTTCACACGCTGTCCACTGCTTCAATGATCTGCATTGATTCCAGTGAGTTACCAGTGACCACTAGCACACCCTAACATGCAAGACTGATGTTGCTAGATATATATTTATGATGAAGAAGGATGATCTTGCTGATCCAGCTGTCCCAAGACAGCAGCTTGTCCTCTCATGCAATCTCTAAAATGAATCTTGTGGATGTGGCTAGCTAATCTAATAATGCCTGAACCAATATAATGGTGGGTCTATAAGATCCTTCTGTGGCAATAGAGTGTATACTGTATTGCCTACAACCGTGTATGTCACAGAGATTAAAGTCATATTATAAAGATGATCTATCAGGCTCTTCTGATTGAGAAATCAACGCCAGGAGATCAGACATGTTAAATGGGAACCATGACCGTCAAATCCCCTCTGATGTCCATGACCTACACGCCATCTGCTCTTCTGACCTAGAGCCGGGCACTGGTATAAATTCTTCTGAAATGTCAGACATGCACGGTGAGTCTCTCAGCTCACAAGTCGTTTAGCTCATGCAATGAGGTACAGAATTACACCAACAACTCAAGGAAAATGGCTACTAGATGTTAAAGAGCCATGAAGCATCCCAATACATCTAATGCACTTCTGTCAAAATTCACAGGTCTCCAAATCAGGGAGGATCCAGGAAGTTTTAATAAATTTACTGTAAAAACATGAGATAATATTTCAATTTTTCATGGGGCCTCCGGCAAGATTGGAAAGACTTGGCAGCTCTATCAAAGGTACCTTAAACTGATTATTACTAGCAAAACAACGGCACCCTGACGCCGCTGCTGAACAATGTCAACAAAAATGGCATAAACCTCTCCCCGACAAAATGTAATCTGATCTAGATGAGCATCAACACACCCTGTGCCATGAATGCTGAAATCTAATTAAGAAAAACAGGGATTACAGAAGCTAGCAATCAAAACCACCGAGCATGTATACGTGACACATAGTTTATTCCAGCAAGCAGCATATGTCACCATTCTGTCAATATGGGTATGCTATGGTAATGGTACTGAAAGTCTATGAAAATGACATTGTTCAAGGGAAAGGGATTTCAGGTATAAACATTTTGTTTTTGGCGTTCTTCAAGCATCATTCCAAGGTACAGCATGACATCTCTGTGTTTAAAGGAAAATGCATAAAAAAACATTTTGACGCCACTGTGGAAGTCATTTTCATAGACTTTGTAGAAACCCACATGACCAATTACAAAGAGAGAATCAACATTGGAATAGGCATACCAACGTAGCACTGACGGATATCTGTGCAAGTGAAAAACGGGAGGAACAGTCCCTGATCACTTCACGTAATCTCACAGAAACAGTCACATGAAACATAATGTATGTGGCTTCGCAAATCTCTTACCCTTTTTCATTTCAGATAGAAAGTGTCTATACACGCACATCTGAACATATAAAATATCGGATGCGAACATTAGGATTATCATCTTTTAGTTAAATGGATGCATGCTCACTTTACTTCCAAAAATAAAAGTAATTTCTCTGCACAATGAAATGATGACATAACAATCATATCTGTAAAGGAAGCCTCTCCCACCCCACTCACATTTCATATCAAATTGGTGAAGTTTTAAAATAAAGATGGATACAAACAACAGCCAACCACATGATTTTAATTAGATATTTGATTCCATCATAGTGCCTATTACAAATATTCATGATACATTCTTTGTTCCTGTGGCTCAAAGGGTATTTCTCATCTCTACACAAAGGCCTACGTTATAAACTGAAATTCATGAACAAGCGAGTAAAATGTTAAATTGCAATATGGATCACGAGCAAATCATTCTCCAGCCACGTTTATGTCAAACGTTTTCAAGGGCGCCAAAGGGGCAAAGGGGCAAGGGGGGTGTCATCTGGTGGCCGGTTAAAACAAAAGCCCTACCTCATCAAAGAAGTGCTGGGTTTTGCGCAGGATGTGTTTGAGCTCCGTCAGCTCCAGGAAGTTTCTCTTCAGGGCCTCCTGGTTGGTGTTCACCTCCTTCAGCTCGTTCTCCAGCTTCTCGAAACATGCCTGGAGCATGACACAAGAATTTAATGTGTAAGGTACCTTGAGAATACAGGTGGTAGAACATTTACCTAATAATCTCATGCTATGCATGCATAACACTGTAAAGCAAATTTAGTACAGAATGATCAGAATATGAAAGCTGTAAAACTTCCCACATTATGTTTATCTTCTGTACACTTCCTATCATTCTAAGGAAATGTGGTTTCATTCCACATTCATGTCACATTATAGCTACTGGTCTACATGTCCAAGTATGCTGGTTATGTCCATGACTCAAATGAAAACTTTTACTGCTTACATGAAATTTCCCACCTCATTTTTCACCTTAAACTGAAGATTTCACAAATCACTGCAGGGGATCTGGGTTTATTTATCTGCAAAGTTTGCAAAATTTAACTTCCAAACATTAATCATAAAACAAACATTCAAAGACAGACAGAGAGAAATTTCCACGGGCACATATGTTTTCATTTTTCTTGCTCTTTTAATGACTATTTATAATGAGGTATGAATATCACAGCTGTCACTACAAATGTTGTTGGAATACCTCCCCCTCAACAACAGTAGCCACTCTGAATAGGCAATAAGCCAGTTGTAACTCACTTTTCTTTATTACCTCCGAAAAGGGAGGAGGTTATGTTTTCGTTACCGTTGGTTTGTGCGTTCGTTTGTTTGTTTGCTAGTTTGTCCGTGTGCAAAATAACTCAAAAAGTAGTCAACAGATTTGGATGAAACTTGCAGAAAAGGTTTAGAATGATACACGTAACAGATGATTAAATTTTGGTAGTGATCCAAGAATTTTGGGGGAATTCATGAAGAACTTTTGACATTTTGGCAGGTAGGGTCAATGAACTTGGGAGTTCAGGCTGCGCATATTGAGGTTTGCATGCGCGCACTAAAGTGCATGCTCTAGTTTCTGCTAGGGCAAGGCGCGCTGTGCAGCTGAGGGTTTATGACATAACAAAGGCTTCCGTATTGGGAAATCGGGTGACTTTCAGCACACAATGCTCTAAGTACGTATGGGTGGAAATCACTGATATCTCTATGGAAGAACAAGATCAGTGGTGGAAATGAGCTGCATGCTTGGCGGAGGTCTGCGCTCTCAGAGTGCTTCTCTAGTTGATATTTTTACCGGGTTAACCATGGGCGAAAACCATTCATACAAACTTAATCAAGTAGCCGTGGTAACATGAAGTAATCAGGCACAGACTAACAAACAAACAATCTGCTAAATCCGAGTATAGCCAGCATTCAAATGTGGGAGAGGTATGACAAAGGAACTCCCATCTTGTGCCGTGACTTTACTTACTTCTAGATCGATCATTTCTTTAGGAGCCGGGGCATCGGGATTCTCGCCAGTATCCAGGATCGGAATGCCTCCCCTCACAATTTCCTTCTCAAGATAACCTGAAGGAAAAATGACAAAATGATCAAGGTAAAAAATGTGTACAACTGTGCATGCTTTCCCTAAACAAATACAGTAAACCTCGCATGAGTCGAAGCTCTCGGGACTGTCAAAAATGCGTCGACTTAAGTGAACTTCGACTCTCGCGAGAGTCGATTTTTTTTCGACTCACAGTTATGTACATGTATTATAGTACATTTGCATGCATGTGTGTGTGTGTGTGTGCGTGCGTGTGTGTGTTTGCATTCAAATTTGTCTGTTCTTGAAGATAATGTTCTTATTTTGTTCTAAATTGAACATGGAATTTGTATCAATACTAGTAGTTAAACGTAGTTCTGAGCATGTCTGCGCTAATGTGGCAATGTGCATGCTATGTCTATGGTGCAACATAGGTAGCCATCTCTGTCAACCTACCCTGAGACAAACACTCTCCCAGGCCCATCCCACCTCCATTGAACAAAACTAAACAGCCAGCCGGGCACGCACAAACAAGCTCCGCCCACTTGGCCTGTCACTAAAATATTAAAGCAGCGATTGGTTGTGCTGTGTGTATGGATAAAGTATGGATCGATGTGCTGTGTGTATACATGTATACATGTGTATGTATTCGACATGCGTGCGGAGCGGTACGGCGAGTGTGCATGCTTACCTGCAGCAGGTCAGGGGACGGGGTTCTGCGACATGCCGATTTTTTTTTGTTCTCGAAAATGTAATGAGAATGCCAGACAAATCTTCTTCGGCTCAAGTGATGTAAATTACGTGTGTTTTGTACAAAAGGGACTGAAGGTTTTACTTCGACACAGCCGAAATTCGACTCTCGTACTTCGGCTTATCCAAATATTTCTTAGAGAAAATACATAGGGAAAAATCGGGACTTTTTATTTTGCTTCGAGTTAAGTGATTTTCGACTCACTCGACGTCGACTTATCCGAGGTTTACTGTAAGTTATTTACTACACTATAAAACAACCATGTTCTCGAGTAAACTGCATATTCAAAAAATTGAATGAGAAAATTAAGTTCTTGATTTTTGGCAAATCCTATCTACTGTCAAGACATCATCTGCCTGTGCATTTAAAATTAAGCTCTAAATGTTTGGTTGTTAAAGTGTCCATCTGTATTTCTGTAAATTACCCATGTTGTCACTACAGTCGCCTTTAGATTAAAAGAGACACACAATACACTTGGTACAATGCTGCATGAAAACAAGAACACATAACACTCACGTAGCTTGCGTTCCATCTCATCGCAGCGTCTGACTTCGTTGACAAATTTTCGTTGGAATGCATTGACATCAGGGTTCAGCTGAAAAGCATGAAAACAAGATGATTTGAATCTACAAATCCATGAGGAACATGCATTGTATAGCAACGCGATGCCATTCGAATGTCACAAGTTACACAAGATTGTACGGACATGGGAATGAAGTAGGCCAAATGTCCATGCTTTGCCTCTGTAAACATGAAGCTCGACACTACGGGTACCTAGCGCAAACAAATCAATTCCTTGTTTTGTACCAAATCATCACAGTTTGTTCCCATCAAATCATGCAATATTCAAGAGTTCAAATAGTTTTGTATATGACTGAGAGATATTCATTTGAATTTCACATGCTGTACATTGTATATTCTGGATATTGTCTTGTGTTTGATAATAGAGAAGGGTAGAATGGCCTGTTGCGGGCAGTATTTCAACTTACATCTCTGAACTGGACCAGTCCCAGCTCTCCCAGCTCCGCCACGCATGCATAGGCCGCCTCAGACTGCAAGAACAGCTGGGCCAGGCACATCTCCTCGCTGCGATACAACGACCCCATGGTGGTGGCTTCTGCTGACAGGGCCTCAGCACAGATCTCTTCTCTTATTTGGCTTCAATCACTGGAGAAACTCTTCCCAATTATACTAATGGGGAGATGTATGCAAAGACAAAATAGAGTGGTGGATATTACAGGCACAGAAAGAAAGAGAGAGATGGCATACCTCAAGGATAGAAATACATCTATAGGCAAATGAATAGATACATGTAGGCACAGAGATAGACAGATAGATAAACAGATGGACAGACAGTATGAGAGAAAGAGAGGAAGAAAAAAGAGAGAGGGAAAGGGGGAAAGAGAGGGAGAGAGAAGGAGGGGGGGGGGGGAGAGAGAACTACAGACAGTAGAATAACAGTTGCATGTCACGAGCATCAATACCGCAGTATTTCTTGAATTGGTCTGGCCAGATTGCCGGCCAAAAGCCACATACAAGTTCTTGTACACTACTGGGCCAATTACAAATTGTCAAAGACTGGCTGCAAACAAAGAACAAGGATTAAAAACAGGTGTGATAACCATAGCCTACAGCTCTTCTTCCCACAAATAGCTGGGTCAAGCTTGCACTATTTCCTTTTTGCTTTTGGTGTCTGTACAGTACCGGGACAAAATGTACATCAATAATTCTCCTCCAGATGACTAAAATGCATTACAGCCACCTGTTGGAGCATTTAAGTTTTTGATTCCTCCAGAACAATCAGGTATGCTACCATGAATCAAAGCTTATAGAGGAAGTTCCCCCTGCCTATAGATGCACATCATCTGATCACTAAAACATGTTCACGCTGCGTATGTATCAAGCTGTACATGTATGAATTACTTTTACTTTAGTATACAGTACATATGCATACATGTGTGTTATGTTTGTGTGTGTGTGTGTGGATTTAACAAAACAAAAAATATGCTGAGAGTTTAGGCAGATACTACATGTACATGTTTCTTGCATAGTTCCTTGTGCCTTTCTCTCTAGATGGGAACTGTACTATTACAACGTGTGCTGTCATGATAGCAGATAGAGCAGCGTATCTTAGAAAATATTAGAAAAATGTCTCATTCTTTATCATTTTAAAGTGCCCATTCCCATGACCATATTACTGAGATGTGTTCAGGCAAATATTAGTTTCCTTGCTTGCTTTTAATGGAACTTTGTCAAGTGTATCTAAAACAAAGTTCTAGAGCTTCAAAAAGACAAAGTTATAGTTAAAGTTATAGTTTTTGTTTTCTTTTATAGTCAAGACTCCAAACACTGCAAACTTAATCATTAAACTTTTCAGTCTGAAGGCAATTCAACAGTGCACAATAAAACTTATCTTGCTTCATAATGATACTGGCATATTTTATGGATTCTTTTATAAACAATGCAAATAATAAGTTGAACAACGTCAGTCCATGAAACTTCATTCTCTCTATATGCACCTGACCTACATGTGAACGTCCTGGCTCGAAATGTGTTTTGACATGACTGTGCAAAAACATGATGATTCACTAAAGCCAGACAAAAAATGAAAGTTAAACATAAACCTAGAAATATTACATAATTTGTATGCACATCATGACTGCAGGTATGAAGGTAGTTTAAAGGGACTGTACAGTACTGGTTGAGGTAAGGGATTCATGTTTTGAACATTTCTAAGTGAGATAATGAGAAACCTCTTATGAAATATGAAAGAGCATGTAATTTTAAGAAGGATTCAACGTTTATTTGATGAAAATTGGTTTTCAAATGGCTGAGATATCCAAAAAAGTGATAATAATAAAAGGCGACAGGCTACAACTTATTCAAATTCATGAAATTCTTCCGTCGAGATATTTTCATTGCAACTGATTGACAAATTGCCCTACATCGACGTAAATAAGCACTGAATTGATCAGTGTTTTGGTAGTAGCCAGGATAAAAAAATCATGGGCGTACATACTCGAGCAGGATTCGAACCTACGACCTCCTGATCACCGGACAGGCGTCATCTCCATTAGACCACCGAGCTTTCGCCCGACAGCAAGTGTTGGTTCTAATCCTTATAGCATGCAGCGGGTACTGCTTTGTTATTCAAATTCATGAAATTCTTCCGTCGAGATATTTTCATTGCAACTGATTGACAAATTGCCCTACATCGACGTAAATAAGCACTGAATTGATCAGTGTTTTGGTAGTAGCCAGGATAAAAAAATCATGGGCGTACATACTCGAGCAGGATTCGAACCTACGACCTCCTGATCACCGGACAGGCGTCATCTCCACTAGACCACCGAGCTTTCGCCCGACAGCAAGTGTTGGTTCTAATCCTTATAGCATGCAGCGGGTACTGCTTTGTTATTCAAATTCATGAAATTCTTCCGTCGAGATATTTTCATTGCAACTGATTGACAAATTGCCCTACATCGACGTAAATAAGCACTGAATTGATCAGTGTTTTGGTAGTAGCCAGGATAAAAAATCATGGGCGTACATACTCGAGCAGGATTCGAACCTACGACCTCCTGATCACCGGACAGGCGTCATCTCCACTAGACCACCGAGCTTTCGCCCGACAGCAAGTGTTGGTTCTAATCCTTATAGCATGCAGCGGGTACTGCTTTGTTATTCAAATTCATGAAATTCTTCCGTCGAGATATTTTCATTGCAACTGATTGACAAATTGCCCTACATCGACGTAAATAAGCACTGAATTGATCAGTGTTTTTGTAAATATCTCGACGGAAGAATTTCATGAATTTGAATAACAAAGCAGTACCCGCTGCATGCTATAAGGATTAGAACCAACACTTGCTGTCGGGCGAAAGCTCGGTGGTCTAGTGGAGATGACGCCTGTCCGGTGATCAGGAGGTCGTAGGTTCGAATCCTGCTCGAGTATGTACGCCCATGATTTTTTTATCCTGGCTACTACCAAAACACTGATCAATTCAGTGCTTATTTACGTCGATGTAGGGCAATTTGTCAATCAGTTGCAATGAAAATATCTCGACGGAAGAATTTCATGAATTTGAATAACAAAGCAGTACCCGCTGCATGCTATAAGGATTAGAACCAACACTTGCTGTCGGGCGAAAGCTCGGTGGTCTAGTGGAGATGACGCCTGTCCGGTGATCAGGAGGTCGTAGGTTCGAATCCTGCTCGAGTATGTATGCCCATGATTTTTTTTATCCTGGCTACTACCAAAACACTGATCAATTCAGTGCTTATTTATGTCGATGTAGGGCAATTTGTCAATCAGTTGCAATGAAAATATCTCGACGGAAGAATTTCATGAATTTGAATAACAAAGCAGTACCCGCTGCATGCTATAAGGATTAGAACCAACACTTGCTGTCGGGCGAAAGCTCGGTGGTCTAGTGGAGATGACGCCTGTCCGGTGATCAGGAGGTCGTAGGTTCGAATCCTGCTCGAGTATGTACGCCCATGATTTTTTTATCCTGGCTACTACCAAAACACTGATCAATTCAGTGCTTATTTACGTCGATGTAGGGCAATTTGTCAATCAGTTGCAATGAAAATATCTCGACGGAAGAATTTCATGAATTTGAATAACAAAGCAGTACCCGCTGCATGCTATAAGGATTAGAACCAACACTTGCTGTCGGGCGAAAGCTCGGTGGTCTAGTGGAGATGACGCCTGTCCGGTGATCAGGAGGTCGTAGGTTCGAATCCTGCTCGAGTATGTACGCCCATGAATTTTTTATCCTGGCTACTACCAAAACACTGATCAATTCAGTGCTTATTTACGTCGATGTAGGGCAATTTGTCAATCAGTTGCAATGAAAATATCTCGACGGAAGAATTTCATGAATTTGAATAACAAAGCAGTACCCGCTGCATGCTATAAGGATTAGAACCAACACTTGCTGTCGGGCGAAAGCTCGGTGGTCTAGTGGAGATGACGCCTGTCCGGTGATCAGGAGGTCGTAGGTTCGAATCCTGCTCGAGTATGTACGCCCATGATTTTTTTATCCTGGCTACTACCAAAACACTGATCAATTCAGTGCTTATTTACGTCGATGTAGGGCAATTTGTCAATCAGTTGCAATGAAAATATCTCGACGGAAGAATTTCATGAATTTGAATAACAAAGCAGTACCCGCTGCATGCTATAAGGATTAGAACCAACACTTGCTGTCGGGCGAAAGCTCGGTGGTCTAGTGGAGATGACGCCTGTCCGGTGATCAGGAGGTCGTAGGTTCGAATCCTGCTCGAGTATGTACGCCCATGATTTTTTTATCCTGGCTACTACCAAAACACTGATCAATTCAGTGCTTATTTACGTCGATGTAGGGCAATTTGTCAATCAGTTGCAAAGGCTACAACTTTATTAGGATCTCTTTGTTTCACCTTATTTTGGGATATCTCAGCCATTTCAAAACCGATTTTCATCAAATAAACTTTTGATACCCTTTAGAATTGCATGCTCTTTGACATCTCATAGAGTGGTTTCTGAACATGTCGCAAAACATTAAAAGATAAATCCTCACCTCGACCAGAACTGTACACACCCTTTAAACTTGGCATACACCAAAGGTAAATCATGACATGCACCACATATTGTCCAAATGTAGCTACCTACACAACATTAAATAATTAGCTACAAGCAAGAACAGAGAATATTAAATACCAGGTACTCTCACAAGTTATTGCAACATACAAAATGCATGGTATGCTGTACAGTACACCTATTTCAACTGTGCCTTAAAGGTCCAGTTTACCTTTGGGAGCAGTGATTTCATAAATGTTCAAGATATCACATTTGATGCATATGTGTAGGTCTGTTGTATCATAAAACATCCTACCATATGAAATATTTGCAATGAAACCTAAAATATAAGGAGATATCAGGGTTTTTCTCAATAAACCGTAACTGTACACGGTTTAGTCTGGAAACATTTCTATTATAACTATTGTTCACATTTTTAACAACACTTAACATCGATTATACGGATTCAAATTTTGACAGTGGTTGTTTCTATCCCTAACTCACATTTTAGAACTATTTTAGAGCACTGATGGTTTCATCTGCAAATGGTAAATTATGTCTTTAATGCCATTGAAATCTATTATATTGTCCTGCATCTTTACACAAACTTTTAATGGATTATGGGAAGACTTGCACAAGGCAGGTTCAACTCTGAGGCAAATCTAAATAATAAATGTTAGCACAGTTTATACAAGCCAAGAGCGAAAAATATATTGACCTAGTCTGTGATCGTAAAGAATACTTAAAATACTGATACCCTTATCAGCCATTACTATGCAAACACCCTCACGACATATTACGTGACTTTCGGGCAAGGTGCAGTAAACGTGGATGAACAAATTTTCTTTAATTTGTTGATAACTCTTGAAACTCACGCCATATGCCATACATGTACTACTTGCTCGTTCCAGATAAAGATCTTTATTTTTTTTTATTTTTCAAGTACATGTATGCTGTATCAACGATGGAAGATATGCCACTGTGTGTGTGTGTTAGTGCAAACAACAAGCAGGGCAAAGGGTAATACTACATACAGTGTCTTTAGAATACATCCATGGATGCAACAAGTGAACTCTGCTACAATACTGGGTGAACCTTTCAGATAATACAAGAGTCATGTTAACTACTGCAAAAGTGGATACTTTCACATGAGTATTTTTCTTTTGCGCTCAGTTGGGTAGATGAGTTTCGCATGTTTAATTCCACGGAATCAAGAAATCAACTACTCAAACATACATGTATGGCAAGCAAAAATATTCACCTCTTGATGCTTTCATTTTTACACTATAATCTGGTTGTGCAAAATACGTGAAAATTTCCACATCGCGAAAAAATTCAACTTTTACAGTAACTCCAAGTGATTGATTGTAATCTCTGAGAGGCATGATATTCACTGCCTAAAGTACCGTACAGTATGTACATGTTGTATTTGCTGTAGTGTTGTATTTGCTGTAGTACTGTATTATACATAGAATAATGCTCAGTGTTTCAACTTTTGCAAATTTCAAGGTGACTGATTACAGTGTATAATTTAGGAAAGTAATAACTAAAAAAATAAAAAATAAAAAATAAAAAAAATAAAAATCCCAAGATATTGGCATGTGTAACACAAGATTACCAGTAAGTCTCAAAATTTTTTCTTCAAAAGAGGAACATTTTTTACACTGACACTGTTGTTTTTGATATGAACAAATTTGAACACTTGCAAAATCATCATGTGGTATAAAGCACTGGTAATCATAGTGCAGGAAGACCAGCAAGCAGACATTCACTGTACTTTATCCTAGTTTATTACAAAGGCAGGTTTAAATATTTGATAGGTATGCTTTTTAAAGTTAGATGTGGTTTCTGCTTCTTACATTCCACACTTTTGAACTGGTTATTTGACAACAAAGGAACTAATAATTCATCCTTTTATAGATTTTCCCCGCATCAGCCCACAGAGGACACATCTGGTATGATTTTAATGCTCCTGATTTAAAAATAATATTGCTGTCATACACTCCAGGTACCGGTAATCAATTTGAATTTTTTTTTTTTTCAGGATTTCAAGGAATGTGGCATTTTAGGGGTGTCCCCATGCAGCTTTACAGTAATTATTGTATTGTAGCCTTCCTGTTCAGCTAAATTGAAAGATTGTGGGATCAAAAAGAAACTACTCAACACATGATCTCACACACTTGTAAACTGAAACAAACAGAAATTTCAAACATGCACAGTACGTGACAGTCTATGAGAAGCTTTCAAAGCAACTTCATCCCCTAATTCCAATATGTAACAGTAAGATGATACCGGACATTGTTAAAATAATCATGTGATAACGATAAGTCTTGTATGGCACCTTTCACAGCATAGTGCCTGTGGTAAATATTAGTCCAGCACAACTACTGGTACCTGGGCATTTAAATGTCTGTCGAAGAATACAACCCACTTCTCTAGACATGAAAGCTCTCATCCTAGTGTTTGAATTCATGATCTTCAGCACTCATCACAAAGTTTACATCAGTTGTGCTTAAGAGCTCAAAGGTTGAACCCATAGTGCTTCAAGAGTAAACATATTTTATCAAAGATGATCACCTGAAACAACGCACAGAAAAGTCTACTAGCTCAGTATGGGAGGCAAATATCCGCAAACTGTCAACAGTTTAAAAGAACAAATGTCTAACAAGTGCAGCGTGGTGGTAGCAAAAGTTGCTTGTAATGGTTTGTAAAATAAATTGGCTTCGCTATTGTGGTCCCCCATTTTACATCTTTTGTATACTACCACCGTCACTAATAGAACTAAACAAGGCAACAACATGGTTAACACAGAAGATCAGAGTATGCTTACAATAAATTGAGAGAAAAGAATTCATGTGGACAATTTTACTGTAATCTGAATTTCTTGAAGCCCACTCCTAAGTGTTGACTGTGTGTACTGTGGTAAAGATACAGTACCAATTTTATAGCACAAATTGTACTGTTGAGCTACTTTATCACTACATCAGAGACTGCTGATGATCCAATTGATTTCCCTCAAATGACACATGACATCACATAGAGATACCGGTACTATCTTCATTGTTGTATTGTATATAAAGTACCATTTGAGACACTTTTCTCTCATCATTTTATACATAGGTACTTATATCACACACTATGAACAATATAAGTTGTGGAAATCCTTTCTTTGATTTGCACAATTTCCTTAGACTATGAGTATAAAGTAAAACTAGAAGTAAAAAGAAGCTGAAAAGTGCAAAGCAGTGCCAGTATTACAGTAGGCCCTAATGCTGATGACACTTTTGCACACAATAGTACACCTACACTGTATCCAAGAAATATACCGGTACTTTAATTACTGATGGGCATAAACACACATGATGCAGGATAAATCTACTCACCTCTGGTCGCAGTCGGCAGATAAATTGTTATGAGCCTGTATACACAGACGATGCCAAAGGTGTACTTCACATTCACAGGAAGCGAAACCAATTAATCATTTATGTCTTTGCCCAGGATGGCACTCATATGTGTATCCGTAAAAACCTGTGAAATTTGTGGGTGGCTTCTAAACGTGACTCATAACTAAATACCTGCAATCTGCCATAGCCTTCCTGGTGGGGGATGTTGATGGTTTAGATATTGGTCACTGCTTGTGGCTCTGTACCACATACAGTTGTGCAGTAGCTGGCTAGCCATGTGCTGTTGTATAACTGAACTACAGGTGAATGCCATTTTTTTTTTTTTTTAAATAACACCAGATATCTATCAATCCATTTTGTTGTTGTTGTTCTTTCTTTTTTAGAGTTTCATGCAATACACTTTCCTGTGGCAGCACATCAAAGAGTTAAGCAACACCAGTACCTGCTTTATTTTGTAAAAATACAATTGTTGTAATTGTCTGATACAATTTTGTCATTCTGAACAAAATTAATGGTCTTTGTCACAGACCAATGATATTTGTGATCGCGCATCACAAAACGCATAGCCATACTCTGATTTCTCATGAGGACTCACAACTGTAAAGTGGGTCAACCTACCGGTAGTCAATCTTGATTTTCTGAAAGAGCAATTCTTCTTAGGGAACTACATTATTCTAAAGTTTGGGATCATAAAACAAATGGGAAAATTTTGCTTTTAGCAGATTTTCTAGAAGACTATCTTTTTTTTTTGTTAGAATAGTGTGGTTAGGTACATTTCAGAGGCCCCTTTTCACTTCTTAGAAATCCTTTTAATACACATTCTTCACTTTCAACCCTAATAAAACTAAAAGGATAATGCCACTGCTTTGAAAGTTAGTATTTATAGTTGTGGATAGAATGTTTTGACAGAGCATGCTCAATTTCAGCTTCATCTGATAATCCTGGGCTTTATTGTTACCATGAAGTTTTAGTCTTTACATCCTATTTTCTGCCCCATTCATTGCACGGAGCCAACTTGGTATAAAGTGCTTGAAATACACCCCAGAGTTCAGAGCCTCTTTTCCCGAGTGTGTGCTATCTTTCTACTTAGATCGGTTAGGAAAGTCCACTTGAATAAGCCATTTCGCTATCTCAGCGCCGCGGTGCATTGTGGGATAGACTCGTGGATCGCTGGAGATAAACAAAGAGCGTTGCCATGCGTAACGGAGTGCAATACACACTGACCGAGTGTATGTATCGAGTCACGCTGCCCTGATTGTTTTGCTCATTAAACTCACAAAATATTGGATATTAGACCCCTTTATATGACTCAAAATGGCTGGAGACGATGTTCAGTTTAGTCTTGAACAAATTCAACAGTTCACTGTGAAGGAATTACAGATATTTCTTTGCGAAAGAGGACTGACAACCGTGGGTAGAAAAGCCGAACTACAGGCTCTCGTATTCAGTGCTGTATGATTGAGGGTACCACCTATCGTCACCCTAAGGACTAAGTTGTAGCTTGTTTATTCCAAAAATATAAAACAAATTCGCCTAATTCTTACCTCAAATATGCCATAAATACTGCAGTTTTGAATGTCATGACCGTCTCGTTGATTATGAATCTCCGTTATAAAATAGCGCAATTTTAGTGCATGCTGTCCGTTTTCTTCGCGCAGCTTAAAAGGGTACCTAGCGATCGGCACCCCCTCCCTCCATAGGTATAATGCATGTGCATTTCAGAGCCGTCGTTACTGAGCGGATGTGTAATTGAAACTGTTTAGTTTGGTTTTTTAGTTGTTTATGAGTTTGATTTTCGTTTCTTCGTTTTTATTGTTTTCATAGCTACTACTATACGCAAACAGCCATGATACGCAGGGGGTGCCGATGCCAAGGTACCCTGCCGATAGGTGGTACCCTTACCATATAACTTGGATTCAAAGTGAAACAGACAGAAGTGGAAGAGGACAGATTGAGATCGGAGCAGTACGCAGAACTTTTGAACATTGGAGGGGAAAAAATCCAGATCCCCTTGTTGAGATTGATAACTGGATTTCAGAAAAAGAAGGTGTACGATTTTGGCCGCCAGTGAGCTATTTTGAGATTGTTGAATGGCTATACTGAACGATGCTCCATGTACCAGCGTACCAAGCTCAAGACAGGATTACGAGCAGAGAGCAAAATTACAAGATTTTTGTTTTTTTCATTTTGAACAATTTTTCATTAAAATTGAATGACATTTTCCAGTTAAAAATTTGTCTGCACTACCTACTTAGCTCGGATGGTAAATATGGAACAAGATTTCGGTATTTCAATCACGATTTCAGTTGTGTTTTGTCACACGGCACGGCTCGGAAATATTCTAATCGTAGTTATATCACAGTCCCACTTGTGATAAATGTATTATGTTTTAACTAACTGGTGGAATTTCGTTGAAAGCAACGTAGGAAAAATGCATTTTAAATGAGACTAACAATACATATTAGGGCTTAGATATTTGCCAATGAAACTACTGACATTCGTTAGTAACGAAATAGCGATAGAAATGAAGGAAATCCAGCGACTCTAGTAGTACGGAGTACGAGTGAAGATGCACAATCCGCACGGTCAGGTCGCCTCGCTCAGGCTTGTTTGTCTCCAAAAAATTGGAGACAAGAAAATGTCGCGCATGCGCAGTCGAGACTGCGAAAAGGCTTATTGAGTTACAATGCATTGTTCACTTTAAAGCTTAAAGTCTGCTCTTTCATAATCCACCCTTCACTAAAATTCATGTCTGGTGACTTTTTGTTGGTTTTGTGATGCAGGGTCACATATTTGTTCAGAGAGACCACCATCACCACAAAAAAAAAAAAAAAAAAAAAAAAACAACAAAAAAAAAAAAACAGAAAAGCAAGCAAACAATGGACAGGTGTTTTTGTTTTAGATATTAATTTGTGATACTCTTTGGTGAGACTTGCTTGTCCTTACACACGTATATATATATTCATAGGTACTGTACATGTACAATACTGTATGCATATTATGATGATAAAACTTGAAGTAGTCTAGACTAGATGGTTAATGTTGTAAAATGAAACTCAGCAATTTTGAGGAGTCCTAAAGAGCAGAGAAAAGAGATTATTTTGAGCGACTCAAAAGTCAACACTGATATTGATGCTTCTCAATGACCAATTCGATTCAAATTTGTGAGCATGGTGAGTAGGTCTACTGAAGTATTTGATTGTCTCGCTCTAATTGGAAATTAAGCTAGAGTCTATTTCAGTCTATCCAATGATTTGATGCAAATTTGTTTACAGCGGGATTCGAGGTTACGGGCCACACACAATTTTGAACTTAAAATGACTCTACCATACAAGGTAGCGTCTATAAGATTCTATTTGATTGCCGTCTTCATCTTAATATCTACAAAGCAATGTAGATCTAACGTTAGGTCTATTCAAAAGTGTAGGCCTAAAGATTGTACTGAAATGTACTGTTAGAATTTGGCATGTTTTGGCCCATGGCACAAAAGCATTGGTAAACTAAAAATACATCTACAAACCATGGTCACTGGAATGGATTCAGCTCACAGTGCTCACAGCTAAGGCAGTTGGCATACTCTGCCAGGCAGTTTGTAAATCTGTCAGGAATGAAGTGGAGACACCTAAACAACATTGAAAGTAATGAAACATCGCTGCACTGCACTGCCCGAGTGTGTGACAATCTCTTCTTATCATAATATAAGATTTAGAAGAGATTTGGCATCAATGGTGATAAAAAGCAACATGCACGACTAATCTATTAGGAAAAAAACTCCACTCACAGGGTAGTATCTCACTGGAATATGCTACCAAAGTCAGCTGTGACCTGTGGAAGCAACTAATTTTACAGTTAGACCCCTAACACTAGATTTAACTAGACATAACACTACATAAACAAAACAGATTCAACATGTTGAAGTCAGTAGATGTCTATATAGTATACATAGTTCTAGGTGATGGCTGCATTCCTGATCCTGTCAAAGAAGTACAACACTGAACGCTGAACACTAACACTACAGATCATGCAGATTACTTACTTTGCAGAGTAATTTCATTTAATAAATACTTTAGTAGCAGTCAATACTGCTGACTGGTACCGTATTGCAATAAAAAGGAGTCAAACTCAAGGTATTCAAGTTTGACATACAGTGCAGTGGAAGCTTGCTGAAAGTGGGAGGACTTTCCAGCGGCCCGAAAAGACATGTGAATATGGGTGAATCTTCGTAGACTCTACTGCGGGAATTGACGTGTTGCGCCGGTTGTACCAGTATCTAGCTACGTAGCAGTTCACTGTGTGCCGGAGAACGTGTTGAAGACCGAAGGCTGCTGAGCTGAGGCAACCTGACTGCACGTATTCATGTTCAACACACATAGATCTAGAGGGTCTATTTATCAACAGCATTTTACTTACTAAACCAGCCGTAAAAACTATCAAAACGGGGTGAAATACTTACGACAGACCCTCTGCACGCAACGAAATTTCACAACATACAATACGGTTTGACTTCGACTGGTCACGAGAAAAAGATTGCTCACCGTACCGTGTGACGACCACGTATAATGCTGTGGAACATAACAGCGCTGGCTCGTTATGTGTGTGTGTGTGTGTGCCGCGCCGACGTACGTATACGTGGTGTCTGCGTCTCTCGTTCGTTCTTTGATGCACGCATAGCATGACGTGTGGCGTGTGTGATGGGATAAGAGGCTCGATAGCGAAATCGATAGAGAAATAGGCCTAAAATATTAAAAATATATTTGATCGATATATCAGTATTTATCACGCAACTTTCTATACTACAGTGTACTACATTGTATATAGTAAACTCAGTAAATGATATTGTACAATGTAGTAACTACGATTTGAACCACTTTTCACCCATCATCCAGATGTAACTTTTATGCATTGAATGGAAATGAAAAAAAAAAAAATCAAATGCAGCTACAAACAGGGAGATTTCACTATTACACTACTGTCACAAGGGACATGCTCATTTGACATCACAATTCTTTAACTGTAAAAAAGTGGCACTTTCACTGCGCTTGATAAAGGCATTGATAGACAATATTATTTACTGGACCTCACCAATTTGGGAAATTCAATTCAATTCAATTCAATCATAGTTTATTTCCAATCAACGAAAATCAAAACATAGTACAAAGTATACATGTCATGAAATGATATTGTTCAAACATTTGCAAAATTCATGTAGTATCCGAGATAAATTATATGACAACATTACAATAATTAAGGAGGAACAATACATATGTACTTCGTGGGCGTGCGGAAAATAGATTCGATTATGGAAAATAGTGATCCACTAAAAAGCAAAGCTTGTGGGACGTGGATCGCTAGATAAATAATGAGTAAATAATAATATAGTATTCGAGGTTTTTTTATAGCTATTATATTTGATATAGATTATTTAGTCATTTGTAAAGATATACATGTAGTTATATTGAGATACGCAGGTCGGGAAAAAAAATAAGAATAGAATATCAATGCTAATGCCCGGGCACTGTTCACTGAACCACGTGTACCGGGAAAATATGACAAGGACAACACACTCGTACACACATGTACCCACACACATATAAGACGCGAGACAGTACCGAGAGGAGTAGAAGACGGTAACAATACAAGTCTACGAAGAACAAAAGACAGGAAAGGAAGAGGAGAGAAGAAAGAAGAGAGGTCTGCATATACAGAACACACCAAGTGCTGCGACATCAGGACATGTGAAAGCTCAAGCATGAATTAAAACAATTTGAATTATGTAGAATTATAAGTAGAGAGTAGGTGTTTTCTGAATTTGTATTTAAATGTGACGAATTTGGGGGAATCTTTTAAACTATCATCTAGATTATTCCAAAGTTTGGGTCCGGTATATGTACTTTGGGCTTGTGCGGTTCTCATTAATGGAAGATGAAATTCATCGGATCGTCGCGTGGGATAGTTATGTACATGACTAGTAATTGTTTTGAATAATATGTTATTGAAATCATCACGTCCAGCACTTGTATTTTTGTTTTGTTTCGTCACTAATTGATAATGTCGCTCCATTGCCAGTGAGAATTGTCTGTTACAAACAAGATATCTATACAGGGCTTACATTTTTCTTTTCAAACTCAATATGAAAATTAATGAAGATGGTCTGCGGACATATATACATATTGGACGAGTAGCTCATCAGTGTTTGAAACATAATAATAAACACTGAATATTTAATACAAGTGTAGGCCTACTGATGTTTTTGGGTCTTCAAGTTGGTTTTCCTTTGATGTATAATTTTCTCTATCTAATTGCTTTAAAGTCATTTATCAAAAATAATTATAATTGACTAGGGCCTACGCATCATTATGTTTGTTTCATTTTATTTGATATAATCGCATGGCATGTTGTTGTTGTTGTTGTTTTGTGCATATCGTTTTACTATACTTTTAGCTCTAGTTGATTTTACGTTATAGTCCAGGAATCGATGAAGGTCTTTGATCGTATTGGGTTTCATAATTATGATTATAATCCCACTATTGAAAATGGGGGTTCTCAAAAATGCTATTCAGAAACGCCTCAATAAGTTAAAAAAGAAGAAGAAGAATGTATAGGTACTTACACTTTAATTGTTTTTATCCATATATATCCATATGAAGAGTTTGTTTGCAAAAACCGATAAGTCCATATTTGCCAAATGGAGATATTTGCGATTAAAGGTAAAAAAAAAACAAAGAGAATAATAAGAAAATTTTTGCTTCTTTTGACCATAACTTCAAAAATGTACCTTTATATATTACAGTGACTAATATATCATTTAAAAGGTATTATTTTGTACTTTATGACAGAGACCGTACTTCAAAATCTTCAAAATTTATGGACGTATCGGTTTTTGCGAACAAACTCTTCATATATTTATCTATATACGATGTAAAATGGAGGGGTTATACATTCTATGTGTTCATTCAAAGTGATTTTCCTGGAAATATCTATGAGAAAAGAGTTGAGACGCTTCTTTAGGGATTTTTTTTTTTTTTTTGGGGGGGGGGGAATGGGTGAAATCGAACATTGATTTTATCAACAATATTTTCTTTTAACGTATTTCAAAAGCATTGCATGGTGAAACAATCTAGAATTTAACGTTATCAAGGAGATGAAGGTTCTGACTAATGAGACATCATACAACTAGTAATTTCCATAACATGTGCATGTATGTTTATACACATTGCTTCTGTTTTTATTGTGTACATAATGTACTTTTGATTTATTTTGTCCTGAATAAATTGAATTGAATTGAATCAATTAGTTGAGTGCATTGATTCTGTTGTACTTACTAGTAATGAACTTATTACTTTGTGGATTGGTAGTTGGCGTAATGGGGAAGGGGCTACATACAACGCTATAACGGTAATCACTATTATTGCATCTGTCCTAATGGAAATATGAATAGTGGATTGGCATGTGAATGAATAAATCCACTAATGAATAGTGCCAGTGGATTGGCACGTACATGATGTAAAGGGGGAGGGAGAGTATGAGATCAATCGCGCGTAAACGCAGACCAATGACTTCATTATAAACACGTATTATTATAGAGACATGCGATAGAAGGAATACGTTCTACCAGTGAGGGAGAAAGAACTCCTGTAACCAGGGATGGGGAAGATCTCTTCCACCCGGGCCCTGCACAACACATGTACACTGCGGCGGACGGAAGATTATTACCATTGTGTGGTGTGAGACAAAAGAGGGCAGCCTCTTGCACCTGACTTTCACTGCGTCCCATGAAGGGTTATATGGCTATATGTAACCAAAGTTTACGTGAGTAAAACAGGCCGTAATCATTCAATTCAATTCAATTCAGTGTATTATTCCATTCATATCAGATCAATCAGAAGACATAGTGATCTGATGAGGACATGACCCTGGAAGTCACAAAGACAGAGGTAATAACTTGTGTTGGGATGCCGTGATATACAATAATCACAACAGTGTGAATGAAATTGATACCAAAATGACGTATATATATAGGCCTACAAACACACATAAAATACCAATACAGAGAAGGAAGAATTGAAAAGGAGAAGAAAAAGAAATAAGCAAGATACAAGTTAACAGACTCCAACCTCCTCCCTCTAACCCCCCCCCCAAACACACGAACAAAACAACAACCCACAACTTAACAGTGTACATGCATGCTTGTTTTATATCTACCCTAGATCAACAATTCTGACAATTACTTTTTACAGTGAACAATAAATACAGGTATTTCTTACATCTGTATTTTAATACATTCACAGATTAGATACTGGTTACATGCAGAGTGAGTTTCAAAGTGTTTATCCTGTGAAACGAATATTATACTGGTATAGGGCAATCAACACATATGACTTGCAAGGTGTAGACAAGTCAGTGATCGCGTGCTGAAATTATGAAAGATCTTGTTGAGGGAAAAGGGTCTCTAAAACAGGACGGTATGGCTTTGTTCATAGTTTTGTACACAAAACACCTTGTTTAAAAAGCAGTTTATCATGAATAATATTGTCATCAGTCTCATATTCTGATAGCGATATTGTTCAGGATTGCTTCTATAAGCAAGGCACCAACTATTATTCTAACAGCTTTATTTTCAAGACAGATTGCTTGTTTGTTTGTTTGTTTGTTTGTTTGTTTGTTTGCTTTTTTAAAGGTGCAAGTGGCATAATGTTTGCCATACCAAATTGCATTAAGAGAAATAGGAGAGGGTGAGTAACAATCCCAATATATTTTTGATACAAAATGTGCCGGAGTCAGTAATCAATATACAATATCAATGCTGTCAGATACCTTTCTCACAACTTATCTTATGCCGACAAAGTTCTCTCTTTCGATGGTTTAGGAGAGGGGAAATGGCAGACAAGGGGGGGGGGGGGGAGAGGAGGTATAATAATGTTATTCACATTAATATACAAGGAACAATAAAAAATCAGAATTGTGTTCATAATGTCAGCATAATAATCATAGAAGAGTACCTCATTCAGAGCGATTTTTTATTTCTTTAGAGTAATCTCACGCAATTGTGCAGTTAAGACACTGTCTTACACGGCAGATGAGAGTGGAAAAAACAAACCAACAACGCAATGTGGAAATTTCATAACGTAATTACTGTGTTTTAAGACATCACACTATCTCAGAAAATCGAAACAAATCTGACTGCAGACTCCTTTTACAAAACCGAAGCAAAACAATAGCAAACTTGCAAAGAATACATGCAACCAAGCAAACATACATAAAAATAACAAGGCAGGGGATCCGGTTGTAACCTTTTTGTTTCTTTACATGTTTGTTTGTTTGTTTTGGTTTGATGCCCTTATCAGAGGCACATCAAGACATTGGGAGGGTGGTGAGGCAGCAATACCATGGGATGGCGGTCAAACATATAACTCAAGAAACAAGCAAACCATTAAGCAAACAATCTTAATGAATAAAACAAAAACACAAATAGAAACCAACCAAGCAACGAAAAGTTTGTGTACCAAAATAACAATTACTTAAAGATCATGTTTTAATATTAATTTTGATTATTACAAGACACATTATGCTGTATATAGTATGCAGTGCAGATGTAGTGGATGTCTTTCACAAAATTAATATTGATTTATTGTAATTCATAGTGTGAGATTGCCACAAAATTCTGGATAATTAGTTATTAATAATGTTTCTGTTTCTGTTGCACACATGAGTGCACACACACACACGCGCACAGACATACACACACACACGCACACACGCACACACACACTATAAACAAACACAATACACTCGTGCAAGCATAGGCAAACACTCATGAATGTGAACATAATGAACGGGAGGCTGAATAATACATGGTGTACAAAAGAAAGACATATAGAGAGATACAAAGTAACTATATACAGATCATCAGGTTTTATGGAGTGCAGAATTTGTTGAAGTGACGAAAAATAATATGATACATAATACTTTATCAATATATAGGGAGATGGAGAGAGAGAGAGAGAGAGATGGACCTGGGAAAGGGAGGAAGAACATGGGGGTGGGGGAGTGGGGGAGGGGAAGGGGGAAAGGGAGAAGAGGGAGGGGTACATCGGAATTTATGTCAGGTTGAGTGAGCGCATTCCAAGTAGGGCCTACCGACTACAGTATATGATCTTTACGACATCATCCTTCATTGTGCAAGCCATACTCGCAGTTACATCGATTCCACTAGTCAAGAAATAACACAAACGTCCATCCCATGCATCTTGTCTCCCCGAGGTCAAGATTGATCTCACAGAGATACGGCCTACATAGGAGATGATAAATTATACATAATAAAGACGAAGACGGGGGGGGGGGGGGGTGGGAAGTCGAGGGACAATTCAAAGAAAAAAACAAACAAACAAACAAACCAGAATGATCACTCTATACGATCACGGAGTCTACACTGCATTCAGGTAATTGGCGCGCGCTGCGCCTGATTTTCCGCCGCGCGTCGCCACCACTCCAATGGCGCCATCACTAGCAGACGGTATACCGCGGAGCAGTGTATAGTGTTGAGTGCTGGCAGCAGGTTCTCATCTCTCAGTAAAGTTGGTGTTTCATCAGCTGAAAGGAAGTCTCCTCTGTTCCGGGCAAATCCGCATCTCGTACGACACTCGGACAGGACGGGCATCATCTCTAATGTGACCCAGTTTTCGATCTTAGATAAGGTTGGTGATCTGTGATCTGTGTATTTTTTTCGGTAGTTACATAAAGGAAACAAAAAGTTGTTTGTGTACTTTGTTGATTGTTTTGTTTGACTTGGTTCGTTATATTGGTTTGTGTCTTTACCCTAAATTCTCTCAGTTTGGTTAACTGTTATTTTATATGTAATCTTTAACACTTTAAAGGTAATTTGACAATGTAATTTTTGAAATCCCTTGTGTAATTTGCTTTTATTTGAGGCTCGTAATATCTCTGTGCATCACGTGTTAAGCCTGAGGTATTTTACAAGATGTAAGACATCAAACGATAAGCAAATTAATATAATCAGTGGCAAATGCCCAATTCTACGTGCTTTTGAGAAACATTTCACCTGTTTCTGTTGTTTATACGACCCAAAGGTTTGTAACCAATCAATCCTATGATACATTAATTGTATAAGATCTGTTGATTCGTTCATAAAAAGTAAGATTTTAAAAGGAGACATGCAAGGCAGCTAGGTGGGAATATCGGTCATCTTGGAAACTATAATGAATGTGTTTGCTATAACTATTATGGGATGCAAGATTTCAACAGATCTCAACACTCTAAAAACACAAATGTTGAATTAGCATTTAAAAGGGCCGAGGAGTGACAACATTTTCAAAGTGTTGGTTTTCCTGCTAGATTCAACATTTAAAATGTTATTTTAAAAGTTGGATGCAACACTTCAAAAAATGCTGTCACTCCTCGGCCCTTTTAAATGTTGATTCAACATTTGCGTTTTTAGAGTGAATGATTACCGTTTACACGATACTGTGTGATATATCCGTCCAAGAATTGAGAAGCGACGGTATTATATCGAAGTGATTCTAACTTCATATTTTTATTATTATACGCACTTATTCAAATTATAACATTAAACACCATAGAACACTCTCCATGTTTTTATAGAGTTCTTTCCTTTTAGAAAAAAAAAAACTGTCAGTACTTTGATTTGAAGGTTTGATTCCAATGAACGTGTGAGCAGCTATAAATTGCACCAGGTCAAATGAGACCAGTTTACTATACCAAGCTTAGTTTTACGCTACAGAAAATCGTTAATAACAACAAATACTTTTCTTGACAACTTGACATCGACGGCTTGCCTCAGTGCATTTCAGGTATGCAGTTATATGGGTATAGTAGTTACTGGATGTGAGTTACTAAAGTAGTTATTATCATACCTGATTAGACATACTGTAGGTCCCTGTCAGAGAGCGGATTTCAAAAACACAGTCATGGTTATCTGGTCTATTATCAAAGGATTCACACAAACCATTTTCTCTTTCTCTCTCTCTCTCTCTCTCTCTCTCTCTTTCTCTCTCTTTCTTCGATCCTTCAATATTGCGGACAATACTTCGCATTAAAGGGATTGTATAGTTTTGGTCGAGACCTAATTTCAGGTTTCTAACATTTTTGGTGAGATAATGAGAAACCTCTTATGAAATAATTATGAAAGAGCATGTAATTCTATGAGGAATTCAATTGATGAAAATTGGTTTTGAAATGGCTGAGATATCCAAAAAAGAGCGATTCTAATAAAGTGTGGGACCCACACTTTATTACGATCGCTTTGTTTTACTTTATTTTTCCCGATTTTCATCAAATAAACTTTGAATTCCTCATAAAATGGTATGCTCTGTACTATATCATAAGTGGTTTCTTGGTATCTCGCAAAAAGTTTAAAGCCCAATTCTCATCTCCACCAATTCTGTACCATCCCTTTAATGAACCTTAATCGACCTGTATGCGAATAGCATGATATCAAAAATGTATGCGTACATCCCTGCATAACAAAGGTTGCTCCTGCATACACCCAGAAAACTTGACAGCGGTTTGTCCGACATTGCGGCAACCAACTTAACGCTGACTAAATAAACTCCGAGCTGTATATACATTGATGGATAGAATATAACTAATAACTCTGTCTTCAGGGTAAAATATCCATAAATCTGGATAAGTGAGCAGGCGTTATCCTACGAGACGTATCAGATCATTCTTGTGACGGTGTGATCTTGGTCACTGCTGTAATAATTGCATAGCAGTGATAATGCCTATCATTATCAGGTGATGTTATATTGTCGATGACAACGTGGAAGACAAAAATTACTTTAAAGGGTGGAACTTACTGGGTGTAGAAGTGGAAGGAAAATGAAATGACCGGAAACTCCGAGATGATAATACTTTGCTCGACCAGTTCTTGAATCTGTGATATGTAGACCTAATTACATACTGTATCGAGAAGTCAGCATTGATGTGGATGTAAGGGGAAGGTCACAATTATTGAAGAAAATGACATTAATTTAAAAAGACATAAACAATCCCCTTTCTGTCGTGCCCGTGACAGCCATAATTACTGTGCAATGAGCATTACACGGTGATGGCGACTTGACAGCCTGTACCGATAGAAGAAGGGGAGTACAGGTGAATAGTCTACAGTGTGACAGAGCTAAACGCTTCTGTATGCAGTCCAAACAGTATCTTGACGTCACCAATCCTCAATTTTCAGCGGTTTGCCGTGCTCACGATTTGTGAAGAAAACAAAGTGTACCGCAATTTCGATTAACTTCGATCGCCAAAATGATCGTATGGGGGGGGGGGGGGGGAGGCCATAGTTTTCTCTTATTGTCTACATGTATGCCCTGAATGTAACAATTGTAATCATTCTATCATATTACCTCCCGTGATTGTCTGTCTAGTCTGTTAGTAGTCTGGTTAACCCTTTTTTTTTTCCTGCTTTGAGTATATCCATTAGCACAGAAGATAGTGTAAGCACTGTCAAATGTTCCTGGCACATGTCAAGGGTTACGTTCCCGTGATTCAGCAGGTGCAGGACCTATACACATGAAATAAAACGTATTTCGCGAAGTGTACGACGGCGTTTTTTCCCCGAGATTACGTATAGAAAATCCTCAATCCCTCAAAATGTAATAAAGTGAAGTATATATAGCCCTTAGTCATTATAACGGTTCGTTTAACCAATGCACGTAAGTAAATGCTTGTTATCTTTTTTCTGCACAAGCGTTGATGTCAATGTATTTCGTAAAATTCATATGAATCTTCGCAATGTCCAACGTGTAAAAGTTCTTTTAATGTCGACGATTGACTGAACTTCCAAGGAAAACATATTGTATAGTCATGTATATCTACGGAGCTCAAAAATGACAACTATATTAAAGATGCATCCTTTCTTTGCTACAGCAGTAAAAACTGCTTTCTGGTCGTCAAACTGCATGATATCAATTTTGTTTAAATAATATTATGAATAGATAGTATGGAACTTAATAAAAAGACATGAATGCTCAAACTGTTAGGCATTAATAGAGATGATTTGCAATTACAGAATTAAGGGAGTAATTGTTTGACTAATATTGTACTTACAGTAGGCCTATATACATTCAAAACTTCTATACCAATCAATATTGCAAGAGATTATTTAGCACAGGGGTGGAGATTGCAAACTTCATTAAATTGAGGGAGACAAAGGGAAGAAAACTCGTACCGCAATATTCACCCATCCGTTCAATAATCTCTTGCTCTCATTTTAATATGCCTTGTCCGCCTTGGACTATACGTAACATCACAGTGTCAGAAAATTGGAGCTTGGGTATGTTCCAAGTTCATAGCCGAAGCGGTATAGTGTTGCTGCCCGGAAAGCAGTTGATGACGAGTTCGATTCCCGCTGGTTTCTTCTTTCGACATGTGTGTTAAAAATGTAGAATAAGCAGTTGCGATCTTACAAATTTTATTTGACAGAGGGAAACAAATTGAAGAAAACTATAGTACCTCATACTGCCGATCAAGTAAGAAAGAGACTATTTGGATTAAAAACATTAAAACTGATGCAGATGCATCATGAAGGCTTTTAGAATAGGAACAAGCGCCCCTTATCATTATGCTTATACCCCCGGAAAGGTTTTTGACAGTCACTGGTTTCAAGGTATATGCAGGGAGTGACATTCTAAACTGACGGACTGCTTTCGTGAACATGAACGTTCTTGAAAACAAGTGGTTTTTTTTTGTTCTTTTTGGTTTTTGACAGTAGAATCCAATGACATGAATGTTTTCACATGCTTCTCCCTTGGTATAGATGACTAGTGATACCAGCTTTCTCTACTCTTCAAAATGCAGTCATTTTGCCAAAGATGGGCATTACCCGCTTAAAGGACAAGTTCACCTTTATAGCCCTTTGGGTGGAGTGAAGGCAGCAATATTAGTAGGGCACATCAGTGATAGTTTGAGGAAAATCGGACAATCCGTTAAAAAATTATGAATTTTTGAAGCTTCTGCTTAGTCACCGCTGGATGAGAAGACTACTATAACTTGTGATGTCACATGTGTACAACGATATAAAGAAAGAATAAAGAAAATTCAACATACATTTGTATTTCCATTTTTCTCACATAGCAAAAGAACACTCGACTTCTCTCTTTTGGAAAACCGGGGAAATTACCCTTAACATACATCAGTAACAAGACGAAGAAATGTGCACCTTATTCAAAAAGTAAAGTTTTGTGAAATGCTCTTTTTATTTTCCTTATAACATGTATAACGTTGTACGCAAGTAACATCATACACTGTCCAGCAGTGACTTAGCAGACACTTCAAAAATTCATAACTTTTAAACGGATTGTCCGATTTTCCCCAAACTTTCACTGATATTGTGTTCTACTAACATTGTTGTCTTCACTCAATCCACATATATAATATGAAGGTGGACTTGTCCTTTACGGTTCCAATTATTGTGCCGTCTTAAGTTAAGATGTATGTGTGTGTGTGTGTGTGTGTGTGTGTGTGAGTGTGTTAGCACGTTTTCGTTTCCGCTTTGCAGTGATCCTCTGATGTTCAGTGGTCATAGAGCGCTCTCATGACTGTATCGTCCACGTGTATAATTTGCAGAGTTTGAAATGTTTGTTCACACTGTGACATCAGAATCCTTTGGTGTGAATCATAGATGTCGTTATTGATAATAATAACCGTTATGGTTAATTTTAGAGCGAGTATCTATATCCTTCATCGGAGCACATATAGGACGGATGACCATAGCAAGTTAAATGTCTCCCTAATCAATGTTAATCTGTGATATTTAGCTCAGATGTTCCAATAAGGTGATTGGTGACAGCAATGCCATGATTAATTGTTCCAGGCAAAAGGAATATGCCCAACACTGTTATACAACGGTGTAGTGGAGATTAAGAATGGATTGTACAGTAATAATATGAAATGACATAAGCAAACAAAGACATTCAGGGGCGGATCCAGGAATCCGTAAAAGGGGGGGGGGGGGGGCGCCTTTACAAAATTAAAGAGGGGGCGCACGCGCCCCCATTGTTTTTAATTTCTTTTGTTTTAACAAAAATTAAGGGGGGCGGGGGGGGGGGGGGGACGCCCGGTGCGCCTTACCTGGACCCGCCACTGTGATGTATACTTATAATATGTGTCATGTGTATATACGCGCATACTTGTTATAAAGTTAAGATAACGACAATTTATTCATTTCAGTTAGGCCAAACACTGACTGAGACTGGCCATTTCTAATTTTGAATTGGCATGTTCATGAATTACAGATAATTAATCCATATCATCTCTACTCTCGGTAATTCAGTTTTCTACATGTCGATGGACAAAACTAACCAGGTAATAGAATATTTGAAACGGAACGAGTAGTTTGTAAGAAAAACGTTTGATGGCATAAAAATATTGCAGTGTTCAATCATAATTATCATGTATATCATTACCCTTTACAGTGCGTTTGTGTGAACATAATTCTGCGAGAGAGGAAACTAAAACGTAACGCGGTGATTATGAACTGAATAACTGATGAATGTGAAGGGAAATTGTATCTTCTTTAGAGAATAGCAATATGGTGGCTTCAAAACATAGCTTAGAATATAGCTTCAAGCTTTATCAAGTCTTGTAGGTCATCCTGTAAGTGATATCCGTATAATAGAAAAAGTTGAAGTTATCGAAGAAAAGATGTAAAAGATGTACCATTAGAAGCAGAAGAAAAAAACAACAAACAAGAAAATAGAACAAGATGATGGTGTTGACGACGATGATGGTGGCGTGATTCGGATGATGATGGGAAGGAGGAGGAGGGGGAGGAGGAGGAGGAGGAGGAGGAGGAGAAGGAGAAGGAGAGAAAGAGGAACAGGATAATGACTATGGTGGAAAATTTTGCGGAGAGTCGCTATCGGCACTGATGCATCATATTTTTTCATCACTCATACGCCGTCTTTCATGCTTATCCTTTATAAAATTATGGTATACATCACGCTGTGAAAGAGACAAAAGATGAATTAACAAACGAACAACTGGAAACATTCCTCACGCTCACCCAAGACGGAAGAAATTATTGGTAATCTAAAATCCGGTGAGAACCCATATGGGAAAAATATAAAGGAACGACACACTTCAAGATATGGGGCAGGTTTGATACTGTGAGACTACACTTGTAGAGGGGTACGAGATATATAGTTAAACAGAGTGAATAGCCACTGTGTTGTACAAGTAATTCGTTCTTATTAGATTAGTGTATTCGGCTTTGGCCTTGGACTAGGCACGACTATATTGGATCATAAGCATCTTACGCGGTACGTTGCCATGGCTATGATATGATATAATAAGATTAATCGGATATGGATGCGCAAGAAGTCTAAGATGTCTTCTGCTATTGATTAAATGGGGGTGTATTATGATTAAACAGATTTGATAAGCAGTGGACCGCACAATCTCATAATGTATTCACAAACTAAAGCAGTTATCTGGGTCAATTACGTAACTGTGTCGAAGCCTATACAACAGCTTCTCTTAGTAGGCAGCAGAATCGTAAAATAGGGAGAAAAAAGGATTTGTAGTTTTCGCGTGCTCTTATAACCTTCACTTTCTCCTGACATAGATTTGTAGTAATATGGGTGCCTCCAGAAAGCGGCTTGCAGAGATAACCGTGATTGAATGCTGGCATAAAAGAATAATACTAAATAATAACAATAAGAACAGGAATGGAAGTCTAGAAAAGTAGTTGAGCCACGCTCCTTCAATATGCTAGAATACTCTAAGATGGAAATCCACCTTATTTCTTTCTTTCTTTCTTTCTTTTTTTAGGTTGGTGTTCAAAAATAAAGCGCAATTAAATAAAAGAAAACAAAATAGTGAAGTTTTTAAAACCCAGAACAGAGATATCATATAGAGTAATATATAGTATGCAAATACATTGATATGCCCTGTCAACATAAGTCTTCCTTAAATTGTTCATGTTATTAGGTTACATACATTTCTGAAGAAGAAAACAAATCATGCACAATGTATGGCTTTTATTGATTTGTAAAGGAATATAGGCTCATAATAAAAATAACTTATGAAATATTTACGAAAGGATCACAAGTATACGATATCATGATATCGTAGGAGAATGAAGCAATGAAAATCACTATTCGAATTTGATTTTATTCTATGTGATGGAGTGTACCCTTTATGGTATTATATATATATATATATATATATATATATATATATATATATATATATGTGTGTCTGTGTCTGTGTCTGTGTCTGTGTGTGACGGAGGAATGACTCTGGCTTCATTCACTGACGGAAAGATAATTATCGACGCAATGTGGATAACTGCCATATACTGACCAAAATTTTGATGAATTTGAGTTCCGAATTATGATGCTAATGTATGTAACACATCATGTTTTCTATTGTTCAATGTACTTACTACCAATGATTACACATGTAGTAGATACAGCATTTGTTTAAGCAACATTGTCTATGCTGGATCGTTGCAGTTTATTCAAGGTGAAAGGCTTTTTGAATTTAATTGATGAAACACAATATGGGTGCTCGTTGAAAGAATGAGAAGGAGAAGAATTAAAAGAGGAGATAAGAATGAAAGAAAGGGGTAATAACAAAATTAATATTTTTAACATTCTGTTACAGATTTAGTAACTATTTTGCTATCTCCTAGGTGGTAAAATGTAGGTATCTAAATATTTCAAATATATTCCATTTTATATGCATTAGCAATAGGCATCTGCCTACTAATTATACAGTGTTACTTAATTATCATTCCTAGGTCGTTGCATGGCTTTGTGATGTTAACACAATTCTCATTAAAAAAAAATGCACCGCTGCAATTCAAGTTGATTTAGTTATACCTTTATATTTGCCGATTGGCGAGCGACTGTAGATTTGTATTCCATCGCATGCAGTAAATGCATTCAGCGTCGCCATCTGAGCTAATTTCATTGATTGCTTCCGTGATAAACTAACACTGACTTGCTTTTTTCCAATATCCTTTATTAATGTCAAGTCCGCCACCTCTCTGGCACGTGAAATTGATTTTCAACGCCCCGCTTCTTAGAGAGTATCGCGTAAAGCTTCTCCACCGATGTTGTGCAGACAACGGTCAGAAATTTAATACCATTCGTTGCCATGGATTTGCTGTTCCTATTTGATCTGCTCTTTGCATTAATTGAGCGGAGTGAATGGAAAAATTTCATCGAAGAGAAAAAGAACTCTATGGCGCAATATATAATATATTAATAATACCTCTGCAATATTCAAGTCATTTCTTATTATATCTTTATATGAAAGTAAGCTTTCGAGGAATATGTGTCTATAACTCTTAATATGACCTGCGAATTGACTTTCTCAAATTGATTTGCAAATTGACTTCGCCTTTCAAGCGTTGATAAAATTTTATTTGCTCACATTTCACACAAAAACGCTATAATCACGTTTCAAGAGTCTATCACTTGATCTTAATTTTGTGTTACTGGTCAGCGTGGTTGGCAAAGAAAATTAGTGCTGTGTTGGTTTACACCAGATATCACAAATGCATCATGTCTGTTCTTTTTTTCCTGGGGCCCGTTTCATAAACTTGTCATCAGTGACAAGTTGTCATAGATGTGACAAGCTACTGAAATCCTTGCATCTGATTGGCTGAGAGCAAATAAGTTTTGGAATAACATCTCCGTACTGAAACAATTCTTCTAAAGTATGAATCACTCAAACTGCTCATTCAAAGCGTTTAGATCATTTCATGTTATAAGAGAGATGTAGTTGATTTTTTAACCTTTCCCTAAAATACAATTCGGTTTACTACTGCAAAATATGTTGGTGTTTGAAAATAATATTATGTTTCAAGCGTCGTTACAATTGATAAAATAATAAGGACCTGTCAACCTAATTCTGAGTAGCATTCTGTGTAGTTGCGACTATTGTTTAAAAAAAATTGTTTTTATCTTGATAGTCTGTATCTGATTCGTGCACCTAGAATTTGATTCATTTGCAGCATTTCTGTACGTGGAGGAAAACAGTATAACACAGAATAACACAGAAGCACAAGAAACTAGAAATAAAAGCCTCGAGTGAGAAAGATGTATGATAGTTGGAGCTTCTATTCCGCGCAATTTAGTCGAATCAATTCATTAATAACTATTTTCATTCCACGTCCTACATCTTGGATGGAATGTCACAAACATTCAAACCATCGAGTGCATTTAGATAAATGAAGTGAATATTGCATACAGATCATCATCACAATATTACGATAAAACATGATTTTGTTACACATACAGCAGTATAATTTGCGCACAAATTATGACTTCTTCAATTGATGGAAAAGTAGCCATTAGTTGATAGAATTATTATGTTAATTCTGTTTTCGTGGCTCACTTTCTATCAGGAACATGTCGCAGCATCGAACCATTTGCTTCACTATCGTCCTTCCAGTCATCATTCAACTCTTGTCGTCGTCGACCACGGCTTCGACAACCCTGGAGCGATGGAGAAACTGCACACTGACTAAGGACATCTGGCCGAACGAGGCACGCTGGTCCAGCGATGTTGACCGCCAAGAAGCCGTTAATCGTCATCGAAACTCGACTCCGCTCTACATCGCCGGATTTCTCCCTTTCAGCGACGAGTTCAACGACCAGCTCGTGTGCACGGTCCTTATGGCCGTCGATCACGTGAACGCTCAACCGAATCTTCTGGAGGACTATGAGCTGCGAATTCTCTGGAATTGGACGCAGGTAAGTAGCGATTACCAGAACTTTATTCACAATGACAACACTGCTATGACCATATTGTGTATGGACATAATGATTTCATTGTTGCATTATTCCTCGTGCTTAAAGTGAAATTCACATTGACATAGTACAATTTTATTTGTTTAGAGATAAGATTGTTATAGAATAAATAAATAGTGCATGCGCAAAACTTCATTCCCCTAAAACAAAACTCGGATTGAGCTTTAATATAAAAATGGTCTTAAGTTGCTTAGAATTATAATTCGAACGCGTTGATTCTAGTGACGTAACATTTTGAGCTCGATGTAATGGCCCATGGAACGTTTTTCATGGGAATGACTCTCTTCACTCTACCCCGAACCCGAACCCAGGACCCCGACCCATTTACGATGGGACTTTTGTGTTTCCATCTACGTCCAAGGCTAGCGTTCTTAGTTGATTAAATTACGATCTTGAAGGTTTCAGTTTCCCATTTGCTTTCATTATTCATGTTACCTGCCTTACAAGTGAGGATTTCGATATCCCATTCTCGTTTGTACGTCAGGCTCATCCAGCACCGGCGCTTCAATACCTGTATGACGTCATCTACAAATCGCCTCAAGTTGTCATGGCGTGGGGGCCTACCTATTCAAGGGTAGGGGAAGTCATCAATCGAGTGGCAGCGGAATATCACCTCGTGCAGGTCCGTGACGATGACGTGAAAATAAAGACATGATTCACAGAACAATAACAAATGAAAAATATGTAAAATTATTTATTTTGAAATAACTTCATAAAAAATGACAATGAAAATACTGGAATTTATCATTCAAGTTATCTCCACTGATTTATTAACATAGGCCTACACACACATGAACACACATGCACACATTATTTTACAGTATATATATATATATATATATGCGAAAGGAAGGAGTAGCTTTGACATCATTATTCCTCTCACTGTTCCTCCTTTTCGGAGGAATCATATATATATATATATATATATATATATATATATATATATATATATATATATATATATATAATTTAATATATATATATATATATATATATATATATAAATATATATATATTTATATATTTCGCAAAACATTATCCCAATTCACCAGTATGTGAATCTCATTAGAAGATCCAGCTGAGGCACCCGGCTGGTTGTTATTCATAATTCTCTACCCCAAAAAGGAACATGCGCATAAAGAGTTGAAAGGTTGGTCCGTCGGGTATTCGAGCTTGAATCTGCCTGAATCGCCATGACGTCTCCGTGGCCGAGCGGTTTAAGGCGTTGTTGTTCCATGCCAAAGACCCGGGTTCGATTCCCGGCGGAGACCACTTTTTCAACTCTAGCGCTTTTCCGGAAAGGAGGAACAGTAAGAGGAATAATGATGTCAAAGCTACGCACCGATTTCTCCTTCTTTTCTCATATTTATATAAAACGTATGTCATCAATATCTTTGTGTCCTGTGTCCATACAAAACAAACAGGTTGGAATAGCGCAATTTCAGGCCAATGACCAGCTGGTGGAGAACTATCCATACACGGTTCAGATCTACCCAGCGAACTCGGTCTTCAACCCAGCAAGAATCGCTCTTCTGAAAGCCATGGGCTGGAGACGAGCGGCGATCGTTTACCAGAACGTCAACCTATTTCGAGATGTAAGCCATCTTTCCTACACGAAAGTCGAAATATCTCTGAAAAAAAGAATAATAAAAAATAGATAAATAAAATCTGGGTCCCATTTCGTAAAAGATGTTTGGATAGCAACTCTTGCTGGAATAGCAATGTCTCGTAGCAACAGCCAACCAGGAAGCAGGACTTTTGTCATTACCATGACAACTGACATTACCGTGAGAGTTGCTATCATAGCAACTTTTTGTTTTTTTAATGAAATGGGGCCCGGAAGGCGAGGGTATAGGTCCATCGTCTGCAGACGAAAGTAATAAGAAATCGAGTCACATACAATGATAACACTGTAATAAGTAACAGAATAGCCTACTCTGTCACCTTTGGCAGTTGCAGTTTGCCTTATCACACACAGAACCTCTTGTTTACGCATGCATTACACAAGTGTATAGTTGTTATTATTTTACGTCTCCTAAATTTTCTCTCCGAACCAGTATTATCCAATTCTAAGTGTAAATTAACATCTGAAATAGCTACTCCAAGTCACATTTTTTTTTAAAACTTGTATAGGCTATTTCAAGGTGATTCTATCATGTCTATTCTCCATTTCATTTTGATGTAGAACCAATAAGTGCCTGTCAGCACCTCAGCAATATCCGTAATACCGTCTTAGTATTACAATGTGCATAATTATGTGCATTAAATATATCCAATTTTGTTTTACGAAAATTATTATACTTTTTCAGATTAGATGGCGGAACAATATGTTTACAATAATTATCTCTGACTTGAAGGTATTTCTTTTTTCCATCGGATGCTATTTCATGCATCCCAATTTCTCTTATAGCCTACATAATGACTTCAATATCAATAGATAAAGTCATCTTTTAACTGTTAAATGATAAGTTGATATCATATTATATAGGCCTAATTTATGTTTGGTTCATGATCAATCTCATCATTATTTTGTTTTTCTCTCTCCATCATAGGAAATGGAGGAATTGGCTATGATGATGCAAGCCGAGGGAATGAACACCATTGCCATAGAAACCATCAACGATGATCCGCGTACAAACATCGAGAGCTTGAAGGTAATGAGGAGAATTAATTCATTGAGAAATACGCATAAGAGCATAACAAAGACAGATACAAACACTGTCAAATATCATAATCTGTCACGTACGTAAACCTTCAGGTAAAAAACAAAAACAAAACAAATGCAGACAGTCAGCTTTGCACGTATCTATGTATGATGACAATGGGATATGACAACGAGAAGAGCAATACATTGTGATTGGCTGTGGGAAATGTATTTGCATGTTGTAATGGTATGTGCCCATAAATTAATGAGCACATTACATGTAAAATCGTTCATTCAATATAACATTATCAAATTGGTACCACTGGTCTCCATCAGAATATATCTAATACGTATAATTTGCCCCAGGATAGTTATCATTTTATACAGTCTTACCAGATTATTTTTGTCAAGCCTTAACACAATAAAAGATTGTTATGAATATGCATTATACATTTTGTACAAAGTGGGTGTGGCCTGTTCGGCCGACGTCGGAGAAGAAAGATTGATCGAGAGTGGGACGATGGTGATTGAGGCGAGAAAAGAATACTGTGACGTTTTCTTGCTACTTTAAGTCTGATATCATGGTGGTGGTGATTTGTTTTTGTTGTCAGAATGTGTGACATGTTGTTTTGCCACCAAGTATTTTCCTCCCTTACGTGATAAGTTATAGGCTGCTATTTCATTTTTCATTGAGAAAACTGCCGAACGTATCTAACATCGGTCAAGATAGTCACTTGATATCTGCATTTTCTGTGATATTTTATACCTCTGTCGATATTGTTTCCGTGTTTGCCTGCATTTGTGTGTGCATTTCTTCTATGATTCAGGAAAAATTTAGGTTGTTGTTGTTGTTTTGTTTTTTTATTGGGGATTACATTGTTTAGTGATCGGGTGATGAGATAAAAAAAAAGTGAAAGATAGGAATATAGATAATGATGCTCCTACTATTACTTGCGTAAATGAAACTCTTTGACACGGGGCTCGCCGCTTGGAATAAAAGAAACCTTAAAGAAATCGCATATTTCATTCATTATAATCATGATTTCTCTCGGGGTAATCTTATACACTGAATGAAAATAAAAGTAGCAAAACAGTTTCCTATCTGACCAGCACGTTTAGGATACCTGTCTCCTCCCCTAGCATTTCTCCGAAAAGTGCAACAGTGATGATCAGGACATCATAAGACTTACTTCATGACTTGTCTACGGGAAGGAGGATGCTTGTGCACAGTGCCCACTAATGTATTATTTCTTGTGAATATAACATGATATCATAAGTTTCGAATATGAACGTTTCTTGTGTCTAATATTATACATTTTCGCGAATATTTCCTTGATTCTAGATTAGAAGCAATCAGAAGTTATGCATTCATTTATTTACATTTCTTTTACTCACTATGTTGATTATAAATGAGACTCTGTGTTCTTCAAATTAAGTATAGTTTCCTTGTTTTTAATGGAGGAACAAAAATGCAGTTGTAATGTTTAGGCCTTCACCGTTTCATATCTAATATGTTTGGCGGAGGCGAATAGCTGATCAAGTATTCATGGTATTGAGTCAATTTATGATCGAAACCCTATCATGCCTATTCGAGCATTCTGCATAACGTCAGATTTTTTTCTGTACGAAAATGCATTTGTATTTGAGAATCCCTTGAAGTATATCAACTCGAAATCGAATTAAATCACACTAAGACATAGCAAAAAAAAAAGAAAAAAAAAAGAAAGAGAACCGAACAGATACAATTTTGTTCATGTGACGGAAATTAGAACCAGACGAAAAAAAAAAAGGAAAAAAAAAACATGCAGGAAGAAAACCGGTAATTCTGTCAGTGTGTATTCAGTGGTACGATAGCGTGAATCCTGAATAGGATTATCTTGATTACATGAATCTCTGACGGATGAATTGAAAACTGTCAAAAGGTCTCCTCTGTGCGGTGGAAAGGTTTCTCGTAGATGGGATGAGTTTCTCGTCAATGGCTGAATGGATCAGAATAGTGCCGTACGGTTGTGTTTTGTTTGGCTTTCAGGATACATCGGGCTTTTGTAGTTCTCACTTTCTCGCTCACGTACTCTTAGACAAAACAAGACGCCGCATTCATCACGAATGTGCGGAATAAAGGTGGATTTTGTAATGCGTAAAGAGAACAAAAGTGGAGGGATGGCTGGTCTGTTTTTGAGCTTTCTGCTACTTGCGCAGTCATTTTCATTTTCTGTTTTTTTTTTATTTCATTATTTTTCTTTTTTTATAGACGACCCGTCGTGAATCAATGTTGGTGCCTTTGAGTTTGGGAGAAACGGGAGTAATGAAATACCGCCGAATTCTTTTTTTGCTTCCGGAGCGGCCTTCTTATGGCTCTGCAAATTAGTTTTTCAGGATAAAAAAAGAGAAACATATTGTAGCCACCTACAATACGGCACAAGCCCGCTCATAGCAGATCAGAGGACTGATGAAAATAGTGAATACAATGTATGTTCGGCAGTGTAATTTTTTTTTGCTGCTTTTTTTGATAAAATATAATGTTGAATTTTGTTTAGATCGGGTAAAAATGCATTATTCAGTGCATTATTTTATGAGATATACATGTCTTGTGTGCAAAGGATTTCAATGGATTTGTTTGAAAGGGGAACAAGAGGATAACCCATGGTTCATTAAAAAAAAGAAAAAAAAATCCGAATCCCTATGTATCACCCAGAAAAAAATAACATGTACGACCTTTCCTAAACATAACAATACAATATAATACAAATGTTATATCATCAATCAAAATAAAAGATTATGCAATGTATTATATATATATGTATGTATATATATATATATATATATATATATATATAGTATATACATACACACACACATACACACACACACACACACACACACACATATATATATATATATATATATATATATATATTATATATTAAAGAGAGAGAGAGAGAGAGAGAAAGGGAGGGGTAGAAAGATAACCAGGACTTGCAGGTAAGCTTATATTTATTCACAGAAACTGAAACTGATTGCCACAATGAATGCCTATCTGGACTATTTTGGAGTTTAATTTATATATTTGTCCTTATTCTGTTCGAATCTATTATTGCTTTTTGTCTTTCTTCCCTATATCTTCTGTCCAAACCGTTGAATCATGAGCATTGAATGCAGTTAATATATCTTGCATGTTCTAACAAAGTCAATATCTGAAAATACTTACAGTTCTTCATGAAGTGCAGACAGGTGGCAAAATTTCCGGTTTGTTTGCAGATGAATGAAGGAATGAATGTATTTTTATTTTGAATTCTCTCATAGATGTATACATTTTCTCGTAATGATAGATTATTGACTACTTTAAGATCCTAATGTTACGTAAAAAGGTTTTGAAGTCTCTCATAGATGTATACATTTTCTCGTAATGATAGATTATTGACTACTTTAAGATCCTATAGTAACGTTAAAATGTATCGAAGTATCTCATAGATGTATACATTTTCTCGTATTGATAGATTGTTGACTATACTTAAAGATCCTATCGTAACTTAAAAAGGTTTTGAAGTCTCTCATATAGATGTATACATTTTCTCGTATTGATATATTATTGACTACTTTAAGATGCTATAGTGGCATAAAAAGATTTTCATGCGAGCTGCATGTTTGATTATTCATACTTAAACTGCCAAAGAAACATTATTTTTTTTGGTGTGTGTGTATGTGAACAGGGAGGCAGTTGCCCATGTGCTCTCAATACGATAAGAACATGTTTCTATCTACGCTGTCTCCTTCGTTATCGTAACCAGATCTTGTCAATATTTCGATGATATTGTAGCGAGCAGCTATAATACACGTCACATACATAATTATACTATACCTTCATTCTTTGGTTGCAGTATTGCTGTACACTATACACACCTCCAGCTCTCCTGAATAAGATATACAAAATCTAATAGATAAATAAATTAAATTGCAGCGAGTGTCAAATCCAAAAGAACAAGGAGTGATGGCTTTGTGATTGCCTTTTAATCTCTCTCCCTCTTAATTAATTAATTAATTAATTAATTAATTAATTAATCAATTCATTCATTCATTCATTCACTTTGCCATTCCGCAATATAGGCGAAAGGTAATTCACTTAGTCCAGCGCATTTGGTTATTAAAGTAAAAATTATTTATGGGGGGGGGGTGGCATTATACGCGTCAATGTCTGATGCAGACATTCGATGAATTAACCTGAATGATTAAAGAAAAAACTCCTCAATATAAAAAAACAACAACAAACAAACAAAAAACAAAAAACCACCACCAACAACAACAAAAACCTACTGGAGGTTTACTGGAAAACTACTGGTATAGGTTTACGAACTTGTAACAGCATAACAAAAAGCGTGGTTGGTCTTTAAGGTCATTGCGGTATCTGAACAAATGAGTAATTGGTTTCATGATAAAAAATAATCTCTACAATTGTTTAGCCTGTGTGATGTCACAACAATTAACTCATTATCACTCGTCATACATTGATAATCATTTTCTTTCAAATTTGAGAACCATCATTTGTCACTGTAAACAGAAATCAGTATGCAATAGTGTAAATTTCATTTCAAATCCGCTGCTTTCTATATACATGATACACTGTAATATATGGAGCCTTTTTGAGGATTGAACAGGCCAGCTACTGTGGAAGCTGTAAGATTCTTTATCCCTAATAACATAGCTTTATTGTAAGTGATAATGACGTAGGGATTTCCTTGTCTGATTTCTGTTCCCTGTTTTTAACTTCTTTTCAGCGCCATGATGCCAGAGTAATTTTCCTCAGCGTATACCAGGACACGGCGACCAGGGTATTTTGTGAGGTACAGCAAACTTTAAGGAATCTCCACAGAATTCGGCAACTAAACCTTATATAGCGAAAGAAATGAGTCAACAAAATTATGTAAGACCATCTTTATTTGTTACGACTGATTTTTGTTTTATCATTTACAACCCTCTGTATAAATATACAAATTTGTGCAGAGTATTAATTTTGTACTTGTCGCTGGCATGCAGGAACACCTCAAGCAGGTTATTTCTCGTGGCAATGACACAGTGAACTTATTGGAAGAAAACATCCAGACTCTGAAATTCCAACAGAGGATGCTGACATTGATAAAAATTATGAAGTTATTATTGAAGCTATGAAAGTGAGCATCATTCTGCAATGCACAATGCCAAACTTTTTGCAAAAGTCACATGATGATACCAAAGCTGGGTGTAATGGGAAACCAATAAGAAGAAGAAGAGAAAGAAGAAGAAACTTGAAGAAGGAGGAGGAGGAGAAGAAGAAGAAGAAAACAGGCTTTATGCTTGATGGTAACACAAACTCGTAGGTTTCACATGTGGGTGTCATAGGCCTATACGTGCCAAATTTGTTTACGCGTCATGTGCCACGCCAGCTCTTCCCTTACATCATAGCAAGAGGAAGCATGTGTTTGAAAGTGTTACTGTATAAGTATTCCTTATATAGAAGATATAAGCATACGTGTATATATCTATCACGTATTGGTACATTGACATCAGTGCAATATGGTAATATCTTGCGACTTACCAAGGTAATTAGAAATCTCTCAGTAGTGCGCGGGTTTGTCAATGTTGGCTCAAGTAGAACAAGCAAACTCCATTCGGAAAGTTTGACATATAATCTGTACGCTTTCTCTCTTCTCTGGCCAAGGAAGAGCAAGTATACTCTTCATGTTTTATCACGTGACAAATTTTTAAAACTTATCCAAATTACCCTCGAATATAGGCGTATCGGCAGGGTCTCTATGGCCCAAAATATGTCTGGATCTTGATGGGGTGGTACCACGCCAACTGGTGGGGCGTCGAGACCGAACAGTTCCTGGAGAACGGGGAGAACTTCTGCACCGTGGCGCAGGTGGACGAAGCGGTGGAGGGGTACCTCAGTATGAGAGGCTTCGAGATCCAGCAGGACTTGTCCAAGATCAACTTTAACGGAATCGTGAGTCCGACACACCAGTATCTATAAAGGAAGAGCGTTGAGAAATTTGTTTGGCAGAACTTAAAAAAACTGGGAGTCTATGATTCAAATAAACGTTCTCAATAAGCTTTCATTACAGACGGTCCGGCATGAAATTATTTAGTGACAACTATATATGACTACTCTACTTTTTGTCGACCTTACACCACTATTTGGGGGAGGGGGGTGAAAATTATGAGACTGTATATTTAAACATCTCGTTTAATTTCATAAATCATCCGCAATTTCATCGGAAATAACTTTTCATAAAAACCAGCGACAACATCACTATAAGATTGTGTAGTGACACTTGCGCTGAGTTTTCCATATTTTGTTTCACTGTCAACCTGAAATGGTCAGAAATTCTGATTCAGAGCAAGGGGCTAGCCTTGAAGTGACGTTTGAAGTGATATTATTACGCGATCCATCTACCTTATCGACAGCGCAGTTTTCCACGATCGTGACAACGATAAAAGCTGCACTGGTCACGGGTTTCCTCATTATGTCAAAACTGGATAGCCTTCATCTTGCTCATTCTTCAACTGCCTGATATGAGATGACACATGGCGGAGGAATGGAACACAAAGAACAAGCAGCCAACTCATGTCATATATTCACACAAGAATAGATCGGTTGACTTGAATACAGTATGGTGTTGTATGGATCAGGTTAACTGTGCAAGGCAACAAAAAGTTCACAGAAATTGAATGTTGTTGACTATTTATAGAGACTTAATGTTGTCACAAAAGTGCGCTCACACTATTTCGTGTTTTTTTTTCCTTCCTGTGGCGACTCGTGACTTCCGTAAATCATTCGCTCACGTTTCTCTTGTAGTACCCCGATTCTGATCGTCTGGAGTTTTTCAGCCATCTTCAGCGTGAGCTCCTCATCACCGGTGCGTGTGATTCCTATGGATACGACCAGGTCAGCATAACCAATGTATTAGTTGAACATAATTAGCTGAACGTGTATTAACTGAACATTATCCCATTTTACATGAACGCATTGTGCAGCACTGCTTTGTAACTAACAATTTTGTTACAATAATGGGGCGACAGGATTTAAAACCATTATAAGAGTCTCCATTCATCTTGAGGTTCTTGTGAGTATTAACAGGCTTCCATTTTCAGACATTATTCCATCAAGAACTATTCTAAATTTCCATTACTTAGTATTTGACTTTAACTAACACCTAACTTGTTCAGTCTCAGGTGTTTGAAAGATGAAGAAGTTTAATTCTCAAACCTACACCGAGACAGATAATTGGCAGGACTGTTTAATTGTGCCATTAAAAGAAACAGACAGTTCATCGTCACCTGGAGAATCGTTATGGACCTTCTGCACTATAATAGCACCACTGAACAGATCAATTAGGTTATAAATCTATATATGAATATAGAACATCATGGCCGGTGACAGAATTGAGATTGTCTCGTTCAATCCCCATATTTTCTCCTGAGCCGTTTGCAACTGGTGTCTTCTTTTCGAGTATTTGCGATGTATAATCATCATCATAATCGAGACAATCACATGATGACTTGCAACGAAAAAACTTCCTTCCATGAACCCGCTTTCTATACATGAAAACAACAATCATTTCACGAGCTTCAAAAAGAGTAGAATGGTCTATAATATTATGCATTGCCACAAAAGTTCTCTATAGGCCTAGAGTAATGCCATATACGAATAACAGCTTTAACGATCACGTCACGAAACTGCCAAAATAACGTCCTTCTAACCCAAGCATCATCATCCTACTCTCACAAAGCTGCATAATGTCATCTTCTCATTCGTTCCTGATCGTGATCCAGATCATGACTATAGCTCTGGCGCTGAATGCGTCGGCCAGCGTGATCGAGGCTCGATACCCCGGCCTCTCTCTCGGCAGCTTCACGTACGACAGCCCCCAGCTAGCCGACATATTCCTGGAGGAGGCCAAGAAGATACAGTTTGTAGGTTTGACGGTGAGTGCGATTCCATATCGTTAGCAGAAAGGAACAACATTGCAGTGGAGCTGACATACTTGTAATACTCCCTTGGGGTGCTGTTCGTTATTCCGAAGGTTCGATATTCCGAAGGTTCGTTATTCCGAAGATTCGTTAATCCGAAACACGCAAATTCCCTATACCTAGAGGTTCGTTAATCCGAAAATGAAAAAGGGTTCGTTAATCCGAACATTTGTGGCGTTATTCTGAAGGTTCGTTATTCCGAAGATTTGTTCATCCGAAAATGAAATTCGGAAAAACGAACCTTCGGAATAAGGAATCTTCGGACTTAAGAGCCTTCGGAATAACGAACCTTCGGAATAACGAGCTGTAACCCTCCCTTGCACTGAGCCCGGTGTTCCCTGTTTTTTCGGTGAATCAACAAGTCAGTGTCAACTTCAATATACATATACCACGACAAATAAACAATCAACAGTTTACCTCCAGACGGTTCATACTAGTTACATATTTTCCCGTGTACATTTGTGTGTGTGTGTGTGTGTGTGTGTGTGTGTGTATGTATGTGGTTTAGAAGTCAGAAAGAAACGTATAGGCCTACGTATCTTGGCGTCACCTAGGCATTTAGACTATACTTTGATAGTTGTTGATCTTTTCACTTTTTAAGGGACCTGTTGCGTTTGACAGCATTGGAAGTCGGGAGAGCAACGCCGTGATTCAACAATTACAAGGTAAAGAATTCAAAGTGAAATGCGAAGAGTAATCATATGTCCTAAAAAAAAAAATAATAGAGCTGCAATTACATAATTGTGAAAACGTCTTAAACACACTCAATGCGATGCTAGGTTTATGATTATTTCGGTTTTGATAGAACAGTCACGACAGTGTAGATTATTATTTTCTCTGGAAAACTGTTGTAGGTTCTGGGATCCTGAAACTTGACAATTTGACAAACTACCAAGAGACCACGATGTAAAAGGCAAAAAGTGAAATGGTATTATGAGAATTGACGTATTTTATTATTTTCTTTGTATTCCTACAGGAGGTAACGTGGAGCAGGTAATGGTGTTCGACAGGACTACAGACACATTTCGAATGAAACTGGAATTCCAGTGGGGAGGTACGGAAAATATAGCATATAGTGTTCATCTCTTCACGACCTTTTCTGTTATGCTTTTCATTGCATGTCCAGAGATTTAATGTACTCTCGTTGTATCGATATTTTCAATAAATTGTGGCTTATCTTTTAATTTCCGTACTTATAGTATGAAATATGTTGAGGTTTAAACTTGAGCATCAGTATTTCTCCGAATCTTTAGATAAGAATTCAAGGATTTCAGTTGTATAGGCACTTTTGGTTGTGGGTTCGTGTTTTCAGTTCCAGACTTTTAGGAATATCGTGTTTGACTCAACTCGTTTCTTCTTAAATTGATGCAAGTGTCTTGAACTGAGTATATCTTGCATGTTTCCATTTTGATATGATTAATAAAAGACGGGAAACATGCCATTTATGCTCGGTCTAGGGAAAAGTTGCATTTTAATGTTTTTTCATCTTTCCAATTTTGTACAGTAGAATGGTTGACAGACGATGAAACTGGGAGAATCTTGGTTTGGAAGGTTTTTTTTTTTTTTTTTTTTTTCTTGCGCGTATCCACGTAGTCTGAAGAAAATAGTAGAAATGTATATTATCATAAAATATATGGCACATATCTAAATATTCTTCTGGCCACGTAAGCGCTGATCAGGGAATTATGAAGCCATACACGTTAACATTAGCAGTCCTTTTAAGCTCCATAAAAAAAGAATACGTTTTTGTTATCACCAGTGTAATATAAATTGTGTCAAATTTTCTGCTTCCTTCTCAGTAAGGAGACGTTAATATTTTACGCGTAAGTTCTGGGTGTTTTGTGAATAGGTTAAGCAAAAACATGAAATCAAAATGAACGGTATTTAAAAAAAATAAATCTTACCAAATAGGTACAATCACACCAGTGGACGGCCCTAAGGAGAGGATGGTAGGCATTGTGATTGATGACGTCAATCGAGTCATCATCTTCACCGCTGCCTCGCTTGGTATCGTCCTTGCCTGCATATTCCTAGCCATTAACATCGTCAACAGAAAAAGAAGGTAAATATCGCTTACATTGTCACGAGGCTGATATATCACTAGAATGACATTGCCTTCTGATATCGTTTAGTTGTTGAAGATCTCTAATCCGATGTAAAGCACAGGGTGTAAGCTATAAGAGCAAATGAATGTACAGAAACTTGATGTTAAACAGTTCATTTACCACTGAAGCTATCATTATGTGTACGACTATAGAAGAAGAAGAAGAAGAAGAAGAAGAAGAAGAAGAATATATTGCCAAGAAAAAAAAAAAGACGAAAGACTTGATAAGAAAAATTCCGGATTGTAGAATAAAGTGTTAATTTTTGGCGTTCTCACAACTTTATGAAATAGAATTAAAGGGCAATTAAAGGACACCACTTAGAAATATTTTCACCTATTTTGGTGTATACAAATATATGAAATATGAACACATGATTATTAAGTTATTAGTACTATGACTGTACGCATATTACAAACAATTTTTTTTTGATTATCACTGATCAATCAATGAAAGAACAAATTTGTCAATTTGGATCAGTTCAAAGATTGAAAGATGTAAATGGAATGAGTTTTCCATCTCGGCGGATGAACCCTTGAGTGCGTAAACAAAATTGATTTCTTGAGCGTTTAATATTTTGGAGAAAGAAAACCATCCTTAACTTTACTTTATTTTTTTTTTTCTCATCACCTCTACAGAGCTTTGAAGATATCGAGTCCTATGCTGAACAACGTGATTGCTGTCGGAGGCATTCTACTTTATTGCTCCACCTTCCTCCTGAGTATCCTATTTGAGATTCAGGATGACGGAAACTCAATTCTCACTAACTTAAAATGTCAGGTACTGAAAACCAATGGAAGAAACTTGATTCGGAGTTGCGCCCTTGATTAGCGGCCAGAAACTATTTTCTTGCGAATCAGTGTACATGGTGAAAAGGCGACATACTTCATCATTGTATGGACAGAGTATGAAATGAAATAAGAATGCCTATAGAGCTATCAATAAAATAACAAATCCTAAGTATTTTCATTGGTGTGAAAGTCATCCGTGGGACATAACATATCCGTAGGCTTATTTATATAAAGAAAATATCTATAACTAATATGATTGGTCATTTATGTTGTGTTAGAATATCTAATATAATTGAATGGTATATTGCGTTTTTTTTATTGCAATGTATTTAAGACGTACACAAAATTTATATACACATATGAAAGAGGAATATAAAACCAATCAGTTTTATCGAAAATCATTTTAGTTTCTCGTCAATCTTTCCCCTGATATCATACTAATAGGTTATAGCTAAATATCATCTACGTTGTTTGGTATTTCCTAAATCAGAGCGCACTCGTGGTCGCCTGCGTTGGACTTTCCATGTCTTTTGGCGCCCTTTTTATGAAGACATACCGCATTCACCAGATCTACACAAGCGCCATGAAAGTCAGGAAAGTGCTGGTAAGACTTGGTGAAAGTGTTTTTCTCTCATTATCAGAGCAATGTTAAGTCTCTGCGAAATTGTTTTTGTCTTTGTCGTATTAACATGCATAATTGTATCTGATCATTATCGTATTCCAAAATCAAAATCAAAATCAAATCAAATCAAATAAAAAATCAAATTAAATAAAAAAATCGAATCAAATCAAAAGCAAATCAAATCAAATCATATGACGTTCATTGTACTTGTATCTAGGTAAGTTATCATTGTTATAGTAAACTATTTTACGGTTGTATGTTATCACAATGTTAATCGTCAGTGGTAAAAGGCAGGATTAGATTAAGGTTAGGGTTGGATTAAATGCTATTAGTCAGCTTCTTGAAAGCCAAGTGAAGTTCTTTGCATCTTCTATTCCACAGCAACTTCTGAATTTACGCGAAGGTTAATTCGAAATTTGCTGCGAATATTGTAAATTCATGTTACATTCTTAGTCTTGGCGAAATAATGATTAGTCACCTTTTCCTACAACAGTCAATGGATAATGGACTCACTTGTATGTCTTACGAAATTTCCTTTTTTCAGAAAGGACTGACCGATAGCCGTCTCCTCTTTGCCATCTCATGCTTCGTGGTCATTGACCTCGCTTTCTTCGCATTCTGGATGAGTTACGATCCAATGAAGATACAGACAACCACGTATACACCCAAAGTAAGAATAGACTAATACTTGTCAGGCGTCAGGGGCGGATCCAGGAATTCCGTTAAAAAAAAAAAAGTAGGGTGGGGGTGTTGGTGATGGTGGTAGTGGTGGTGGTGGTGGTGGTGGTGGGGGGGGGTGACACCTCTACTAAGTTAAAGGGGGAGGACACGCCCCATTTTTTTCGTTTTATTTATTTTGTTTTAACAAATTTAAGTTAAAGGGATCATAGAGTTTTGGTTGAGACCTTATTTCAGATTTCTAAAATTTTTGGGTTCAAGATAATGAGAAACCTCTTAAGAACTATGAAAGAGCCTGTAATTCCATGAGGAATTCAACGTTTATTTGATGAAAATTGATTTTGAAATGGCTGAGATATCCAAAACAGAGCGATTCTAGTGTGGGACCCACCTTTATTACGATCGCTTTGTTTTACTTTGTTTTTAGATGTTTCAGTCATTCCAAACCCGATTTTCATCAAACAAACTTTGAAATCGTCTTAAAATGGTATGCTCTGTACTATTTCATATGTGTTTTCTTGGTATCTCGCAAAAACTTAAAAGCCCAATTCTCATCTCCACCAATACTGTACCATCTGGGGAGGGGGGGGGGGGGGGGTGAGGCGCCCGGTGCGCCCCCTTTCTGGATCCTCCACTGCATGCACAAATTGTATTAAATTCATTTAGCTCTCATTGATGACGCTTCTGTTTAAACTGTTTGATCACCAAACGTGTTACAAAATACATCAAAACCGACATACATTGTAGATAGCGGCCTACCTCTTCAAATAAACATTTTCCTCTATTGTGCAACAGTCCCTTAGTGAATTTTACGCACATTACGTCCCCATTCGACTAATAATTTCCTTCTCTTTTTTTTTTCAACCAACTTGCGCCAAGTTTGACGAAACCCAGCCAGAAAAAGAAATCTCCCTGGTGCCCACCCTCAACACCTGTACATCGGTCTATATGCTTCCTTTCTTGGGCTCTCTCTGCGTCTACAAAGGCGGGCTGCTGCTTTTTGGTGTCTTTCTGGCGTGGTCGACCAGAAAAGTTCGCATCATGGAACTCAATGACAGTAAGAACACATTTTGATCCCTCGACGGTATAAAAGTAGGAGGCCTACTTTTTTCTTCCTCCTGTGTGATTTCCCTTTGGCTATTATGGTTATGTTTCGCTTCTGCAAGAGGTGTCGTGCAGCACAAGAGGTATACAAATTCAAATTTTCGTTTTGCACCGTATCTGATTACGACTGAAAAGTCAAAACCAAACATGAACTTCGTAATTTCCTCGTAGAGTAATGCTAGCGGTTTGTCATCTTTCACTGCAATAACAACTTTATTGCAGTTTACTCGCTTATTGTAACTCTTTTATAAACTAATGTAAAACTGACATTTCACGTTTTATTTTCATAAAAAATGCTCAAAACCCGCAACGTCAAAAAAAGTCGAGACGCCATATATCGAACTTTTCTCAAAGGAAAAAGTAGGAGACAGAAAAATGTCAGTGGCAGGCCTTATAACGAACGAATTTGTGTATAGCAGCTTCAAACTGCTCAGGAATGTGTGACAGCAACAGCAACAGCGACTTAAAAAAAAAAAAAGGATCACGCCGTCCAATCATCATTGATAGGCCAATGCAGGTTAAGAGGCAAATGTCTCCAAGTTTGTTTTGTTTTTTTGATTTTATTCTTGTTTTTGCTTTTGTTTTATTTTGTTCCTGAGCTAAAATCAACGACAATGTCACATTTCTCAACACTCCTCAGGCAAATACATCGCGCTGTCTGTGTACACCGTTTGTTTGACGTGCGTGATCGCTGTCCCGTTCGCATCCATCTACTACAGCCAGGGAGATATCAACTTCGCCTTCCTGTTCACAGGGGGCGCTGTTGTGGTAGCAGCGACCATCGTCCTGTGTCTGGTATTCGTGCCCAAGGTGAGTAGTGTATATAATCACTCTAAATTTCAGGACCACTGATGTCAGTTATGTCAGTTATGATATTATTACGAATTATCCTCTTGGAGCCAATCATCTTACAAGTTTTCCATGTGGACATCATGCTAAAATCAACGGTGGCTACCCTTTGAACAAACTTTTGAATCAACTTTAAATAAGTTAGAGATGTTTTTGATAAGACTTAAAGCTCTCTACGTGATTGTACTCATGGCCCCTTTCTTTTCTTTTGAACGCACCATTACACTTTTGTTGATATTCAATTTTCCTCGCTATTTTTTTTCTTTTCCTGTCCCTTTTCATCTGGTTAAAACATTATTTTGAAGATTTGTTGTTTAAGCATTTATCTTCAGTAGGTCCATCCATTTCCATTATAACAGAACACAAAAAATTCTGAGTTGAAATGAAATGACGATTATTATAAAATCTGATTTGTACTCTTTACACTATACATAACTATAGTTGAACCTCATATTTTCATTCCATTTCAAATGGAATTGAATCAAATCAAATTGAATCGGATAGAGCTAAATTGAATTTAACTTATTCAATTTGAATTAATTTGATTGGATTGAAAGGGGCTGATTTGAAGTGAAGTATCCCACATTATTTCAAACAAGCAAAGTCTTGTTCTGTACTTTCGTATAACATGCATATGGCAGTTTATTTCAATTTAGCACGGTACGCACTTTACTCGATGGTAGTTCGTCCATTTTCTCGTGCTTGGCTGGAAATAATATGGTAACTCATAGATGCTTAAGTACAGCCAGTCATATTCACAGGTTGATGAAGTTATCCACCCCTCCCCTCATCAACTTGTAAATGAACGCAATGATTATTGCAGTCCATGAGTAGGTGCCAGATTGCGACAAGGTGTGACTTTGCGTGGAAATCTTTCAATGTAGTGATCATTAACATCATAAATTTAAGCCAGCCATTTTACGTATTAAAACCATCGTTATCTTATTCTTTTCGCTGCTCTGCCCAGCTCCTTGCTCTCAACGAACCTGTAGGAGACAGCAAACAGCGTCCCCTCACTACGTCAACATCAACAGACATGGTTTTCGATGATAAGGATGCGGTATTGCAGCGCCTTCAAAGAACATTACAGCAGGTATCCCGAATCAATAACAATTCTATTCTATTTAGTTTTATGTCTATCTTACACCCAAAAGTATTGGCCGTTGCTAATGATAAATAATTCTTATATTTCACATTTTTGTGAAATTTTGAAAGTCTTGTTGAAATTCTCTTTGTGTTTAAAAGCTTTTCGTGTAGGCGAGAAAGGACAGAATGAGGAATATAGCCAGGTATATAAAATGTGCCAACGGTGAACGATTATTACATGAACACTAACAGAAATACAAAACAATGTCGTAGTGAAAAAAAAAGTTTATAGGCCACAAACGAAGTGCAAAAGAACCGTTGGAAGTGAAATACGAATGAAACGAAATTAGGTTTCAAATATAGCTTTTTTAAGTCAATTTGTTTATACTTCTTTTTTGTTACTAAATAGTAACAAAGTGTTTACTGTTCCAAAAATTTCATGGTACATGTGTACCTGTCTTCTTTTCTCATCCACCGCAGAAACTTCAAACACGCAAAGATTTGCTGGAAGAGTTAGCACTGCTGGATCGACTTTACGCGCAGGTTGACTGAAGCAAATCGGATGTCATCACCAGTCACTATTGCGCTACAATGATTGATCAATAGCAATTCAGCTGTTTTGGCTCTGCAGTGACGTGTATATATTCATATTGAGGACAAGCAAACAATTAACGTCATTTTGATTCTGAGATTCATAACAAATTCTTGTCTACGCATTAGACGTTTCTGTGCTCGTCAGTGGCTTCAGAGTTTACATCATGCAAAGGAATAAAAAAAAATAAGAGCTGTAGATTTTACAACACTGAACACTCTTAAGATTTACGACTTCCGATGTGTCTTTTAGAAAGGACCAATTTATTTATCAGATTGTGTCAGTATTTCATGTAATAACATTGACTGCAGACGAGAAATATTATGTAGAGTGTGATTTACAATGCAGTTATATGGCTGCCTGTAATAAAAATGCAGAAAAGGTCAAATGCTCACAAGACAGTGTTTGATTGACGTCAGACCAATTCCTTCACTCTTTTGTTCACTTAACAGCAGCGTATACGTTATACTGATTAAACAAGAAACATTTGACACACATGGATGAAATTTAAAAACTCGTCAATAAAAGTGAAAGAGAAGGAAACTTAATGATTATGTATACATCTATAACAGATCTGATTATGATGACATCACATAAAAGTTGCAATGATTGCAGTTATTTTGACATCGTACAAAATATCTAATAGCTTATATACTGAACAGCGTTCGCATGCGAAGGAAAACTCTGGGAGAATTTAATCCACTCATACTGCGATGATGATGGTCCGTGAGTATGTATAGGCCCTTCCCTGATGCGAATTATACTGATACTTCTAGTCGACCTTTCGAAAAAACAGCAATTTGTTCACCAGTCTTCATCAGTTGCTCCTTTGTCCTTTGCCGCTTTTATGTTTTTCTAAAAAGAAAACAATAAATAGTATCTCAGGGAATATACGTGTAGATAGTCTATACCTAAATGTATTCCAGAGAGGAATAATTCCTATAGTTTGGTATTTCCGCAGATATTGAGGAATGTTGTATTTGTATAGACCAGAACCCAATGTAATGTTTCCCCGTCTTATGTTCCACAGACACAAAGAAATGACTATATAGAGATACATGCTCAGTACACATCTGTCTAGAATATGGCTACGTAACATCAGTTCTTCAAAACAAATGCCCGAAGACTGCTTCAGTCGCAGATTTCGACGTAGAAGCACAGCCAAACTGAAAGACAAAAATGTCTATTCAATATGCAAGACCGCATTTTGAGAGAGCAATTCGATGATAGAGGGGCAGAAAAACCTGTGCTCGTCTCAAAGGTGATTCAATCATCACGGCCAGTTGGCTAATATTGTGTGATTCATAATCAAAACCGCAATTATAGACCGGCAAAAATTGGGATTTGAGCGAAAGCCCTGCAACAACTGCACTTGAGTTTTGGTAACTTTGTTTAGTTGTTTGTTTGTTTTCTTTTATCGAATATTTTGATATTTGTCTATATTTTGTAATCTATTTATGTACTTAATTTAACTTTGTGATGATAATAACTGTGTTGTAAATAAAACTGTAGCAAAACAACAACGTATTGATTGGTTTATAATTTGTATTGATATTTAAATTGATGAAGTATAAATCACGTAAAGTGTCGTGGTGGATATGTAGGTAAAAGTAATGAAAAAAAAAACGATACGAAATTTTCATGATGGAAGTTAACGGTAGAACTGCTAGAAGAACTATATAAAGTGTTAACAGAATGATGTCAGTTCAGCTTCATTCTCGACGTGAGTTCATTATTTGCCATTAACACATGTATTTTTTGATAACTGAGTTTTGTATAAGATATTTGGGAATGTGTTGCATAATTATATTTTGTTCTGTAAGTTATGAAGCTGTCAGGTACCAGAGAACAGAACTTCCGCCTCCCAACTCATCTTTGAGAGATGGACGTCATCGTGTATAGGCCTATTACTTACGAGGAAATACGCAACTTGAATACATTCTTAGGACTAAATTGGACTATGTAATACTTTATTTACAACGATGTTTCTATTATTATTGATTGTTTGCCTATAAGTTAAGCGATATTTGGAAAAGGATGACTTTACTCATGAAAGCAAATCGATGTATATAACAATCGTGCTTGGAGTTCCTGCCTGATGATTGGTATAATTAGTAATCGATTAATGTTATCATTTTCTTATTTTCCTTGTTTTGATTAATGAACAACTTGTTATTCGATGTAAGTTTCTGTATCAATATTATTTGGATGTACTTTAATAAAGAAAATGTCTCTTATGCCTACGTATTCCTGAATGAATATACACACGTGAATCACTCGACTGCATGAAATACGGGATAGACGAAAAAAAAAAAAAAATCCACATACAATTCAGGGGTAGTGACACACAGGGGTGTATCCAGGATTTTTTCTGGGGGGGTCGTAATCAAAATTTTTGGACCTTTACCTTTGCGAGGGAGCGGAGCGACCGAGCGGGGGGAGGGTGTGGGAGGGGGGTGTCCCCCCTCCCACGGTAGGGAGTTTTTGAATTTTATATTTTAAAATGGGGCCATTTGGTGCATACAAAAGTGACTTTTTCGCAGTCCCTGCAATGTTCATGACGTATTGTCATGCACTTGTTTTTTTGGCAAACTGAAATGGCAGGAACTTTTAAATTCAACTCATTTTTTTTTTTTTTTATATATAGGCCTACTTCATTCACTGGTCGCACTCATGTTGGACCAGTCAAATTCCCATCACTTTTTCGTACCAGGTTAAGATATCTAAAATGCTGACTTGCTAAAATGTAAGCCATGTATACAAAGGACCTCTTCTATTTAAAACTATGAACTTGGGAACGTCATCAGGTACTTTCAATATAGACCCCTTATAATGTACCATTTATGCTAAATGATTTCCATGATTATTACGATTTGATAAATTATTTCACAATCCATAGCTGTGTTTAAACCTTAAGTGCTCTTTCTTTTGTTTCTACAAACGTTATGAAGAACAATAAGTTCTCTCTATACTTCGTTCTTTAAAACATATATAGTGAAAAGTGAGCAAAGAAAATGGAAACCCATTTTCTTTGCTCAAGGTTTTCGCTTCTTAACATTCGTTTCTGGTCCATTTTCCCTTTGTTTTCATTGTATTATATAATATACATATTATTATTATTATTATCATTATTATTATTATTATTATTATTATTATTATTATTATTATTATTATTATCATTATCATTATTATCATTATTATTATTGTTATTATTATTATTATCATTATTATTGTTATTATTATTATTATTATTATTATTAATATCATTATTATTATTACTATTTTTTTGCTTTCTAATGAATGCTGACTAAACATTCCGGCTTTTTTTTTTTAAAGCAACTCAATTTCAATTTCAATTTCAATTTATTTCACAAACCATTCACATGTGTCACAAACCGCTTTTGGGGACAAGTATATTGTTTTGTATAATTACAACAAATTGAACAAGGTTGATGTTTACATGGAATGTTGCACGTGGGACCTTGAGAAAGCGTAGCTTGATGAACAAGGTCAGCTAAAAAAAAAAAGAAGAAATATTACATGTAGATGAGTGGAAGTGATATACAGTGTATTGCAAAGTAAATGAAGGGCTGAGGTGGGAATTAAAAAAAACAAAAACAAAGGGAGGGGAGGGGAAGGAGAGGTCAGAAAAGAAAAAAAAATGGAGAGTAGTGACATGTACAGTTCAAGTATAGTTTATGGGTGAAAATACACACATTGGTCATTAATTAAAGGTCATATTATCATCAATCAACATAAGATGCAAGGAGATGTTTTTTAATAATCTTTGCTTGAATACAGATAAACTGGGGGCAGAGTTGTAACATCAATTGGCAAATTGTTCCAAAGCTTAGGACCAAAAAAATAACAGTGTTTTGTGCAAATGTGGTGCGTGTACGAGGTATATGGAATAAGTTTTGCTGACGAGTAGAGTAATTGTGAACATGACTGTTCTTCTTATATAAAACAGAAAGGGCAGTATGACATTCATTCACATAGGTTTGATACATCAAACATCAAAGATGGAAAACATAAAAATCATATATTTTCAGTGATTTTTTCTCAAAAAATATATTTGAAGTGTAACGCATAATTTCAAAATGTCAATGTCTATTGAATTAAGTGTAATCGCAAAGATAAGAAAAGGAAACAGAAAGAAAAAGCCACTCCCTTCCTCAGAAACACATTTTCTATACACCTGCATTGAATTCCACTCCCTCCAACTTCACCTCGCCTCCGCTTTTCCCTTGCAACCTTCCTCACCCCTTGTAGGCCTACACTGTATACTACCAATACAGATAGATCTACTCAAGTTTTTCACGAGAAAACACCATAAATTTTTATAATTTTCATGACGAGCAAGGAGGAAGTTTTTTTTTCCCTTATATGTATATTAAAACTTTAAAAAAGAAATGATAATTTCGATCCTTTTATTTTCATGACAATATGACAGGAGAGAAGAGTGTAATGATCGATTCCAATGTATTTGATCGATATAGAGCAATTAATCGTTTTCAAAACGATGGAAAAGAAAATGTCCGCTTCGGTGAAAGATTTTCCGCATACTTGTGTAAAGTGACAATTCAGCTTTGAAATCACCTTTCAGAATCATTCTATTTTATGAGAGATCGTGAGAAGGTAAGTATTGTCGTATACAGGAACACTCGGAACGTGATTTTTAGTAGTAGCACCGACAGAAAATTGTGGTCACCATGTTTGTGTTGGCGCGTTCTAATTCTGCACTAACTATACACAGCCCAGTCGCGTAGCGTATTAACAGCGTCTGGTCGGGCTAATTCTGCACGTATGGTATGGATCTGTTACATGGATGTGTAATAAAGTAACGTGCAATTTGTCCGCTGCTGCCAGTGTACTGACTTAGACGTGTAATTATGCAATCCGCCATTGCGTGCTATACTGTAGGCCCTACTTGGTGCTCCCGGTGGGCTGAACAGTGACAGTTTAAGGCCTATAAATGAGTGTTAACGGTAGCCTTTTCGGACACGATTACCAGACTGGCTACTCCGAATCCTGCTCCTTCACCGTGACATTTTGGCAAATATGGGTAGCCCGTAAAATGGCGTAGGGACCTAACGTTAAGGTTAACGTTTGCGAACAACAAACTCTATCGCCTGAGCTCTGTAACCTGTTAGAGTTCATGACTACCGTCTTTTTTTTTCTTCTTTGAGAATGTTAAAATTGATATAACGTAGCGTAAATAGGCCTAAGGTAAAATAATAATAAAAAAAGCAGTAGGGCCCAACTGTTTGGGTCTAACCGTTAAGTTAGTTGGACAACTGACTGAGTGAGCTGAGCTGAGCTGAGTGTGGGATACCGGGAGTGATCGAGAGACATCCAACTGTTTTTTTTTTTTTTTTTTTTGTTTAGTTTAGTTTAGTTTAGTTTTTTTTTTTTTTTTTTGGGGGGGGGTGCAAGAAAGTGAAATATTGTTTAAAGTACACCAGTGAACGTTTCAGAAGAATAGGAACTGGCATTCAGAGTGGGTAAAGAAGTTTTATATCCATGCAACTAGACTATTTTTTGTTCTCGAACAGTTGATTACGAATATGCAAATGAGAGAGCTGGTAACATCACCTCACATTGAAGTCACAATTTTCCATTGATTGTCTAACAACCCCCCCCCCCCCCAAAATTAAATTTGACTTGGTACAATGGTAGGTCTGAAGGTAGATATGTTGAAAATGCTTGGACATTAATAAAGGGGTGGTGTAGGATCCTAGTATTGGCTGAGATATGATTCAGTTACATTTTTGCAAGATACATGTAGGCCTACTTATGGAAACCAAACCACTTTATGAAAATGTTAAAGAGCATACATTTCTAAGAAGAATTCAAGGTTTATTTGATGAAACCAAAAGTGACAAAATTAAATTTGACTTGGTAGGTCTGAAGGTAGATATGTTGAAAATGCTTGGACATTAATAAAGGGATGGTGTAGGATTGGCTGAGATATGATTCAGTTTTTACATTTTTGCAAGATACATGTAGGCCTACTTAGAAACCCAACCGCTTTATGAAAATGTTAAAGAGCATACATTTCTAAGAAGAATTCAAGGTTTATTTGATGAAATTGGTTTTGAAATGGCCGAGATACCCAAAAACAAAGTAAAACAAAGTGATCATAATAAATGGTGGGCCCCACCTTTATCACTTTGTTTTGGATACCTCAAGCATTTCAAAACCAATTTTCATCAAATACCGTACCTGGTGAATTCCTCTTAGAATTAGAATATGCTCTTTTGTATTTCATAAGAAGTTTCTCATTTTCTCAAGAAATCATCATCAAAAAGCGTTGGAAACCTGAAACCCCATATCTCAACCGAAAACTATACCAGCCCTTTAAACTCTCAGGAAGCACTGTAACCATGGTAACAACATTCTCCTGATTCTCTATCACCAAACCATTTAAGAGACTAGAGGTTCAACATGGACGACTTAGGAGATCAGACCAGGGAGGAAGACCATCTGGAGCTGCAGCAGGAGATCCAGCAAATCCACAGGGTGCTGGGTGAGAGTATCGACGGGGAGGAGGATGAGGACGCTTCCTCTGATGATGAGGATGAAGATGACGATTCAGATGATGATGAGGATGTTCTTGTAATGGGTGAGCTTACAGAGCTGTAATCTTCAATGGGATTATGTGTAGTATTTTCATTTCTGGAGAAAACATAAAGACCTCATAGGTGCCCATCCCCCCCCCCCCCCCCCGAGACACACACCTGCATACACTGAAACACATCCATGGGCATGTTGAAATCTGATACTGTTTTGTTTTTTGTTTTTTTGGGAAATTCGGAAATACTCATGACCAGTACATTTACAAATGCACACAAAAATACTTCTATACTCAGAATGTAGAGTGTCTTGTACGGTGTATTGATATTCTGTTAGTTGACAAGTGTATATTATGTGTGTATTGGAATGATAGCTAATCTGCCATAAAGAGGAGACAATGTTGAGAACTAGCATTTTGATTCTATTTTGTTCTTCTTTGTAATTATGAAGTATTACCGTGCTGCAACATGGTAAAGTCTTAACACTGTTTATTTATCACCATTCATTTCCAGACCTGGATAAAAATGAACGCATATTAAGAAGTGTAGCCCAACTCCAGAAGAAGGTCAGTATATTTAAATGACGAAGAAAGGTTGTAAATTTGTTGGAGGTTACATTAAAAAATCTCATGGAAGAAGAAAAAAAGAAGAAAAAAAGAAAGAACCCCCCCCCCCCCCCCCACCAGAACACATACACTGTAGGCTTGGTATTACCTTCTCATGGCAAAGCTTAAAAAGATGTATGGTTGGGTGTTCATAATATCGGACACCTAACGTTTTTCTATCAATAGAAACGTGAAAAATCTCACAATTTGCCTGAAATTTTACTCACGTGTGGAGAAAATACTCCGGATTCACAAGCGCGCACTGAAAATGCGATCTGAGGTACGCGCTCTAGATGGCGGCTTCGAACGCGTGGGGTGTCATTTTTTCCGCACTCAGTTGCCGGGCTCATATCGACCGACCACCCCGCCCTCTATTGACAATACGTATAAAGCGTACTTAAACGCGTTTTTTCGACAAGCTGCTGTTTTTTTCTAGTCATAATTTTTCCCCCAATAATATTTGAATATATTTTGAATCCTTCGATATTACTTTTGAAGGACTGTTTGATGAATTTGACTTGATTTTTCATTAGGAAACTTTTCATCGTAATTGAAATAAATTAGATGAGTCGGTTTGTTTTTTCACATTCATTTCTCGTTTCTGCATCAACTCGTACGGTCGTAGCGGGCGACAAAATGTTTATGTCATGTGATATATATGTGTAACGTGTGTGCGTGCACGATCGTACAAGCGGCGGTGACAATTTTGCGGTCAAAATCGTCAAATTTATTACGGAAGGATACTCTACATCTAACAACGAGTCAGCAAAGGTAGGCCTAGTTATATGTAGTTACACGATAAACCTTAGGTCTATTCGTTTTTGCTAAATTTCGGTAATTTAGAGGGAATACTTAGTTGTTTTCGCCACATTTTACTCGGTAGCGTAGCCCAGTGAAGAATCGAACACCGTTGCGCGTAGTCCCATGCGTACATTTTCTTTCTGTACGCGCAATGCCATTATAATGCGCGGTCGGTCGTTATGGACCCGGCCGGTGGGTTGGACCCCTACCATACAGTGAATAACATGTAATCATCATTTTGTTCTGTTTTGTTCTACTTCTAATGAACACCAGGATTTTTTTTTTTTCAGAATTATATTATTGTTTTTCTTTTCCATCACTGAATATCAAGAAGTAATTATTCAAATAAAGAGAGTGTAACCTAAAGTTTTATCAGACTCTTTTTTTTCATTTTTCATAGTTAGATAACAAACAACTAAAAAAAATAACACATAAGGGACACTCCAATGTCAACTGGAGGTGATAGAATTTTATCTTATGGGTAAAAAACAAAAAATTGAAAGGATTATACAGTGGACTCCCATTATAACATGTAGTCCTCATGGACTGGCAGTTTTCTTTCACTACCGGTATATCAAAATTTAGTTATAACTGAACAAATAAACAGTAAAAGACATGAGTGGATAATTGTGCGGCCTAGATTCTTCTTTTGTCGTAACAGGAATTATATTATAACCGTTTTTGTTACAACAGAGGTGTACTGTAGCAAGTAAATGAAAACACTGAAACTACAATTTTCCAATTTTAGGCAATTATTCTTTGGCTGTACCATCTTATTTATCTGTTTATTCAGCGTTATTGTCTGCTGTTCTTATAAGCGGGTTGCATGACATATCAAGTTTTGTTGTTTATTGAGCGTAGATCAGCATAGAGGTCTCTCCTGCTACCAGCCGTCCCCTTGAGGTGCCTGCCGAGCCCCCGAGAGACCTGGAGCCAACGGCTGAGAATCTTCTGCAGCTGAACCTAAGCTACCAGGACCAGCTGTGCAGTGTGCTTGATCTCATCAAGGAGGTCAGACAAAAGAACCACATCACTCAGGTAATGGCCCCCCCCCACCTCATCACCTCCCCTTCCTCCCCCCCCACCCCCCCCCCCCCCCCCCGCATCACAATTACACAAGACTTCATAGATTTGTCACTTACAGCTTTAATCATTAAAAATGTGATTTTTTTTTTTACCTCATGTTTGCTCTCATTTTAATAAGCTAAAATGTAGTGACACTACATTGCACAAAACATACTATTATTTTGATGTTTGTAATATATTCACACATTTTGTTTGGAAATGAAAATAAAAGAGGAGTGAATGAATAGTTCTCAGAAGGGCTCAAAATTCATCTTCCGCCTTGTGGAATTTGCTTGCAATATATAAAAAAGCTGTAAAAAAATACTTGTCTGGCTGACACTACTTGCCAGGATAATGAGTTGTTTTCGAGCGTGTTGAGATCAAAAGTGTGTAGTAATAAGAGTCTTTATATGCAACTTTTATTTTTGAAACACCCATCCTGTCCAGAAGTGGGTAGATATAACACTATAAGTGTGTGATGATCGAAATACGCCCTATATCAGTGAATATGGTCTACATTCAGTTTTAATCAATGGTATGTTCTTTTAATTTGCAGGTTGTCAAGTCTGATGTGTATTTCCCATTAAAATTCTTTTGTTTTATTGGCACTAGTGTGACCATGGATGTAGGTGTGACACAGCTCCTACTACTTAATTATGCCAATTCAATACAAGTAAACTGTAGCTTTATTCACAACAACTGCAGCCTTTGTACCGAGGATTATAAAAAAAAAAAATTGTTTGTGACAATTTGTGTAATGTATTGGTGTTATAATTCAAGCTTTAAAGTGATTTTACATGTCGAGTTGCTTCAATGGTACCCTTGGCATGAGAGTAATGAGATGTGAGAGATTAAAAAACAAACATACACACACTCACACTCACACACTCAAACACACACACACACATACACACACACACACACCATTTATTGACAGGCTATCTTCTCTCTTTGACTTTGATTGCAGAAAAAAGTGTCTGAAAAGACCAGGTCCTTAATCAAAGGAACAAGGCCCATGTTGCACTTCCAGAAACACTACTTTTCTGGAGAGAGAATGCAGGTAAGTTTTAAGTGTAACATGATTTCTCAGTCACTCTGCTCAGCACTTTGCCTGGTGCATATAGATGCCAACCAAAGGTTGTATACTATAATGTCACTGAGGAATAGACAGTGTCAATTACTTCCATGTAGAACTTAAATCTACGAGTTGTCCTGTCTTCTTATTTTGTTGATGTAATGAAAAGTGACCATTCCTATTTGTGTGAGCATCGGTACTAAAGCGTGTTCATAGAAATACTTTTTAGATCTCCAAGCAACATAATTTGGTTTACAGCATTGCCATCAATTCTCCTGCTTTGCTTTAATAAACATGTCATACATAATAAAAATAATAATAATGATAATTATCATTATTATTATTATTATCATTATTATTATTATTATTATTATTATTATTATTATTATTATTATTATTATTATTATTATTATTATTATTATTATTATTATCATTATTATTATTATTATTATTATTATCATTATTATTGTTATCATTACAGATCAGCAGTTGCGATCTTACAAATTTCATTTGTAGGAGATTGAAAATGAAGTGATTATAAGGAGAAGTTAAAGTGCACTGATGCCAGGGTATACTTCAGGGATCTTGTCCCTGTGATATGATAAGACAGATAGTGCCATTGTTATGTGTAGTTTTTTTCGCACAGCTGGATCGTTTCTTTACAGAGATACAATCAGCATAATCTTTAAAATGTTTATTGATTGCATGCCCCATTATTGCTATTTTTTTTTTTATTGTGAATAATCACTTAATGATTGTATAATAGTGTGCGCTGAGAGTATGTAGATCTATGCTTCAGTCTATGTGTGCGGATGTGAACATGCAGAATTTTTTGTTTTAAATTATTCTAGAAGTAGTCATGTGGATGATAATATGTCTGACACTTCAACTTATGTTCCTAGTTCGAATGTATTTTATGTAATTGCAATGTATTATGGCCTTTGGGCTGCGATTTTGCAAATTCTACCAATTAAACCATTCCAATAATAATGATAATGATGTGTTTGATCTTGCATGTGTTGTCTCTTCTATTGAAGACTGCTCCACTAAGTGATGAGGCAAAGCAGATCAAAGCACATGAAATTCAAAATCCCTTTGTTGGGCAACTAAGAACATGTAAGTGACTGAGCACATTTTCTATCGATACTATTTTTGCCGTCATCATAATCAATGATGATCATCATCATGCCCATACTCTACATGTAATCCTCCTCAATAATCATTCACATGATCAAACAATATTTCCCTAAATTGAGGATGTTATCATCACCATCATCATGACCTTTCACCCCAACCTGTCAACATAATTATTCACCTATACCATCCACAGCACTAACATGCTCACACTCTCTCCCTCTCTCTTTCTTTCTCTTTCCCGCTCTCTCTTTCCATAACTTTTTATTCCATGAGCCTCACATACCTGCCAACTGTTCAGTTTTAATCTGAACATTCAGATTTTTCACTGAAAGAAAACACATTAATTTCAGTGTGTTCTGATTTTTTAGAAATATCTATTAATAGTAAATCATAGGAAATTTATGAAAGTTCAGATTTTTGAATAATTTTTCTTTATTAGTTCAGATTTATTAAGTCTCAGGGTCGGCAGGTATGGCATCATGTTGGATACCCATGTTTTCTTTTATTGCATTAATTTCTTTCATAATTGATTTCCCAACAGTCAAACTTTGTGCTTGTTGATAGCAATCATTCTGTATGGAAATTAAAATATGTAATGCGTATGATTGTGTTACAGATGTATTAATATTAACGAAAATTGTTGAAAATAGTCATAGTACTGAGTAGTACCATATTATTGCAATGTTAATGAAGCTGCTGAGAATTGATGTACTGGTAAATAAGTGCCAGACAGACAGTAGATCAAATGAAATCAGATCAAATCAGATCAAATCATTATTGTTTGCATGACTATCACCACCTTAACTACCCTAGTCAGTGGATTCTCACTGACTGCTGCATGAAATCTCCTTGATTGAGATGGGTGAAAGTTTGCAGCCCTTGTACGGCAATCATCAAGTGTCTTGATGTGAATACATTGGAAGCACCCTTCTTCATATTGCAATTTTGGAGCATTACTTGAATCGTTTCCAACAGGGGCCTTACTCGTGCTCCTGTTTATGTAGATTGTGCTCTCTTTCTGTCAACGTCAATTGCCGTTCCGCAGGGACGGAGGAAGAAGACACCTCCCTCTATGAGGGGGTGCGTAATGATGGGCTCCAGCGGTGCATGCAGCCGCTGATGGCCAGGCAGGAGCTGCTGTTTGAGAAGCGACAAGCCGCTGAGGAGGAGGAGAAGAGGACCCTCACCAAGGAGATCAACAGCATCATTGAAAAACTGGAGGAGATGAAGTAAGGGGGAGAATTTTGATTGAACTTTGACCTTTTTATGCCATTTTATTTTATAGCCAGTAGGAAAGAAGTTAACCCATTGAGGATGGGCTGATTTTGCTATAGCACGCATTTCCCATAGACATCACTGGAGACTCGTTCTCAACGGGTAAAGTAAATGCTTACAGATCAAACAGCCACAAGGCCAACAGTTCTGTGCCATTGGATCTATATGTACGCAATGAGGACCATACGTAATATGGGTACATGTACTACCATGGCTGACTAGGGACTTTCACTGATGACCTTGCAATTTAGAGCTCATTCAGAACTTAATCTTTGAAGTAAGCAGGGTTATTAGGAAATAATAACCCTGAATTAGGTTCACAATCAAAAATTCTAAAAGTCCTCCGTATAATATTTTGAAGAGGTACCTGAGCTGCTTAACCCTAACTAGGCCGGGCTATTCAGGTAGATGATAGAGCCGGGGGGGGGGGCCTCCCATGCCCCCCCCTCCAGATCTCGGCCGTCGACCGCGCGATCGCGACGAAAATTGGCACATGCATTGCCTATGATGTAATCTAAAGTACCATGAAGTTAATTTTTTCAAAAATTATCATTTACACTAAATTATGCTAATTTATGCATAATGATGCATGAAATCAGACAATTTGGTATAAATCACTAAATAAAGCTCAAAACAGGCACATTTTTTGTGTAAATATTCTTTTTAGTGTCCTTAGCAAATGTAAGAGAAGAAAATTGCGCAATCAGAAAAAGTTTCCTAAGTATTTTATTGTTTTTTGAATTTCTTATGTATTTCTTTGTTTTTTCGACTTTATGTTTTTCATTGTTTTTTCGATGAAATTTGTCCGTGACATTGTTCCGAACAAGAAAATGCGTTATTAATTGATTTTAATCCATAAAACCCCAAAATAATCATGCTTTTATGAAATTTGCCTGTAAACACAGTTTGCATTGAAATTGTACACAAATTCACGTTTTTGAGCAATTTTTGGTCTGACATGCACGTGCATATTTATGCGCAACTTCGGAACCGCACACCCGGGCATCGCAAATTTGGTGTCAAAAGATGCGGGAGACTCGAAAGAAAAAAGTCATGAAACGTCGTGGCGATAGCTTCTCGCGATAGCGATACATCGCGCGAAACGTCGAGGGGGGGGCCTCGGAGGCCCCCCCCCCCCCCCCCCCCCCCCCCCCCGGCCTAGTTAGGGTTAACATAATTCCCTCACAGATGGTGTAAATATCAGTGTTGTTCTACAGGGCATGTCACTGACAGAGACCTTAGTTAATGACATCATGGCATGGTTGGGTGCATCAGCTGACATTAAAGAATGGGTCAAGAGAATCCTGCAATCCCAGTGGTTGAGAGCAATTTGTCAATTTTTATTGGCAGTACGCTTGATCACTGGTGATAGACGCAGTAAACATTTTGTCACGTGTACTTGTAACAGAGAGTCATGCACTTAGCAAAAGTGTTCATGCATTTAGCAAGAGATGGCTTGCTGTTCATACAGAAGGAACAAGTAGGTTGTGTTTGCACACTTAGCAAGCGTTTGCGCACTTGGCAAGAGATGGCTAGCCTGCATCAGTACCATGCATCAGTTAAAATTGTCATGCATTATTGATTACTGATGCGTGGTTTCATCTTTGGCGAGCCAAAAAGAAAGACTTGCAAATTGTCAGAAATATGATTAAAACAACAGATTTTGGGCAAAATTTGTCACCATTCTATAGAACAAATGACCTAGATGTCTTTTGTCTGAGTCAGAAGGAATACTGTGCATGTGGTAACTATGAAATTTAGCCTTAACCCACATGGCTTTGCCTCATGGGTTAAGCATTCCATAGTTGCCTTATGCACACAATTCCTGCCGATGCATTCAGACCTGTGCATCATTTTTATGTCGTGACGTCTTTTGTGAAATTATACATAGTTATTGAATGTATTCTCCTCAACCTGTAAAGCTGTTTGTAAAGTTACGAACAACTTATGAGCGACTAATGATCAGTTCTGATGTGCTATACTGATCAGAATTTCCATAATTCAGCACAAGAATTGATCACCAGTCGCTTGTAAGTCGTTTGTAAATTTACGAACAGCTTAATGAAACACCCCCCTGGAGTCTCAACTTGCAGTCTTGATTTAAACTTATATGAAAGTAATTTCCAAATACTTTCATGAGAGGTAATATTAGTTTTTAGTCTTTTCTTACATATATTTGCAAACAATAATTTCATCATTCAACACCGCCCTAAAATTCAAAGGCTGTGTAGAGTAATATGATTAAGATATTAACAAGGCATGTACCTAGCTGCAGGTAAGACAGGAGCTTACAGCTTATTAAAAGATTTTATATGAAATATCTTCAACAAATGCTGGTGATATATACCACTTTTCTGTGCAGTACCACTGCCAAGGAAGAAGAGCTACTTGGTGACAGACTGCGTGACGTTGATTGGCTGAAGATTTCATCACTTCATGTAAGTCTTAAGGCATACGAGTGGTCGACTGTGTCTAAGCTTTTTGTCCTGTTCGTATCACAAATGATAAGCTGTCCTTGTGAAAAATAATGCATTGATGGCTTCCATATCGAGCAAGTAATTAAGAATATCATCATTTCTTTCTTTAGTAAATTTTAATAGAATGAAAGTTTTATCGTTGAAAGTAAATGAAGAATGATTTGTCATCAGTTGTGAATCTATGGGAGTGTAAGGGGTTTAAAAATGCTTTGGGTTCTTTGTTTTGTTTTTGTTTTTTTTCTGTTGGGGAGAGAAGTGGCAACAAAAAAAATGAATTCAAATTTTTTTTTTTTTATACTTGTCAGCTGATTTAAATAATATTAATAGTAAAAATAGTGGCCTCTTATAATGCGCTGAAGTCCATCAGGAATGATGCTCATGGCAAGAGAAGTGGCAGCAGAAAATCTGGAGACCTTTTTTTTTTTTCTCTCTGTCTTTGCTTGTCAGCTGATTTTGGGAGATATGTGACAGCAAAAAATTTGAAGATTTTTTTTTTCTTTATATTACTTGTCACCATCCATTGTCATTGGATCGACCCCTGCCAAAGCTGTCAGGTGGAGTTTAGGGAACAACCTTTTCTATTTTCTTCTCCTCTTTAACAGCTGAATGGGCTAAGGACCAGCGTCGAGTGTCAGCTGCGCTGGCAGAACCACCTTCACCCGTCCGTCACGAACGGTCCCTGGTCTGTGGAGGAAGAGAGGAGGCTGGATGAGATTGTGGAGGAGCATCAGGGGCGGGACTGGAAAACCATCGCCGAAAAATTGGGAGTAAGCCAGTCTTCCAAATCAAAACCTATCTTAAAAGGGGAAGTTTTCCCAGACATGCATGTGGTTTGAGTAAATGCAGCAATATTAGTAGAAGGCATCATTGACAGTTTGAGGAAAATGTGACAATCTGTTGAAAAGTTATGAATTTTGAAAGTTTTGGTGGCAACAATGCTGGATGAGAAGACTGCAGCAGTCTGTGAAGTCAAAGCTTTTAACAGTGATATGAAGGAAGTATAACAAGAATGAAAGAAAATGTCATTTTTCTGGCATAATGAAGAGCAATTGGCATACTTCTTTTTCAGAATACATGGGAAATTATATTACCCTTAACATTTGTCAGGAACAAGGCAAAAACAATGTGCACTTTTTATAAAAATTACATTTTGTGGAATTTTTGTTATATTTTCTTTACTTCGTTATTCTGCAGTGACATCAAGAAGTGAAGTAGTCTTCTCGTCCAGCGTTGGTGCCTTCAAAACTTAAAAGATTCATTACTTTTTCAACAGATTTGTCAGAATTTCCTCAAACTTCATTTATGTGTTCTACTGATATTGCTGTATTCACTCAGTCCACATGTATGCATGGGGAAACTTCCCCTTTAAATTGATTTTATGAGCAGTCAGCAAGGAACCAGGTGTAGTCCAAGACAAAATCTTGCCCTCTCCCTTCCCAATTCCATCTTATCAAGGCATTGGTGCAAGGCTACAAATCAACAGCAAAAGTATCATCAGCAACAGAGGGTTTGTTTTATCTGAAGAAATAGCAGCATGTTAGAATATTTGCAATAGCTTTAAAAGGTTAGATAATGCATTGAGTTACTGAATCGCGGGATGCACTGTGCTGCTGTTTTCTTGTCGGCATTTCATAATGCAGCAGTGTAGATATTAGTATGTTTGAAATTCAAATATCAATTTGATTGGTTGTATACTTTTCCTTTTGATTTTACAAGATACAGATGCACATCTGTAAGGTTATACTGAATCTCAAAGTTTGTATAGATATAGGATATAGGCCATGAAAGAGGTTGAGAAGGTGCAGTAGAAATTATCACGGTTTGTTGGGGACTACTTAAATGTTTAAATGTGTTGACAAACTGCATAATTTCTTCTGTTCACATTCTTTCATGCATTCAGTGACTAGTTCTGTGCCGTTTCCTACCATACGCAGCTGTTGAAATACATATTTCCTTGATAATGTCTACTTTTGTGTCAAATATGCATGAGATTGCTCCAAGGAGTACCTGTTTCAAGTCGTATTTGTGTTACTCACTTTCTTTGCCCACTAGAATGTTATATGTTATAGCAAGAAAAACAGTTAGAGAATCCTTAATATTTTTTTTATCTTAGTATTGGGTCCATGATCATTTTCTTTTTCCCCCATTTTCATCTTTAGACTAATAGAGCTGCCTTTCAGTGCTTCACAAAGTACCAGGAGCGTGAAATATTGGCGTACACAAGACGGTAATTATCGTTGATGCCACTTCTATCCATTAAGACTCAGATAATCTGTTGTCTTCTTTTGCCTTTAAATGCTCCGGATTTAATAGAATCTTTCAAATGTTCTTTGTGCATCTTGATGAAATGAATTCAGCTTGGCCCCTTACCATGGACGTGTGATGGCAATTTTTGTACTTGCGCCTGAAGAAGAACAAAAATTGTCATTCAAGTCCATGGTAAGGGGCAAGCAAAATGTAATCCTCTGAGGGCATGTGTCAGTAGCTGCAGTCACATTGGCAAAAGATTCGTGAAGGTTAAGATTATGCAGTCTTTGCAATCTGTGGTCCTCCATCCACACTGGCAGCCAAACTTCTCCATCTTGAAGTTCTAGTGCATGTGTGCAAGAAAGAAGAAAGAGTACACCAGCTAATAATTGTGACTTAGCAATGCACACAAGTGCATCCCATTGAGGCACCACCCAAAAACCATCGATCAGTGCCACAAACAGATGGTGGACTGGTCATGTGACAAACTTTGCAAAATTTCAGTAGTGTTCAATTATCCCTAGTTTGCCAGTGTGATGGTGGCTACTGTAACCATGTGTCAGATGTGATGTAGATGTGAAAAATATAATTTTCAGTTCTCCCTTTAAATAATTTCTTTGACTTCATAGGATGTCTTCTAGTTGCTTTAGGATATGTCTATGTTTATAACCTCATTGCCTTAGGAAACCTCTGGGATCTTGTGCAAAATTTATAGAATTTTTTTGAAAGTCACAATAGCAGGCTAATTCCATGTTAAAAGTATGCCCATTAGACAAATATTGATAAATCTGTACTGCAATAGAAAGTTATATGGAAATATACCGGTGTGTTTTCTCCCAAATCTCTAGCCATAAGGTCATGATTTCATGTTCAATAACCTTGTCCTACCTTTCATATTAGTCCTTAACCCAAAAATTTGTTTTACTTTTTGTTTGTTTGCATACAGTTTTAATGTATTTCTTTTTCTTACATACTGCTCATATTCTGGCGTATTAAGACAGTCAAAGTAAAAGATATTTATGTGTGTTGATTTTCTTCTGTTTGAGTGTGGAGTTATGGAGTGCAGGAAAGTATGTTGTCTTGAAACTGAATAAATTTTTTTATCATCCAAATCTTTACTTTCTGCTATGCTGTCCAGACCTTTCACTAGGGAAGAGGATGCCCTTCTCACGGAGCTGGTCAGACGATTCCGGATTGGATCTCAGATTCACTTCAACAAAGGTACAGTAGGGAGCAGTTTTGTAACTACAAAACTTATGCTGTGTTTACACCATGTTCCCGGCGACCACGGCAGCCCTGTTTGCTCGAAACGTAATGCACCATGGGTAGATTGGATATTCTCCTGTTTTTTCCCTCAGTATTCTAGTCTTGGTTGTTCCAGTCCTCGCTCCGGTGAACATGTAGCTTTCAGATGTCAGACAGCGTCTGGTCAGGCTAGACTACATAATATTTCCATTGTGTCCCACTACGAACTGCCTCCAAGTTTTGTTATGACCTGTTATATACTGTCACGCTTTGTTGCCTTCACTCCATTTTATTACAGCCTACAAGGTTTCTCATAAGCAATGGGACTGCTGTGGCAACTTTTTTGACAGTCGAAAAATCAGACATTTTACATTTTCATTTTCTTCTTGAGAACCCCATGACCGATTTTCACCAAACTTGGCAGGTAGCATCCCTAGGAAGATACGCTTATCTCAATATGTTCAAATGGGCACCATGCCCCACCTGGGGTCCCCCAGGGAGCCCAAACCCCCAAAATTAAGAAATCTTTAAAAATCTTCTCTAGAACCAGAAGTGATAGAGCTCAATTAATACTATGAGTTATGACATTGATGACTGTAGTTTCAAGTTTGTTCATGGTGGAATTAGGGGTGCCCCTCTTGGGAACGAGGGGAGGGGTGGTGAAGATTCTGTACATAATGGCCTATGGTTCCCTGAAAGGTACAGCAATATTGCTCTCATTTCAATAAACAACTTTCTAAATAATGTAAGATTGCCCACTGCATGTTAATTTTTTGTCTATTATAAGTTATGTTTATTTAATAGCCTATTCACCTGTTGAAGACGAGTCCCGAGTATACTCGGTCAGTTGTCTTTGGGAAACGTATGTTGTCGCAAAATCAGAGAGAATGGTGTAAGAGAATGGTGTATCACAGAAGTACTTCTGGCATGCTTCTGTTGACCTTTGACCTCTTTCAAATTACATAATCATATATCCTATATGGATACAAGAAAATATTTAACTGTGAAAATAAAATGGACAGGCGGTTTTAGGCATTTTATGGAGTAATTAGACGGGTGGTTTCCAGCATTTCGGTGACTATAGGGTGAAGTCGGGACTAATGTATGTAATGCTGATGTGTATCAAGAACTTGCCATCTCTTTGAATGTTCTTTTGACCACAGTGGCCTATTTCATGGATCAGAGAGACAGAAGAAAGATTCATGAACGATGGATCAAGAAGTTGGACCCGAGGTGCAGGTCGGGATTCTGGACAAGAGAAGAGGACGAGGTAAAGTCTGACCGTTGACTTGCAGCAAATAGTAAAGGCCATGGTAGGACCCTCTGTTTTGAGTCAGTCAGTGTCACAATAAATTTTGAAAGTGCTGTTTTACTAGTGGTTTCACCAATCATGCCCTGAAGCGAGACTGGCTAGGGGGAATCATGGAAGATACTCCAGTCTCATGAATGGACTTGATTGAAGCATTGGAGACCTTCCCTTATATGTTAGGTATTGTTGGTCCTTCTTTACTTTGAGAAGAAATGCAAAGCAGCAGTCATGTACGTTTGTGCCTCCATATATTATCATGTACTGGATGAGAAATTCATGTTAGGATATACTGGGTGTTTTGCTCTGGCAGTGTCTGCGGAAAGGCTTGGAGCAGCATGGACTCAAGTGGTACAAGGTGGCACAAGAAGTGGAAGGCAGATCGTCAGCACAGTGCCGTGACAGGTGGGAGACCACAGCCGCATTACAGGGGCATTCCACATGATTTTCATAATTTCACATCATGTAGTACATAAATCAGGGAGGTGTTACACAGATGGAGTGGCAACTCTTCATAATTCATGCAAACACATGTTTTTTTTTTGGGGGGGGGGGGGAGGGGGGTTGAATCAACTCCCCCTCAACATTTTTGGTGACTATTCCGCCACGCAAAATTTTTTGACCGTGCCGTTTGCTGACTTTTTACTTTTAAGTCTCGCGCATATTTTGACACCATTTTTGCGAAAATCGTGCATACCGTTGCGACGCTGCATGACCTTTTATATATGCCTGTCAGACTGAAAATGGCTCAAAAACGTGATTTTGTGTGTAAAGTCTATGCAAATGGAGGTTTCTCACCTTATTCATAAAGGCTGAAATCAATTGATTTTAGCATAATTATGCTTGGAAAAGGTTCTGTCATAAATTTTGCAGAAAAAAAAATGATAAAAGAAAAGTTTGAAAAACAAAGAACTACATAAGAAATTCATAAAATAATAAAATACATAAGAAATTAAGTTTGATACCGGATTTTTTTTTCAAGTACACTGTTAGGAATACTACAAAGAATGTTATCACCAAAAATTAGGATTCTAGGAGCTTTACTTTCTGATTTAGAGCAAAATGTATGATTTTATGCATATATTAGCATAATTGATTAGTATAATGAAAATTTTCATTTCTTTTTGTATAATGTGGTAGATTACACCACAGGTAATGCATGTGCAAATTTTCATGGCGATTGCGCGATCGACGGCCAAGATCTTGGGGGGGGGGGGGTTGAATCAACCCCCCAAAGATTTGTCTATCTAAAAATGAAATAAGGTTTGTAATTCTGAGGGTTCATTAGTATGCACTTTCTGTGCATTTTCAAATTATCAAAATGAACCTTATTTGATTTTGAATGAACAACCCTTATTTCACTTTTGGATTAACAAACCTTTGGAATAGTTAATCTTCAGAATAAGAAATTTTTGGAATAACGCCACAAATGTTCAGATTTATGAACCCTATTTCATTTTTCGAATAATTAACTTGTAGGTATAGGGAGATTCTATGTTTTGGGGTATTGAACTTTTGAAATAATGATCATCACACATTTTATCAACTCAGGTCTACATCCTTCTTCTGTGTTTTGTCATTTCTGTGTGTTCATCTACTTAAGCTAATGATTGAAATGGGTGTTGTGTACAAAGAAAATTCGGTGTTGATTTTAAAAAAAATCTTTCTTGATGCTCTTGTCCAGGTGGCTGTACACCCTGAACCCAGGGAACAGAAAAGGACGGTACACCCTTAAAGAAGATCTCATCCTTCTCGAATCGGTGAAGCAGTATGGTGTTGGTAAGTGAAAGCCCTTCAATTTGCCTTCCCCATTTAATCTTAATTTTTTTTTTTTTAAGGAAGTTTTTACCTCATAGACACAATTTAACCATCCTTTAATTATATACAACCTCATTTTAGACAATTAGCTGCCATGAGCTGTTCATCCACTTTGCTGATTTCCTCTTGAATCAGTGTATCCTTGCTTTACTATCTAACTTTCGACTTGGCTTTGGAATCCATGCTGTCACTCTTCCCTCATATTAAGAATTGACTTGTGTTAAAGCTTAAGTAGTTATTCTAGAGCAGGTCAAGAAAATGTTGTGATTTCGTTGGTCAAGACCTCTATGTTGGTTTTTGCTGGCTGCACATTGCAGCCACTATTAACAAGTTATCATGCAAGAGCTTGCATACTTAAGCGAGCATTCACAAGTTCAGTTAAAAGAGATGCCTAGTGGCTAGCTAACCGTGCATCTAGTAAATTTATGTTGCGTCCAGTTATTACTGGATGTATGTCTGGAAGTTAAGGATACACGGCATGCATCCATGGCTAACCAAGAGGAAGTGCATCCAGTAAATTTGCTATTGGGCTACATGATAAAAAAATGGATTTCTGGTGAAAAATCTGTCCCCTGTTCTGTAAAACAGATGATGCACATGTCTTTACATATGACAGTAGGAATAGTGTGCATATGGTTACTATGAACTCTAGCCTAAACTCACTCAGCTTTGCCTCATAGTTACCTTACATACACAATTCTTACTGACACGCTCAGACCTGAGCATTATTTCTATATTATGGTATGGCCCCCTGAAGTAACTACACTTTATAAGTAAAGAAGCTCTCCTAGTTTGGTCACTCATCTGGAGATGTTTTCAGTGTAAGTTTTATCAAAATTCTTTGAACGTTTTTGCAGTGTGAACATTTTGATGCCTACAAGGCAATCAAAGAGACGGTGACATAGCTTGATCTTGTAATTAATCTAGCCACCGTACATGCATGGACATAATATGCCTAGTCCTGCATGTAAATGGTTATTCATTTGTGCTTGACATAAAATTGAGTTTATATCACAACTATTCAATAGAATGTTGTTTGCACTGAATGGTCAGTGCCTGGATGTTTGGTCTCACAGAACACTTTGGAGACGTGATCACCGAGGAGTTCTTTTGTCAGTTTGAATCTCCATCAGCAACATGTTATTGTTGCTTTTTCACCTGTCTCAATTAGGTTGCTGGGTGCAGGCAGCTAGAGCACTTAGCCAGTTCTGCACAAGGACACCAAATTCAGTTCTACATCGATTCAACAACATGGTAAGCCTGAACATTAAAATAAAAAGAGGATAATGAAAAGGAGGATAATGAAATAGATGGTGAATAGGATATTTCAATTTATTCATTCTCCTCCTGTCTGATGTGTCACATGGATCATTTTAGTGCTACATAATCATTATGTTGTGAAGCTAATGCCCTAGAAGATAATTTATATAAAGGCTGTGGTGCACATTGATTTATGGAGTTCATGATGTATGCTGGAGCTGAAGTCCAAACTTTAGATGCCCTATTTTCTTTGTGTAAGTGTGAGTGCCAAGTTTCTGTGTGTTTACTTACTTAGGATTCATGTGTTGCATTTACAAAGACACAAGTAAACATGATTCTTTATTGAGCCCTTGGTGCATCATGATGGATAAATGTAATGGTAATTGTATAAAAGGCTGTTGGTGATTTATGCACACACTTTTTGTTCTGAGAAAAGGCTGATGTTGCCAAAGCAGAATTGTTTATATTTCAGACGTGTCTGTGTTTTTCCATACATTGTATGCAAGTTGAAGATGTAACGACTGATTGCTGTTCCCATTCAATGCCCAAAACAAAGTATCAACAACAACAACAACACGGATTGAATTTATTGTGTTTTTTTTCCCCCCTTCCAAATAAGTGATTGTGTCTGTAATTTCTCTTTTTGTTCCCAGTTCCAAAACTTCTTCAAGAATGTGAAAGGCATCAGTCTGAGGGAGGGGACATCCTTTGACCTGCTGCGGGAGATGCCGTTGGAGAAAATCTTGGATGAGATGCTGGAATATCGGAAGAGCCAAGGAGAAAGGAAGGTAAAATCTCTTTTGGTATCATATCTCTGTAAAAGAGGACATAGGCAATGTTATGTGTCTTCTTTTGGTACATTTGTTATGTTATTCTATTTCTTCTTCAAAATTTGGTTTAATGTTGTTGTAGAGAATACCAGAAAAAAAGATAAGGATTTTATATCATTTTCATGATGTACATCCTTGTTGGAAGCAGTACGAAATTTGTCCTTGTAGCAATTAATATATCTCTCCAGAATGGTGTAAAGACAACAGTGTCGGTGCATCATTCCAGTACATTGTTAAGTGTGACATGTTCTGATAGAGAACACTTGGTAGGTCCCTGTCACATACACATATGCATGTTAAAGCTTGAGAAAAGTAACAAATAAACAAACAAACAAACAAACAAACAAACAAACAATGAGCCCTGAACATGTGAGCTTACTTTTCACCTTGTTAGTTTTGGCGCTCAAAGGGAAACGTACCCTCACCCTTCCAACTTGTCTTGTACTTGTCTCTCCTTGGCCTCGTCAGAACTCAGAAAAGGTGGATAAGAAATACCAAGAGCTGTACAAGAGCCGGCGTGCCCGTACCCTGCCCAGCCCCATGGGGAGAAAGAATGATGGTAGGAGGTGTGTGCAGAATGTGGATGAGAAGCTGCTTGCTGCCCTCAAGCCAATCGGATGGGCCAATCCAACTCCTGGTGCCTGCAAAAAATATGCTGGTAATTTAAAGAGGAAGAAGTCGTTGTTGGTTCAAGGGGACAGGGGAGTTCGAGCGCTCTAAAGTGAACCAAAGCGAACTGAATCACAGCGTACCGTACGTAATTGTACCAGATTTAGAGCGTTCGATCGCTCTGTGGAGAAAGCGTACCTCATGAGTTATTTTTAGGGGAGGCATGCATTTTGTAGCAACATGTTCATTCATCTGGAACACTTAACTAATTACAGATGTCCCAAACAAAGAGAATAAACTCTTTGTATTATGACGTATGTGCATGTTGTGCGCATTCTCACATACAAACTTTTGGTACACGTTTGGTACCATTTTGGAGCACATAGGGAAGTGGTCCACTTCTGACTCAGTTTCGCTCAGTACGATACACTTTAGGAGCATTCAAGCGCTCATCTGGCGCAGTTACCGTATGTTACAGTTTGCTTTAGGAGAGCGCTCGAACGCACCTTTTGTTAATATTATGTAACTTCTTACTCTAAGGAGTTTGAGCTTGGTCCCATTACTATCAAATTCTGCTATACCTGGATGTGGTATGTTCTGGTAACAAGTTCTGATACATGATGTCATATGTTATAAGCATTTATCAGCAAGTGAATATGCAGAGGTAACAATATAGAAAACAGTGATCATCACGTGGCGAAATTCTACAAGAAACATTGTGACCTTAAATTTACTTTGTTGACCAGCCATTGCAAGATAAATGGGTTCATGGTCAGTAAGGCAGCAGAAATGTCACCAATGCCATAGGGATATTTCATTAAGAATTGTGTCAGTGATTTTCACTGGCAAATTTGCTCTCAGCCAATCAGATGTAAGGATTTCAGTAGCTTAAAACAGTCATCTGTTAGCTGACAAGTTCCCTCAAGCGCTGCCCAGATTGTTAACGGTACAATAATCGAGCAATGCATTGCTGTCAGTTTGAAGTGTGAGTGTGGCCATTGAGGCCACTTATTCAGCAAAATAAGACTTAAAATTATATCACATTGGCATTTACTATAACAGTCAGACAGCCCTTAATTTCAAAAAGTGATATTTAGTAAAGATTTATGTACATGAATTTGAGATTTTCTCAACACCTCATCTTATTAGCATTTGTTGCTGTATGATAATGTCTTTTGAAAGTGTACAAACGGTAAAGATCCACATACTCCCTATTCATGTTATGTTCTAATGAACCTGCTACCAGTCTCTTTTTTACTCTATGACTGAAACGTGAAGTTTCAACGGCTAGAGTCTGGTGCATGCTATTAGTATGTTCTGAACACAAACTGTTTGAATTCTGACCTGAGACTTGTCTCCTTTTCATGATTCTTTCATCCATCTTTGTTTTGCAGCAAGCAAAAAGAAGCAGCGACAGGAACTTCGGGAGCGAATCCTAGAGATCATCATGAAGGTGAGACATCCAACTCTTTCAGGAAAACTCATCAAAAAATAACATTAAAGAACAAAACCATGTTCGAATCTTCAAGGGGTCTCTGGAAATATTCTGCCAACCTTACCTTGCCATACAGTGCACTCCCATTTTAACGAACATGGTAATAACGAAATTTCAGACATAGTGAAGTAAAATTCAGGGCCATATATATTTGTCTACATATTTTTATACACTCTATTTGTTCAGGTATAACAAAATTTTGTTATAACAAAAGAAAACTGCCAGTCTTGAGGACTTTGTTACAGCTGTAGTGTGGCCAAATGCTACCAGGGATGTATTACTTTCAAGTTTAGAATCAAATGTAGCTAGATTTGTTCGTGATCAGATGCTTTTATTTGGCCAATCAGGTGGTCATCATGAAATTTATATCATATCATTTCTCAGGATCGCAACTGATTGACAAAAATAATTGCCTTTCATCGACATATGTAAATAAGCACCTGTTAGCCAGTGTTTTAGTAGTAGTCATTAAAAAAAAAATAATAATAATGATTATGGGCATACACTCTCGGGTCGGACTATAACCAACAATCTCCTGATAACTGCACAGGCGAAATATCCACTAGACTACAGAGCTTTTGCCCAACAGATATTGCTGGTTCTGATCCTTAATAGCAGCAGGTATTGTTTGTTTATTCAAATTAATGAATTCTTGCATGGAGTTATGAATTGCTGCTTTGAGGTGTTTTCATTGCAACTGATTGACAAATTGCCCTTCATCGACGTAAATGAGCACCTTTGTTGAATAGATAAGCAGTACCAACTGCTATGGATGACCAGAACCAGCACTAGCTGTCAGGCGGAAGCTCAGTAGTCTATTTGATATGATGCATTTCTCATCAGGACAACCTGTGTATGTGTACCATTTTCGTGGCTACATTCGTGGCTACTTCTAAAATATTGAATAATTAGTGCCTATTCATGTAGATGAAAAGGAGTTTGTTAATCAATTGACGTAAAAATGCAAGAATTAATTGATTTCAGCATTTGTCAGGATTTCCAATGATCTCATCCGATTGTGCCATCCTCCAATTAAGCATCAAAATGTTCAGACAAAGTATGCATATACAAAAGAGATGTTAGCCAATTTGGAATTGTGATGTTGATTGCTGTCAAAATTAATTTTGGTGGTTTTCCCTGCCAGGCTTTGGCTATCAACATGGAGGGCAGAGATGATGTCATTGCATCCATGGCCAATCGTGAAGGGGTCTCACTGAAGTCAAAGAGTAAAGCAAAATCAGCTTCCTCATCTAAGGGCAAGTCGTCATCCGGAACTAAATCAGCTGTTGTGCACTGTAAAGAAGAAGAGGAAGATGACGATGAGGGCGATGATGAGTGCACAATCTTGGATCAGCTGATGAACAATGATAATCTGTTTTCTGATGTATGGAAGAACCAGAGTGATGAATCCAAAAAGCAAACCGAGAAGGGTCCTTTAGAATCAGGTCCGGCAGAATCAGGTCCACCTACCAGGTCTGCCCCAAAGCTTGAGAAAGTGGATTGCATGCCTACAGTGTCTGCGGTGATAAACAGGCCAAAGACAGTCAGAATGAAACTGGAGCACAGACGCACAGAGAGAGCATTCGGTAAAGGCGCCATATCAGTTCCAGGACAGGGATACCTTGTACCCTTAAACAATTACCTCAATCAATTCGGTGTTCCAAGATCTCCCTTCTTATCAACCATGCATGCGCCCACTTCAACTTCAGTGCAAGCGCCTCTTGTTCAAGGACTTACCCAAACTGAAGGTCTCACTGGGAAGACAGTGCTGCAGAACATTGCTCCTTCTCAGATTCATTCAGGACTTGCAGGACTGGGTGCCCAGGTTGGCCCCCAGATGTCAGCAAGGAATGTTCTCAATCAGCCAGGAGTCATTCACTTACCAGGGAAGGGATACCTGATTCCAATCTCCAAAGTTTCCCAACTTGCAGGAAGTGTGACGGGAGATGCAGTGCCACCAAGTGTCATGCTGGGACAGACCTTTCAGGGAGTAGCTCCGGCTACAAATGTGACAAACCCCATCTCTGTGACTTCACAAGCCTCAATCCATGCAAGCTTAGAGCAGACCAACCTCAGCCTGGCAAGCAATGTCCCTGGAAACGATCCAGTTGTTACTCAAACAGCAGTAAGTGAGGCTGTTTCTGATATTCCCTCTTCACCAGCAAAAGGAGTTGTGCATGTCACTGTTTTGAGGGACAAGGACACCATGAAATTTTGTGTTGAAGAACAAGGAAGAGCAGGTAAGCACTCAATCACCAAAGCAGCTACTTCTTCTACTACCACTGCCACAGAGAGCTCAGGCAACTCTTCAAAGTCAGCCGCCTTTTCTGAAAGTTCCAGTGATGCACCATTATCAATGGATCAGCAGTCACTCTGTGCAGAGCAAGAGGTAGAAACTCAGTCTGGACAGAATGTTCCTCTATGTAAACCTGGCAGTGCGCCATTGGCCACTGGAAGGACTCTGTTGTCAGAATCTGAAACCACGAGTAATTCTCGGCAGAGAGAATGTGACTCAAATTCCGAAAGCAAGATTCAATTACTTCCACCAAATGCTGCTACCACTGCCGCGTTCATGACCATGCTTCTGGAGAGAAAGCGGCTGGAATCAAACGCAAAGAGGACCCAAAGCTTCCAGTCTGTTCGTAGAAAACCTTTCCAGGCAGGCGACAAGGGAGTACTGAGAGGGCCAGGTGGCCTTCTGCAGGAGTTGTCTTCCATGCATTCAGAACAGCAGTCTAATCATGCCACTCCAAATGGCAGTGGTATGATACAGAACTCTTCTGAAGTAACTGAGTCCAGCCAGTCTATTGAGGGTTCAAATTTACCTGCAGTGCTAGATAGTAACAGCTTGGAGCCAGATGCATCAATATGCTCAGAAGAGTTAGAAGTGGACGGAACAAGAGAGCAAGGATCTCAGAATCATCAAGAGCAGAATAACACCAAAGCAGCCAGAAAGAAAGGTGGTCGTACGCACTCAGGGCGCAACACAGAGAAATGCGTCTTAAAGTTTGAGAGAACATCTGCAGAGCATTCACAAGCTTTGGAAGTGATTCATCAGAGCGAATGGTTCCACGTTTTCAGAGAGCGCTTCCTTTCTCTATTCTTGTGGCCAGCTATGCTTTCCATTGTAGGACCACACAGGAAGCGGGCTTTCATACCCAAGGCCAAGCCAGCAGAATCCAGGGGAGAGTCTGGTGAGCCAGCTGCTGCACCTACTGCTGGTGACATTGAATGTGATGTTGGTAACCAGTCAGAGTCTTCTCCTGCTGTGAAACATGGACGACGAAAGAAAAGAAAAAGGAATAATCCTAATAGGCCAAGTCTTGTCAAGAGTGAGGGAAAAAGTGCAAAGAGGAAATTGAAGAGCATTCATCCAGTGCTTGAAGCATGTGTAGCGAGGAGAACACGCAGTAGTGCAAGAGATGATGGAGCAACTGGAAACAGAGATGTCAGTGCAGCATCGTCCTCTAAGAAGGTCGACCCAAAAGGATGCAATCCAAGTCCAGTACGGGAGATGTGTGAAGGTGTGGACAGCGCTGGATATGTTCACCTGGAAGGTAGTGCTGTTGGCGATAGTGTCAGTCAGACAGGAGTGCATGGAGATCAAGAGAAGGGAGGTACTGTTGACCAATCATTCTCTGTGCCTGGATCTCTTGAGTCAAGTACCGAAACAACAGAAGATGAACTGTGCATTGTGAAGCGCCCTCTGGATGGGGCTGACAGCATAGAATCAATGCCAAAGAGAATGAGGTTAAATCCAAATGAATGAAGTCTCCATTGTTGCATTTTCTTGCTCCCGTTTAGAGTGCATTGCACTTTGAAGTGACAGTTGTTTTAGTGTGCAGTAGAGATGCTGCGAGGGCTGTCTTGTTTTCCCCCTCACCAGCAATAATCCCAAAGTTAATTTTGTTGACTCACTTGTGGCACTACCTTAACCACTTGGCTGCGGACCACGTAATATTACGTCCTTGGTGACTTTCCATTGTGTGCTGACCACATAATATTACGTCTTCGTGCTATATTGTGTAATTTGAAGCCTCAGCACTGTGCTGCCCCTACCCCTACAGTGCAAACAGCACCTGAATACCAAAATTGAATTCATGGGCAACAGGTGCCCCAAAAAATCTGTGATTTAGCTGTGATTTGTGAGGATTTTGATTGATCTCCAAGGTGGAAGTTTCTATAGAGTCTCAATTCGAAATGGCAACCTACAGTGGGAGAAAGGGTTTTGATGAAACTTTTGATGATAGAAGTGAGGCTGCCCTCGGTGAAGGATCTGTGGAGGTATCAGAAGGAGAGGATGATACCTCACTATTTCATATTTTTAGCAATATAATCTTGGCCAAACTTTTTCCTTTTGAAAGGCATGATATGGTGTAATATACATGTATTATTATGCATCAGCACCCAGGGGTTCAGTGTGCATGATAGCCTGCAGCAGTCAAGTGGTTAAACATATGTGAAGATGTACACTTAAACTTGGTGCTTTGAGAGTGCTTTTACATTGTACTGCCTAGATGTTGAAGTAAAATAACATGGTTTTCATGAAATCATACCCCAGGTAGAACATGTAACAGATCCACTTGCTGCCTAGCCCAGGACATCTTAAAGGGGATGGCTAGTAACCGATCAGTGGGAATCAGTGGGAATGCTGAGGGATGATTGTTCCAATCCTTGTGGGATTTATTTAAGAGTACATTATATATCTACTGTTGTGTGAAAATTATTTGCTTCAGAACGGTCTCATATTCAAGTAATGTGCAGATTAATGCCCCGTCACTGACCAGGGACGCTTACCTGGAAACATTAAACTACACATTACTTGAATATGAGACCATTCTGAAGCAAATAATTTTCACACAAGAATAGATAATATAGTATATAGTGTACTTTTAAATGAATCACACAAGGATTGGAACAATCATCCCCCAGTATTCCCACTGATTCCCACTGATCACTTACTAGCCATCCCCTTTAACCTCAAACATTGGGCAGCTGTTATGAAAGGAGACTTGCTTATCTGAAGTATAGAACATGTGCTTAAATGTTCATTCAGGTAAATGGACAACATATCTTCTTTGATACAGTATCTTGTAACAAATGATTGTATTAAGGATTGCTTCATGATCTAGTTTAGTATGTAGTTATGTGTAGAACCTGTGTGAAACCCTGATAGAATTAATTCTCACAGATAATGTCAGTATCTCTAATAGTGCTCAGAGAGAGTCGAAAGTACACTTGTACATGTAAAGCGGAAACTTGTTGAAAAAGAGATCTGATAGAACAAAATACCTTGTATACAAGACTGATTTCTCTGGTCCCAATTAATTTATTTCCTCTTATGTCTTGTTTATTGACTACTGATACACTGTATTACAAAATATCTGACATAAAGAACAAATTGTCTTGGTCCCAAGGATTTTGTTATACTGAGTTTCAGCTGTACTTGCACCTTTCATACAGTGCTGCAATCTCTAAACTCATAGATACATAATGTGTTTTAGGGTCAGAGCTAAAGGTCAAAGTTTGGTTTATTTTGAGTTTTTCCACATGAGGACATTGCGGATTTCATGGGTAGAGACTTGTTAAGACCAATACAAAAAGAAATGGTGACAAGTGTTGTTGATTATGCAACAACCTTGGTACATTATGATGATGCAACTGATGTTCACCATAGTGATGACACTATGTTCCAAAACTGATAATACAAGTAATAATGGTAACCATTTTTGGTCCCTGAGATGCATCAAGTTTAACATTATTTCAGAGAGTCAGACAGCAGTTGTTTTACATTTCACTTGATGATTAATCAGATTCCACCAAATACCACTGAAGTTTTTTGAAAACGTACATGCTCACGTGTAAGATTTCAGATTCTTTCCCTTACCTTTAAACGTTGCCACACCTTATTTGAAAACATAACCAGTCAACTGTTCTGGCAGTGAAAAGTTGTACTAAGAGTGATTAGATTTTGATGACATTGTATTCTTGAATCACATGAAATCCTGACAACAGAGTGGCAGAAATATCCTTTGCCTTTTACAGGATCTTTACAATGTTATGTTCTTGATAAAAAGTGAAAATTTGATTTCCCTGGAATAAAACCCAGAGAGTTTTATGCCTTTCTGAAACTGGTCTTGATACAGTTAATTGTTTCAGTTATTTTTTTAAATCTATTTGTATTTTCTGCTATATTTTTTGTTACCACATGTGAATGTTTGCTGCTTTCATATGCATGATCAAGAGCTTTTTTTATTTGTTTACACCACATTATGGTGTGAAAATCTTTAACTTCATTTCCAAAAGCAATGCACATAATTTGCAATTAAGTTCCACATTTCACAACCGGGGCAGGGGCTGCAGAACATTTTGCAGGATGTGTCTGTGTGTGTGTCCGTGTGTGTCTGTGTGTGGGGCAAGGGGGGGGGGGGGGGGAAGGGGGCTGCTGTCCTGGAGTCAAGATCAAGGGTACAATGGTTACTCCCTAATAAATGCCCCTCCCCATGATCGTCTAGTATGGAGGGATGCAATGTACTTGTACATTTGTACAAGATTGCAGAGATCAGATTTAAAAAAAGACCAAGAAAACAAAATCAACAAGAAAATAATAAGAATAAATAAGAACAGAAGATAACCACAAGTGCAATATACATACACAACATACAATTTTGTACTTGCACTGACAATGCACTCCCGTTATAACGAAGTCCTCGGGACTGGCGGTTTTCTTTCGGTATGTCAAATTCTCGTTATAGCTGAGCAGTAAAGTACATACAGTAGATACACATGTACTGTATATTTGTATATGTGTACATGTATGCTAATTTTGGACGTAAATTTTTATTTTGTTGTACTGTATTAACGAGAGTTTTGTTGTAACCATGTTTGTTACAACTCAAATACAGTACATTGTTATGAATTTCTAGTACAGTTGAATACAAGTGCATTGACATTCCTGTCAGTGATCTCACTTACCGTGGTATGCTATGATTCCGTCAAACGTGCATGGGAAACCGGGAGGAGAAAATAGAAAATGTCAATTCAAACATTGTAGCAATATGATTGTACAGTGTATTACAAACAAAAAGCCAAACACTCAAAAGAAAATGTGGCTCATTGACATTATTTCAAAACATTCTCTGACTGTAACATTTAGACAAGTTGGATCTAATACATGTACATGGTATAACATTTTCGATTCTTCATTTGAACTTCATGCAGGGAGGTGCTAGAGAGAGGCAACTAAAGCTCTCCTTTGAAGTCATGCGCGGCACCGCCGAGAAGTTATGCGTTCAACTACAGGTGTTACCCATGTGCTTTGACAAAAGAGAGCATCAATAATCGGGACTAGCGCTCTCACATCTAGAAATATTTGCTCCTACTGCAATTCGCTCTCTCTTTCAATGTGATGGCAACAATGAATTAGTGTACCTTGAATTGGAGCAGCGAATCAAAATGCAGTGTAAAACTCACAATTTTAACAGCAAATAATTTAGAAACACGCTGGAACACGCTTTAACGGAGTACTTTATTTGAAAGATCAAAATATCCCCTTATTAACAGATAGAAAATTGACATGCGGAAATGTGCGCATTATAGAAAAAAGTAGTTTTTTCATTTCCTTTCGATTTGCGAATTACGAACACGCTTTAACGGAGTACTTTATTTGAAAGATCAAAATATCCCCTTATAACAGATAGAAAATTGACATGCGGAAATGTGCGCATTATAGAAAAAATAGGTTTTTTTTTTCATTTCCTTTCTATTTGCGAATAACGAAGTAACTAGAAATACATGTTAATAATATTGAATTCTTTCCTAAACTATTCTAAATCAATTCGAGTATTTCATTTAAAATTTTGCGGTTAAATAAAGCTTGTAATTCAACGAAAGGTGAAATGCGTTCTTCGTCTCCGAACTTCGTCTTGCAACTAGAGCGGTGCCGAGCATGACTTCAAAGCGTATATTTAAATGGAATGCTAGACATCCCATTGTAACGCCTTGAACCCAAACATGTGTTTGCATAAATTACGAGGAGTTGCCACTCCATCTCTGTAACACCTCCCTGATCTGAAGAAAGTCGCGTGCTTTATGCATAGCGTGTGTGTGTGTGTGTGTGTGTGTGTGTGTGTGTGTGTGTGTAGGCCTATGTATATGTATGTACAATGTATGCATTTACAGCGGAGGGGGGGGGGGTGTAGAGCCCACTAATGTCAAAACAACTAATGTCATAACACGTCGACGACAAATGTCAAAACAACCACTAATGTCATAACACGTCAATGACAAATGTCAAAATCGGATTTACCACTAATGTCATAACATGTCGACGACAAATGTCAAAATTTCCAAACGTACTGCAAATGTCATAACCCGCCACAGGGGCGGATCCAGGAGTTTCGTAAAGGGGCGGCGCCTTTACAAAATTGGAACTGCCGCACCCCACCCCCATTTTATTATCTCTTTCTATTGTTTTAAGTAAAGAAAAAAAAACAAAAGAGAGGGAGCACCAGAAGGGGGATGCGCCCCCTCCTCGATCTGCGATTGCGTCAACCACAAATGTCAAAACTCATTGCTTGCATTATAGGGGCGGATACAGGTATTCCGTAAAGGGGAGGCGCCTTTACAAAATCGAAGGCTGGCGAGACCCCCCCCCCCCCCCATTTTTTAAATTTTTATTTCTATTGCGGTAACAAAATATAGAGAGGGGGCACCAGAGGGGGATGCGCCCCCTCTCGATCCGCGATTGCGTCAACCGCAAATGTCAAAATTGGATTAACGACAAATGTTATAAGACGTCGACCACAGTTAATGTCAAAATTTCCAAACGTACTGCAAATGTCATAACGCGTCAGAGGGGCGGATCCAGCAGTTTTGTAAAGGGGAGGCGCCTTGACAAAATTAGAACTGCCGCACCCCCTATTTTTTTTATTTCTGCTGTTAAAAAAAAAACAAAAACAAAAACATGAAAGGAGGCACCTGAGAGGGATGCGCCCCTCTCGATCTGCGATTGCCTTAACAGCAAATCTCAAAATTGGATTAATCACAAATGTCATAACACGTCGACCACAACTGTCATAACGCGTCACAGGGGCTTCTCCAGGAATTCCGTAAAGGGGAGGCGCCTTTACAAATTCAAAGGCCAGCGAAACCCCCCTCTCCTTTCTTTTTCTTTTTTCTTTGTTTTGTTTTAACAAAAACAGAGACGGGGAAGGGCCGCCGCCCCCCCCCCCCCTAGATCCGCTACTGCGTCAACTACAAGTTAATGTAAAAACCCATTGTTTGCATTACAGAGGCGGATCCAGGAATTCCGTAAAAGGGAGGCGCCTTTACAAAGTCAAATTCTTCCACACCCCTACCCGTTTTTTCTTTTTATTTCTGATGTTTAAAAAAAAAATAGAAGGGAAGGGGGAGCACCATAGAGGGATGCGTGCCCTCTCCATCCATGATTGCGTTAACCACAAATGTCAAAACTCATTGATTGCATTACAGGGGCGGATCCAGGAATTCCCTAAAGGGGAGGCGCCTTTACAAAATTAAAGCTACCGCACCCCCAATTTTTTCCTTTTTAGTTTTATTGTTTAAGTAAAAGAAAGTGAGAGAGAGAGAGAGAAAGCGTGGGGGGGGGGGGATGCGCCCCTTTCTCGATCCGCGACTGCGTCAACCACAAAATATCAAAACTCATTGCTTGCATTACAGGGGCGGATCCAGGAATTCCGTAAAGGGAAGGCGCCTTTACAAAATCAAAACCTACCGCACCCCCTTTTTTATACCCCCGCCACACGTAGTGTGAAGGGGGTATATAGGAATCACCGTGATGTTGGTCGGTCGGTCGGTCGTTCGGTCTGTTGCAAAATCTTGCGTCGCGAACTCCTCCTACAGTTTTAAAGCAATTTAAATGAAACTTAGGGTAAATGATGATATTGAGGTATAGATGTGCAAGACGTGTTTTTTGTGTTTGTCGGACAATTTGTTTGTTTGTTTGTTTGTTTGTTGTACATTGTACAGTGAACGAGGAGTCTTTCTATTTCTCTCTCTCTCTCTCTCCTGTTCTTTCTCACCATCTTTCATTATCGCTGTCCCCTTCTTCTTTGTTTTTCTTTCTTAGCATCACCTGCGTACATGTCCGTGTATGTTTTGTTGTGTAACTGTTTTTGTTGTGTAAAACTAGTTTGTCTTGTTGTAGTTAAGTAAACCGACAGCTGGTTGAAACTGTTTATTCATTTATCTGTGTATGAGGCCCCAATATCAAGCTCGGCTTACTGGGGATCCTCCTGTATGGTACCTTGACTTTTTGTTTATTATCATTATGTCTTCGCTCTTTGTCACTAAGATCTGATTACCTGTCATGTGCAAAATCAGCCATGAATTATTATGAATCATATGTTCATTTCTGAAAGTGATCAGAGTTGATTATATTGTGCCATACAGAAACAATAAAATGAAAATGAAATGAAAATGAAATGACAATGCGTTGCCATGGTAACCATAGTTTTACCAAAACCTTGTGGATCGAATAACTTCAATAGTATTTAAGCAATCAATTTCAAAATTGGTATCTATGATGATCATAGGTGTAGTTATGCAAGACACTTTTTGTGTTTGTACTTGACAAAGCGTTGCCATGGTAACCGCATGTTTTCTTCGAAATCTTGTGGAGTGAACAACTTCCACAGTTTTGAAGCAATTGAAATCAAATTTGGTAGGCATTATGGCCTTGAGGCATACATGTGGAACACATAATTGTTGTGTTTGTCGGACAAAGCGTTGCCATGCTAACCATAATTCTACCAAAACCTTGTGGAATGAATAACTTCCACATCGTTCAAGCAATTAAGGTCAAATTTAGTATGTATGATAATCGGGAGGTGTAGTTATGCAAGACACCAATGTTTTAATATAAGAAAAATATGTTCAGTTCATTTCAGTTCAGTTCAGTTTTTATTTCTGCATTTCAAAATCAATACAAATCAACAAATCAACAAAATACTTACATAGTCATTTACAGAGCTAATATTTGTAACGTTTGGATCATACATACATTTTTTTTTTTTCAAGAACGAATATTATATATAAAAGGAAGCAATAGGAAATGATAAAAATGAAATGCAGGGGACCATCATGGCCCCAGGTAAAGAGATACATAAAGAAAATCTTGCCACTCACTGAGTGGGGGGTAATTGTGCGAAGGGCACAATAAAGAGATACATAAAGAAAATCTTGCCACTCACTGAGTGGGGAGTAATTGTGCGAAGGGCGTGCGGTGCAGTGCGGTGTGCATTGTGCTGGGGTGAATCTTGGTTTGTACTTTGAGTGTTATTTTGTGTATCAGTGTGATGAGGTGAATGTTACTTCAGTTATGGCCGTGAACTCATTGTATAGGGTGTTTGTTGACCAGGTGGTATGAATATTTATGTATCAGAAGTATAATGGATTATGAGGGTGTTTTTTAGTTCTCGTTTGAAAATGTTCAACGACGTACATTGTTTTAAATTAGGGGGTAAAGAATTCCAAATATCTGGTCCATTATGTTTTAATGATTTTTGAGCTAAAATGATTCTGGGGTTTTCGAGATGGTAATCGGACGACTGACGTGTTGGATATGAATGAACGGTGGAATTTGGAGTGAAGAAGCCATCAAAAATTTTTGAAAGACAATTAAATGTATACTTATACATAAAAACAGCAGTTTGAAAGGTGTGAAAATCCTCAATTAATAATGTTTTTAGTTGACGAAATAGGGGATTGGATGGGGATAAGTATCGGGAATTGGTAATTAAACGTACAGCACGTTTTTGGAGAGTAAGAATTGGATTAATTTTAGTTGAGCCACAGTTTCCCCAAACGATATTGCAGTATGTGATATGTGGTAAGATCAATGCATTATAGTCAGGGAATTTTGAGAAATGAAGTTTTTCAGTCGATATAAAATTCCTACAGTTCTTGAGACAGTTTTTGTTGCCATAGTAACCACTCATTTTTGTATCAAATTGAACCATTTAATCTATAAAGGTGAAATTTGGTGTGTATGATGCTCTTTAAGTGTAGTTTTGCAAAATGTCATTTGTATTTGCATCGGACAATGCGTTGCCATGGTAACCGCATTTTTTTAAAAAATCCTGTGGAGTGAACTTCTTCCACAGTTTTCAAGCAATTGAAACCAAATTTGGTAGGCATTATGGCCCTGAGGTATAGATGTGGAACACATAATTTTTGTGTTTGTCACACAAACCGTTGCCAAGGTAACCACAATTTTACCAAAACCTTGCAGATTGAATAACTTTTCCATCATTCAAGCAATTAAAGTCAAATTTAGTATGTACCATGATCTAGAAGTGTAGTTTTGCAAGACATCAATGTGTTAGTTTAAGGAAAATGTGTTGCCATGGTAACCACTCATTTTGTATCAAAATTAAACCATTCAAGCTATGAAGGTCAAATTTGGTGTGTGTGATGGTCTTTAAGTGTAGTTATGCAAAATGTCCCTTGTGTTTGTATCAGACAATGCATTGCCATGGTAACCACACTTTTTACCCAAACCTTGTGGAACTCAGTGTCAACTCTGTAATTGTACAGTAAACTAAAATTATTCTGTCTCCAATTCGACAAGTGCACAAACTTGGTATTAACATCATTGCCCTCATGACATCACATACTATAAAGCAGCACTAGGGGCGGGGTATTAATCACCTTCAGTGATAATTCTAGTTTCATTTCTGTTGTTTTAACAACAACCAAAAAAAAAAAAAAAAAAATAGAAAGGCAGCACCAGAGGGGGATGCGCCCCCTCTCGATCGGCGATTGCGTCAACCACTAAATGTCAAAACTCATTGCTTGCATTACAGGGGCGGGTCCAGGAATTCCGTAAAGCGTAAAGGGGAGACGTCTTTCTTTTGTTTAAACGAAAAAAAAGAGAAAAAAATGTGGGGGGGGGGGGTGCGGCAGTCTTTAATTTTGTAAAGGGGCCCCCCTTTACGGAATTCCTGGTTCCGCCCCCTGTAATGCAAACAATGGGTTTTGACATTAACTTGTGGTTGACGCAGTCGCGGATCGAGAGGGGGGGGGGGCGGTACCCCCTCCTCGTCTCTATTTTTGTTAACACAAAAGAGATTAAATGAAAAAAAGGCGAGGCGGTTTGCGCAAGCTTTTGATTTTTATAAAGGCGTCTCCTCTTTGCGGAATTCCTGGACCCGCCCCTATATTGCAATCAATGTGTTTTTACATTGTGGTTGACGCAATTGCGGATCGAGAGGGGGCGCATCCCTCTGTGGTGCCTCCTTTCATTTTTTTTTTTAATAACCAAAATAAAAAGAAAAAATAGGGGGGGGGGGAGGGGCGGCAGGTTATAATTTTGTAAAGGCGCCTCCCCTTTACGGAATTCCTGGATTCACCCCTGTAAGGCAAGCAATTAGTTTTGATATTATGGTTGACGCAATCGTGGATCGAGAAGGAGGCACATCCCCATCTGGTGCCCCCGCTTTTTTAAAATTAAAACAATAACAATTAAAACGAAAAATGGTTTTGACATTTGTGGTTGACGCAATCATGGATGGAGAGGGGACTCATATATCTCTGGTGCCCCTGATGCGGCAGCCCTAATAATTATTTTGTAAAGGCGCCTCCCCTTTACTGAATTCCTGGATGCGCCCCTGTAATGCAAACGATGGGTTTTGATATTAACTTGTGGTTGACGCAATCAAGGATCGGGGGGGGGGGGCACATCCCCCTCTGGTGCTCCCTCTCTTTTTTCTTTACTTAAAACAATAGAAAAAAAATAATAAAATGGGGGTGGGGTGCGGCAGTTCCAATTTTGTAAAGGCGCCTCCCCTTTACGAAACTCCTGGATCCGCCCTTGTGACGCGTTACGACATTTGCAGTACGTTTGGAAATTTTGACATTTGTGGTCGACGTCTTATGACATTTGTGGTTAATCCAATTTTGCCATTTGTGGTTGACGCAATCGCGGATTGAGAGGGGGCGCATCCCCTCTGGTGCCCCCTCTCTATATTTAACGCAACAAGAATAAAAATTGGGGGGGGGGGGGGGAGGATCTCGCCAGCCTTTGATTTTGGAAAGGCGACTCCTCTTTACGGAATTCCTGGATCCGCCCCTGTGACGCGGTATGACATTTGCAGTAAATTTGGAAATTTTGACGTTTGTCGTCGACGTGTTACGACATTAGTGGTTAATCCGATTTTGACATTTGTCGTCGACGTGCTATGACATTAGTGGTTGTTTTGACATTTGTCGTCGACGTGTTATGACATTAGTGGTAGTTATGACATTTGTCGTCGACGTGTTATGACATTAGTGGTTGTTTTGACATTAGTGGTCGATTTTGACATTAGTGGGCTCTACAGGGGGGCTCAAAATGTTCGAAATTTTGGAAATCAACGTGTACAACATACTTTTACAGAATTGAAACATGAAAAAAGTGACCGGGATAGTGCGTCAGTGTTGATACCTGCATTTGCCACGGTTCCTTGCAGTTCGTGATGATCCTCCTCTAAAGGGCTCATTTCCCCATAGAGACGTGTGTTAAAATTCAAAATTCAAAAAATTCTTTAAAATAGCTGGGAGAAATGAGGTGTTTCATCTTCACTGCCGTGAAAAAGTGAGATATACCCTTTCATCCATCAAATTTCCAAGGGGATTTCTTCGGCTCAAACTCTGTCCAAGGGTTCGCAAAGCCAGACTACGAGTTATATTTACTCAAAACATCACATATTTTCTGTACATGCACCAAATCAAATACATAGTCCCTTCAAATTTTATTAGAAAAGCTTTCATCTTCCAACCAAAATGCAGTTTGTAGAGAAAATTCCTACTCAGTATCTACAGCTATTCAGTTTCTTTTTTCTTTGCCAAAATGTAATTTTAATTTTTAATAAATTTTTTATTTATTTATTTTAGTGTCTTTGGTATGATTCAGGGACATTCCATTGTGAGCCCTAAACGGGAGACTCTAGTCCTCCAGTGATAGCGGTTGATACTTTCTGAAAAGGACGTCGCCTGGAAATACTGTAGTCACCAGTTTACTTGATCAGTGTGCTCGCACAACGATCAGATTGTTTTCCAGTCCGGCTCGCGGATGTTTCCCTTCCTGATCGTGCTGATGAACACATATCATTGAAACTGATCAATCATCAGTCCGATTTCAGCGGGGCGCATTGCATGGTTTTTGTTTTAGAAGGGATGCTTGAATGACTTCGTTCTTCTTATTCGCGCCTTCAAAGTGAAGTATTCGAGAGAGAGGAAGTAAGGCTAAATTTCTACAAAGAGACGGAAGATGAGAAGGTGGAATTCACATCGTTTCGCTGTGTCGGTATATCTATTGTTTGCTCTGCTTCATGGCAAGATGCTTGTAGACGGCAGATGTGAGTTTCCGATTCCGATCAAGCCTACGTGTGATATATGTTTATACAAATATACATTGGCTCATACAATATACGATTATAATTATACGGTGTGATTTTTCTAACTCTTCTTTTGTCTTTTTTCCAAGTTGAAAGGGAAATCCACCTCCAAAATCAATAAACTTCAAAAGAAAATGAAAAACAACAAAACATTCCCTACAGAACGATACGAAAATGTCAAAAATCGGATAAGAAATAAGGAAGATATAACATTTCGGAATTTCACTTTTTTTTTTTTGCCCGGAAAACACTTCTTGACCAGTTGTTATGACTTTTCAAATCAGCAAGTTGACGATATCATGCTCTGAAACTTTCCTATTCACTTCGTTTACGGAAATGACAAAAATCTCATATTTCAGCTTTTGGAATATAAAACTTGCCTAAAAACCACGGGAAATAAAAAAGAACAGATGTTAACTCTGATATATCTTGGTACGGGAACATGCTTTTATTTGTATGAACTAAAAATAACACACTTCCGAATTTCATATAAAACATACATGAAAAGTTTTGATGGTAAAAAAGACATCGCTTATTTGAATATTCATAAGCACTGGTCAAGAAATATTTTCCGAAAAAAAAGGTGAAATTTCAAACTGTGATATCTTCCTTATTTCTAATCCAATTTTTGTATCGTTCTGTAGGGAATATTTTCTCTTTCATTTAAAGCTTATTTAATTTTCGGGTGGATTTCCTCTTTAATCTGTCAGTGTGTTAAAAATCTTGTTCCGAGTTAAACTTCTAGGTGATTAGATATCAATTCGGAAATCAGATCAGACGATAGGCTTGAGAACGAAGGTCAAGAATACCTTACTTTCTTTATCAAGTATAAAATAAACTTACGCACGCACACACACACACGCACATGTATATATATATATATATATATATATATATATATATATATATATATATATATAAATGCGTGTGTGTGTGTGTGCGTGTGCGTGTGTGTGTGTTCTACTTTTTTCTCCACGTTTTCAAGGAATCGGTATGCAAAGAAATTAGAAATTTCACAGGTAATGAGGCAATATGTGGATAATCTGGAACGCTAGCTTAGAAAGCTATGCAGCCTGGTATTACTCTGGGGTCGGAGTACAGTCCAGTAGGCACAATTAATGCTTTCTCACTGGGTCCCACTCTATATTTAGCACCTTTGGAACATGTCAAAGTCACAGGTGTGTGATGTGCTTTACACCACAAGAAAGAGATTTTTCGCTTTCAAAATATATCTTTGTTGTTATATACTTTAGCGGAGAAGTTGTAGAATTTTATCTCTGACAAATGGCCAATTTTGGGAAAAAAGTTAACCCCAAATTGTAAAATCTGCTTTAAAAAGATAAACATTAGGACTTCTACCATTCTAATTGTATTAGAATGACATCATAATATGAAATACTATAAACCCCATATTCTTGAAATATAATGTGTAATAGAAATTTTCTCCATATGTGCGTATTTTGTGTAATATTCCATATTCTAACGATATGTCACGCCGTTACGCGTCATGCCGTTACGTTATGAGAACATTTTTTTTTTTTTTTTTTTGGGGGGGGGGGGGGAATTTTAACTTCTTGTGTGGTTTTTGTGTAAAGCAGTTTTCAGTTCATTTTCATCATCATCTTCATTGATGAGCTATTTAGAGTTAATTACATCATCTCAGCGGTAGATTTTTTTCGTATATGATTTTGCGTGTGACATTTGTCCTCCATTGCAATTCAACAGAAAATTCTACATGGGCGTGACAGACGACCTATTTCATTTCACCTCATCAGACTTTTTAACCAATTACATTATAGTGCATCTTTTCCTTAACTCCAAACCCACTAAAAATCACTAGGTTGAAAACATCAAGTATTATGCCGATAACACTCAACTTTATCCACTTATTAGGGTAGGAAATAGTAATCTTTACCTATTCAAATGTCAGCCATATTGTTTACAATATTTATGTGCATGTGATGTCATATTTTCAAAGTTTACTATACTTCATTGAAATTGAAATACCTGTAGATTTTTTAGCTTTAAAAAGTGTGTTAGTCGCATTGTCAAACTGACCTTTCAAAGTTAGATTTCAGCTGTTCAAGAAAAAAAAAAAGTGACATCAAATCTGTACACGTTGAACTGCACATGTTTTTTCCTACTTTTTTTTTTTTTGCTGTTAAAATTGAAAAAGAAAGTGATACTGATTTTCTTTTTTTCTTCAATGTGAATACTAACACAGTTGAATTGTAAAAATATATTACAGGGATTTAACTAGATAACTAATGTACAGAAATACTATTGATACCAAAAGTGAAAATGTTTCCATAAATCTATTTGAACTCTATGCATGGCATTAAATAGATTTTATTGAAACAGTATTTTGTAGATCATTTTCTTGCTATTGCTGTAAAACAGACGTTCGTTACAACGTTATATTATTGACGTTACAACATCGATATTACAATGAAAATTTAGAGACACACTTACTGTACAGGTAGTTGCCACGGAAATAAACAAAAAGTTTATATAATAGCTTGTTTTGACAAAACAAATGTCAGCCGATACAATATGGAATTGCCCATATATTCATATATTACTGTGTGAACATATATCACTTCTTGTTTTCGTGTGAGTCGTTTTAGACCGATGTCAGGATGGATGGAGGCAGTACAAAGATCGCTGCTATCTCCTGGTACTGAAGACTACATCACAGGCAAAAGCGAAGGAGCTCTGCTTACAAGAGGATGCGGCTTTACCGGAGATCTTGTCGGAATTAGAGGCCAAGTTTGTCGCATCACTCCTGGAACCCGTCACCGTCACATCCACGAGAAGAGCCTGGCTTGATTGCTACAGGGAAGCTAGTGGCAGCAGTGTCTGGGTGTGTGGCGATGATCGACATCCGGCTCAATATCTCCGTAAGTAAGAAAAAAACAACAACAAAAAACAAAAAACAAACAAACAAACAAACAAAGGCCACACTAAACAACGTTGTACTACCCTTTCTTTTCCTCCCGTTCCTGCCTCTTTCTCTTCTTTTTCTTTGGGAGGGGGGGGGGGGATAAAAAGGCGAAAGTATGTTTTTGTAATATATATATATATATATATATATATATATATATATATATATATATATATACATACATGAATTATACATATACATATATGATCCCGATGAAATCCCATTTTCTTTGCTCAATTTCTCACTACTAAATCATATTCTTTTCTGGCCAATTTCCTTTTGTTTGCGTTTAGGCCTATATGATATCCATACCCTTTGTTGTTGTAAGGAAATAGGTCTATTCTACATCATTAATCGAAATTATTGTATGCCTGTAGCTAAAGTTGTAAACCCAGATAAATGTCGTTTACAATTCTTTTTTTTTTCATAAACGCTGCATGAAAATTGGCTCCACCTTGCAAGACTGAGGTAGCCAAGGAGGGTATAGCAGTGTATAGCATTTCTACCATCCTCTACCTAGCGAATGGAATGAATGCAACGCTGAAAGTCACTTAACCCTTTGTATGCTTCCAGTGCTGATTGGCACAGAAAATCCCTGGGTGTACAAGCTTCGTTGTCCACAGTATTCAATGTCGGCCCTGGCACAGAAAGGGGTTAAAGGGCCTGTACAGTACTGGTTGAGGTGGGGATTCATGTTTTGAACATTCCTAAGTGAGATAATGAGAAAACTCTTATGAAATATGAAAGAGCATGTAATTTTAAGAATGATTCAACGTTTATTTGATGAAACTTGGTTTTCAAATGGCTGAGATATCCAAAAAAGTGATAATAATAAAAGGCGACAGGCCACGTTTTTATTAGGATCTCTTTGTTTCACCTTGTTTTTAGATATCTGAGCCATTTCAAAACCGATTTTCATCAAGTAAACTTTTGATACCCCTTAGAATTGCATGCTCTTTGACATCTTATAGAGTGGTTTCTGAATATCTCGCAAAACGTTAAAAGCTAAATCCTCACCTCGACCAGAACTGTACACACCCTTTAATGGTGACGACATGAGCATACATTATTGAAGTGATGTGCACTTAGTAACTATAACTACAAACTTCTGCCTACATAGCTGTCAGATCTCTTATAAGGCATTGGATACATTGTGCATCCTTTATTAGCATAGAAAGGATTTTCCTTTTAATCAGAAACTGCCTTTGAGAGTTAATGATCAAAGCGCATTGTGTGATTCGATGACTCTATTGTTTGTCTCGCTGAGCATTACCTGAACTTCAGCAAGGCTGATTTGCTAAGTGTGTTCAGTTGATTCCCCCCCCCCCTTCATAGTTTGTTCGGCTATGAACTCATAAATAAATCTTATACGTTCATTATTGCCACGATATTCAGTCAGAGTCCATCGGAGGCCAGCTAGGCTTTGACATTATTTTCACTTATTCACGTGCAAGCCAAGGTAGTTAGTTTAACCTTCAATGGATCAATCAATTATTCAGTGAGAGGCGATGGTGGATCCATTATCGCCTCATTTTGTTTATATAACAATAGTATAAAACTCTGGAGAAAAGACAAGTAGTTCCATAGGGTGCTGCGTCTGAAGGTCACTCAAAAAACAAAGAAAATTAGAAAGTAATGAATACGGATCATTACGCGTGTGTCACTGCTTGCGCCGATTCGAACTGTCCATTTTCTGCTGTTGTAGTTGTTTGATGTATCAAGAACTACCAGTATTCTGGTGTTTAAAAATTTAGGAGATTGACATTCATAAAATATAAATATAAACAGATAAATAAAAGAGATGACCTCACCATAATCGAGGGCGCCTTTCAGGTTCTTCAATCGCTTTCCCCCCGTCCGTCATCCGTTTTCGCTTGTCGTCCGTATACTGTTTATTATCATATAAACTTTAAATGACGTGGTCAGTTTCTCAAGCAAGCTCAAAAGAAAAAAAAAATAAGGAAAGATTCCAAGCTGGTAAAGCTAGATGACCTTACGAAGGACTCAGGTTGGGCCTGCAAGGCAAGCGCGCCGGAACACTTCTGTTTTATTTATTTATTTTTTTAGTTATTTATTCTTATTCTTATTTTTATTTATTTATTTATTTATTTATGTATGTATTTATTTATTTATTTATTTATTTATTTATTTATTTATTTATTTATTTATTTATTTATGTAGTTATTTATTTATTTATTTATTTATTTATTTATGTATGTATGTATTTATTTATTTATTTATTTATTTATTTGTTTAATTTTTTTTTTTTGGGGGGGGGGCAAAATCTCGACGGGGGCACATTTGTGACGATATGAGATCCTCGGCGAGGGTGTAGAAGGGGATACCCCCCCCCCCCCACGGGAGGGACCTTTTGTAAAACAGAGTACAAAAGTCGCTTTTCGAGCATTTAAAAGCAAATTACTATAAGGAATTACACATAGTGAAAAGAATCAGTGCGAAAGACTATGGTTATTACATACGGGGGCACATCAATGTGACGGCGTGAGATCCTCGGCGAGGGAGGGTTTGAAAGGGGGGATATCCCCCTCTCACGGTAGGGACTTTTTGTAAAAACAGAGTACAATTGTCACGTTTTTAGAGCATTTAAAAGCAAATTTCTAGGGAATTAACACGTTGAAAAAATCTGTTAGAAAGACTATGATCAAAACATACGGGGGTACCTTTGTGACGGTGTGAGATCTTCGGCGAGGGAGCGAAGGGACCGAGCGGGGGAAGGTATGGGAGGGGGATACCCCTCTCCCATAGGGACATTTTGTAAAAACAGTATAAAAGTCGCATTTATAGAGCATTTAAAAACAAATTTCTAGGGGGTTAAACATAGGGAAAAAATTCATTGCGAAGGACTATGATTACAACATATGGGCGTACATTATGTGACGGTATGAGATCCTCGGCGAGGGAGCGAGGCGACCGAGCGGGGGAGGGTGTGGGAGGGGGATATCCCCCTCCCAGGGTAGGGACTTTTTGTAAAAACAGAGTATAAAAGTCGCGTTTATAGAGCATTTTAAATCAAATTTCTAGGGAATTAAAGATAAAAGAAATCACTGCGAAGGACTATGATCATATCTTATGAAAACTATTCATTTTGCTTTAAGTACGGGCAGAGCTAGCGAGCCACTTTCACTTTGCCATTCGTCTGAAATGTATTCATTAAAAGCTTAAACTTGATCGCATTGTTCGAGCAATAAAAGATATTTCTATACTACTAGAAAGCAGAGAAGAAAAGGAAAAATGTAAGGCTTACTAAAGGTATGTTTCAGCGGGCACACTCGAGGACGCAAGGCTACCATGTATCCACTAAATTTACTCAAGTTGATATTAGCGTATAGATACAATAATGTATATTGTTAGTGTATTATAATTTTCGCGGCGAAAATTTCGCATTTTCAGTTATGAAATTGACAACTTTTAGACAAAAAATGTCTTTATTGTTCATTTTGGTCTTTAAATAATTGATTATTATTTTGTGAAGGGGGGGGGGCGCTTTTTTTTTGGGGGGGGGGGGCAAAAACTCGTTTCGCCCCCAACATTTTATTGGGGGGGGGGGGGGGGGGCAAGTGCCCCCCTCCTCGCCCCCCCCCCCCCCCGCTTCCGACGCCCTTGCTGAAAGGTATACATTGTGTGATAACAGGTTTCACTATTATAAGCGGCGAATGTTTGCGAATGTTTGGAATTATGGGCTTCGTCAGGGCTCGTAAAATGTCGCAATAAAATAAGTTCTATTTCTAATATTTTATCTATAGGGTTAGCCTTCGTTTGGTCAATAGCTAGTTTTGCTTACATAATGTCTAAGCATATTACACATGTTTACATGAACGTTCTCATATCAAGGTTTGCATGGTTTTAATGGCTCTAACCATCTCTGTTAGTTCGCGGTGTCTTGGCTGAAGAAGTTCTTTTCAGGAGCACATTCATTCCAGAAAGGAAGAAGACTTGTGGAGCACCACGAACCACCTGAGCTGCAACATTTGTTGTTCTTAACAGATTACCGTGCTCTAACGCAGCAAAATATAATGAATGCTAGCTTCAAGCAATGACACGTAGTTAACATTAGTATGTAAGCTGAATATTTGTTACCAAGGCCGTCGAGAAAATGAAATGTCTCCGTGGCCTAGCGGCTTGCAGTTGTCTTGTAAATGATGAACATTCTCCCCTTCCTCCCCCCCCCCCCCGTAGGTTGGATCAGCAATCAACCAAATAACGCTGGTGGAAACGAGGATTGCTCGGAGATATCACAGTTTGGGAAATTCAACGATTTAAGCTGCACTCACGAGAGAATTCCACTCTGTGTAAAACCTGGTAGGAGAAATACACGCACACACGCACGGACGCATGCACTTAAGCACAACATGCACGCTTGCTCGGTTATGTACCGTCGTTCATATGTATTTCCTGCTCTTCTCGGTTACAGTTCATTATTCCGAAGGTTTGTTATTCCGAAGGTTCTTTAGTCCGAAGGTTCGTTATTTCGAAGACTCGTTATTCCGAAGGTTCGTTAATCCGAAAATGTGATAAGGTTTGTTATTCCGAAGGTTCATTAATCCGAAAATGAAACAAAGCTCGTTACGGACCCTATTTCATTTTCGGATCAACGAACCTTCGGAATAACCGAGCCCTATTTCGTTTGCGGGTTAATGAAACTTCGGAATATCGAACCCTATTTCATTTTCGAATAAACGAGCCTTCGGAATAGCTTCGGAATATTATATATTATTATTATTATTATTATTATATAACCCTATTTTATTTTCGGAGTAACGAACCTTCGGAATAACGAACCTTCGGAATAACGCCACAAATGTTCGGATTAACGAACCTTCGGCCTAACGAACAGCATCCATCTTCCCAGTTGGGTACAGCTCGTTATTCCGAAGGTTCGTTATTCCGAAGCCTCTTTATTCCTAAGATTCGTTATTGCGAAGGTTCATTGTTCCGCATTTCATTTTCGGATTGACCAATCTTCGGAATAACGAACCTTCGGAATAACGCCACAAATTTTCGGATTAACGAACCCTTTTTCATTAAATCGGATTAACGAACCTCTAGGTATAGGGAATTTGCATGTTTGGGATGAACGACCCTTCGGAATAACGAACCTTCGGAATAGCGAACCTTCGGAATAACGAACAGCACCCCTCTGTATTACATTGCACAGGAATGAAATCAGTGCAACACTCCCATTAATTGAGTGGATTGATGGAACTATAGATATTTTTTTTTGCCAGTTGCAAATTGCACATATTTTAATTTCAAATGTGCTTGTTCTATTCCAGTCTGAGTACCCATGCCAATTGAGTTGGTTTTATGGCACGTTTTTATACGATTGTTCTTTTTAGTTTGATTTGCATGCATGTTAAGTTATTTATTGATTTATTAATTTATTTATTTATTTATCATATACTATGTCGTGTTCACTCTCTGTGTATAATATATGTTTGTATATTGCATTTGTTATGCTTCGTCGTTATGTAAAAAATATGTAAAAATCCCGCACTGAATTTCCTGTAATGTTTTTATTGGACGATTAAAATGAATTGAATTGAATTGAATTGGTGAGTTTCGGAGTATACATACTATTCATGCAGGGGCGCACAAACTTGCACATCTCCTCGTCAATCAGTAAAGCAGCATCACGAGGCTTATAGATATTCATAAAAACAAAATCAAGGCTATCGAGCTGCTGGTGATATTTCCGTCCCAGCTATCGTGGACCTACTACACATGGATATTCATCTTTCGTTAATTAATTCGTGCACCTGTTTCTGTCAAAAACGTCAAAAAACATTTTGAACATGCTTTCCTGCTTTGATCCAGTGTTGTCCACCGACAGCCAGCTTGGATAAAAACAAGACGGCGCTTTGAGAAATCTAAAGACTACATGGGCAGAAGACAATAACTCTCTTAAATAAAAAAAAAATGCATGTGCAGTTGTAGTGTATATTGGGAAATCATCGCTAAAGCAATTTCATTTGCGAAATACAAGTGCTTACAAGAAAAAGCAAATAATTAGACAGGTTGACTGTGATTTGCAATCTATTTTTCTCTCTTTGTCGCACATTGTTAGAGTGAACACGGACAGTAATAGTAGACGACATGCTTGTCTCGCCATTCAGGAACATTACGTGCGTGGCCACAAGTGTCCGCTTCAGTAATTACCAATTTTGTGACGCCAAATTTGTCCTTGTTTGAGGTTTGCTGCTCCCCATCATTGGTGTTTATTCAAAGGCAGTTGAGTCTGAAAAGGCACCTCAGCCAAATATGACCGATACATATGAGGGAAACGGTTCTTTTGTCAGTGGCGATGCACGATTACACAACCGTCATTGTCCAAACGTCTGAATGTACTCATTAAGATGCACAGAATCAGGTGGCTGTGGTGAACACTGGATCAAAGAAAGACCTCCGTTCATAGTCCATATGTGTAGTAGGTCCATGATAATATCGATAATCATTCCTATCAAATCTACCAAGCACAAAATAGGCCTAATGATCTCATATGACTTACTCTTCCTACCCCTCTACTCCTCTCTCTCTCTCATCGTTACTAGGCCTTTGTCACTAAATAATTGATGGTGGCAAACATGATTTTCTTGCACTATGAACCAGTTCACATTTCCAATCTGAGCATGTACAGATAAAGGTCATTTGGGACCTTCTCTTGAAATGGATTTGCAACTGAGATATTCAAAACCTAGATAGGGCTTCATGATAACTGTGTTATAAACGAATAAGGTGCAACACGCAGATTGGTATTTACAGGTGAATGTGCATTCTTTTCAGCAACATTTATCCAAAACCATTCATGCAGTACTGGCATGTAAATTCCCACTTCCTGCATGATTGTTTTCAAGTGCTCTTCTTGAAGACTATTCCATGTTTTACAAAGTCTATGGTTTGAGAGGTCATTGTGTGAACTGTGAACTGACTTAATAAGGAGATGAGGGTACAAAGTGCTTGAAAAGACCCCATTTTAACAATAATGTCTCTGTTTTGACAGCTCGCATTCGAGGATTCCTCGTTCGGCGGATGCTGTCACCTCATCAAGGTGTTTGTCTACCTGACCACGTGATCGAAAGCATCCAATCATCTTCGCGGATTAGATGTGTCGCTGCATGTCTAGCTATGCCAGAGTGCGTGTCCATGAACATACATCCAATGGATGGAACATGTCAGCTGAACAACGCCACCAGAACTTCAGCACTTTCAGCTGAACCGTCTGGAAACTGTGAATATTTAGAGCTTTGACGAACTTGTGATATACGACTTATCAGCAACAAGCGATGATCCTCTACAGTGTCGCTGACGTGTGAAACTGGTAAACTGGTGAAAGCCTATAGGCATGATAGGCATGAAGATGTAAACACGCCTTGAGAAGACAACGCTTCTTGCAGTTCATAAGCCAACAAAGAGACTAAACTAATAAACTCATAAACGTATGATAATCCTTATTGGGATGAGGAAGCAACTTACCGTTACTGCGCCTTGTTCTAAACACGGCACATTGGCGAGGTTCAGCAGTTTGCCTTCTTTCCGTAGAAGTAGTTATGTAATCTTTAATATTTTGTAACAATCCAAGATAGAGAGTTTTAGCAGCTTCTGCGATGATGCCATTTCCTTGTAATATGCAGCTTCCGCATGTTTATAGCTATTTCAGGACACAATATTTATGCAACCACTACATTGAATATAGAATTCATTAAATTCATGTCATTGGCATACCTCATTCCCCCAACGAAAACCATATTAATTTTTGTGAATTTGAGACAGATATATACGGCCTATTCATGCACTTAAAGGGGCATTCCAGACGATTCTTAAAATTTCACATCATGTAGTATATAAATCAATAGCTCCATGTATAGATTCGCGGAATTTATTGTGGTCCTCGAGCAGAGAAATCAATAAATTCAAAATCTTAAACAAATTACACTGAACAGTGTTGATGACATCATAGCCTCACATATTTTAGAAATGTAGTAGTGTTATTCCATTACAATACCGCTTGCTCAACAAGTTCACCTGTGTAGAATCTATGCATGCCTTCTTCTTTTATTCTGCTTCCTGGAGCCCCGACTCATGCATTCCAATGGTGAGGCTGCCATGCCATCATCCTTGTTCATTGCAATTTGTTATAAATTTTGAGAACATTCCCATTCCTCATCCCAAATACTATAAATTCTGCAACTCTGTACTCAGTTCAACTAATTTATAGTTTGAAAATAGTCTGAATATAGTCTGAAAATCATGCGGAGGTCCCCTTTAGATCTTCTAAAAATTAATACACTAACACGTATGTTGTTAGTGTAAGTATCAGATGCACATTCAGCAAAGTAAAAGGTTTGAATAATTCGTTAAAAAGAAGTCGCAATGATGCTGTTTTTCTTTCCCTAATTAAAGGGATCGTATAGTTTTGGTTGAGACCTAATTTCAGGTTTCTAACATTTTGGGTGAGATAATGAGAAACCTCTCATGAAACATGAAAGAGCATGTAATTCTATAAGAAATTCAATGTTTATTTGATGAAAATTGGTTTTGAAATTCAATTCAATTCAATTCATTTATTTTTTCATTTCTCGTACATGAATGTCACATCAGAAATAATACAGGTTCTTTTACCTTATAAACAATGTGCAAAAACGAACAATATACATGCTAATATCACATCAATTGAAATGATAACTGGTCGAAATCGAATGGGGTTGAACAAAAAGAAGTATGATGGGACATACATGAAAGCAAGCTTATTTTGCTGTAGGCCCCGAGTAGTCAGTGTTTGTGAAAAAGAAACGGAGAACGGATAGAAGATAAGACCAGGCGAGTGAATGGTGCCCGAAGAAAAGCGGGGTATGCCTATGTGATTGAATAGAAGAAGAAGAAGAAGAAGAAAAAAAAAAGAGAAAACTATCCTAAAATGTGAACCATGATTGTGGCCGAGCTATCATTTGTTTACGGGGTAAGGCATGATTTGCTTATGGAACCTCCTTTGGTATACATTATAAAACTGTTGGTGCATTAAAACTATCACAAGGTCATATTCAGTTAGACACAAAAGTAACATGTACAGCTATTAAGCCATTTGGTGCCTGCCGTCAAGCTGTAGGTAAGAAGCTCTAGGTAAGAAATGGATGAGATATCCAAAAAAGAGCGATTCTAATAAAGTGTGGGACCCACACTTTATTACAATCGTTTTGTTTTACTTTGTTTTTGGATGTTTCAGTATGATTTCAAACCCGATTTTGAATTTTTGAATTTTGAATTTTGAAACTTTGAATTCCTCTTAAAATGGTATGCTCTGTACTATAATTATCACGAGTGTTTTCTTGTCATCTCGCAAAAAGTTAAAAGCCCAATTCTTATCTCCACCAATACTGTACCATCCCTTTAAACACACACACACGCACACACACACACACACACACACACACACACACAACGAACAATGTTACTTCAGACAACTAAAAGTGACACACCAGCGTACCACAGAAATGACGCTTCTTCGACTCGCTGAGTTGATAAAGACTATACAACATTGTCATGAGCAAAACAAAGAAAGAAATAAGGAACCACCTTATTGTGTAGGCCATACATTGTAAAAGTGAAGCGTAATCATCGTAACCCAACATAAGATAACGAAAATAGGCCAACTCATGGTTAGGAAAACGACTTTCCATTCAAATCAAGATGATTCATGATTATATGAATCATCGAGCACCCGTCCTAAGTGGACATTGTTTACCCTTTTCTGTATTTTGATGCTAAATGATGTTTAGTGACAGTGAGATGGTTGTTGTAGAATTTTAAATGAGAAATTACGAGTCGGTAAAAAAAAAAGACATCCTTACCCAAGAACATGTCGTTTTGAGAGAATAAGAGTGCAATTTGGACCGAGAATCATGGCCCGTGCGTTTTTCGTCGTTTTATGAATTTGCACTGCAAATGATGTTGGCATGCAGACGAGTAAACAGTAAGACCGAGCTCGGCGTGAGACCATAATGGTCGGTCTTGGGGGGAAACGAAGACCTCGGGGGTCGTCTCGCTCTCACAGCACCTCTAAGTATATCCCTCCACTGATGGTGGTTCACACTATTCGAAAACAGCGTCTCCTGTGTACTGTAGTCGCTAGGTTATTTAATTAAAATTTACCTCACAATGACCAAATTGATTTGCAGTCCGAGTGGCGGGTGTTTACTTTCATGATGAACGTGTAATTGACATTGATCAATCATCAGCCAGATTTCATCAGGGGACTGCACGATTTGTTTGACATGGAGACATGGCAGACTTGAATGTCTTCGTTCGTCTCTCATTCACCTTCAAAGTGAAGAATGGGAGAGGAAGTGTTACCTTTGAAACCTTACCACAATTGAGACCGGATTTCCACAGACAGGAGGAAGATGAGGACGCGGAAATTATATGGTTTCGTCGTTTCGATATATTTATTGCTTGCTCTTCTTGATGGCAAGGTGCGGGTAGAAAGCGTAGGTGAGTTCCATTCCGATTAGGCCTACATAGCTACTAGGCCTACCCATTTGGTGCAATGTATGTTTATATGTATTCCAGGATTTGGGGGAAATTTTGTCATTTTGCCTGGCCGGTCAATTAATTCCAAAGGACTATTTCGAAGTTTCGTAATTCCGAAAATATAGCAGGGTCTGTTGTTCCTAAGGTTTGTTGATCTGAAAATGGAATAACGTTCGACATAGTCCGAAACTAAAAAAGGGTTTCTTATTTCAAAGAAAGGTTGATCTGCAAGAAAATGAAATAAGGTTAGTTCTTTCGAAGATCCGTAAATTAGAAAATGAGACAGGGTTCTTAATTCCGACATTCCTATGGTTCGTTGGTCCGAAGATGAAATAAGATTTATAATTACAAAAGTGAATTACTCTTCTTCAAGTGTTGCAATTAAAACAAAAATGTTATGAACTGCACAATAAAAGATGAATAAAAACATGTACACACATGACTGCACGTCTCAGTCAAGCTTTTCATAGCTTATTACGATCCACACAGGACCTATATGGCATATTCTATGTACAAACTGTGTGTATATTTTTGTATAAGGCATCTATAATATATGCATTTTGTAAATAAACTTAACACCAAAACACACGGTATATACGATATTTGGTGGACTGGAATACAGTCAATGTAATCACATTATTGATGATAAAAGAAGTAGGGCCTAGAGGTATTTTCTGCTCCGCAGTAGTAAACACACCCTTCATCCTGTGCATTATCATTACTATGAGCCATGCATGATGTAGAAATAAATATTGTAAGAGCCCTCTAAACTACTCATACATGCGTGTACTCATCTGCTTTGGAAGAATCCTGCCTACGTCGCTGGTAATAATGGATCAGCCCTTACCACCCTCTTTACTACTCGACACGAACGGAGATCCCCGTCGCCCCCCCCCCCCCCCCCGATTCCTCACAGATTCCCTTTTCGGATTAACTAAAATTGTTTCATTTTCGAACTATTGAACCTTATTTCATTTTCGGACTAACGAAACATATTTCATTATGCAATTGTTTACGGGTTAACCAACCTTCGGAACATTAAAACGAACCTTATTTGTGATATTCGAAGTAAGAAACGAATTTTTAAAACAAAGAACCCTATGTCACTCCTGAATTAACAAACCCTTGGAATAGCGAACCTTATTTCATTTTCAGACTATGGAATCTGTGTGAAGTAATAAACCTTATTTCGTTTCCGGATAAACGAATCCTCTTTTTTTTCAGATTTACGAACCTGATTCCATTTTCGGTACACCGAACCTCTAAAATACCAAATCTTACTTCATTTTCGGATTAAAGACAGTTTGGAATAACGAACTCTATTTCATTTCCGGTCTAAAGTATATCAAGCTATACGGAATGTATATGTTCCTGTATGACAAATCTTCGGGATAATGAACATCGTATGTGTTCCAGGCGTACTGTATTTTCTTTTTTCGCAGTTGTCACTTTCGTACATCCAAAATGTGTATAAGATTTAAACTCCTTGGTAACAAGATATTACTTGGCTAAGTTACGAAGACAAAGACGTATATTCGCCCTATGGACCTTTATATATATAAAATGTATGTACATGTATATATATATATGAAGTGTTTGTTCGCAAAAACCGGTAAGTCCATATTTGCCAAATGGAGATATTTGCGATTAAAGGTCAAGAAAAATAAAGAAAATAATAAGAAATTTTTGGCTTCTTTTGACCATAACTTTAAAAATGTACCTTTATATGTAGTGACCAATATATCATTTAAAAGGTATTATTCTGTACTTTATGACAGAGACGGTACTTCAAAATCTTCAAAAATGGACTTATCGGTTTTTGCAAACAAACTCTTCATATATATATATATATATATATATATATATATACTCTCTCTCTCTCTTTTGGGTTGTGGTTAAGAACCATGTCAGGACGGATGGAGGCAGTTCACGGATCGCTGCTATCTCCTGGTGCAGAAGACTACGTCACAGGCAAAAGCAAAGGAGATCTGTCTGGAGGTGGATGCGGCTGTACCGGAAATCTTGTCGGAGTTCGAGAGCGAGTTCGTCGCATCACTCCTGGAACCCGTCACCTTCACGTCCGGGAGAAAAGCCTGGATTGATTGCTATCGAGCGGAGAGTGGTAGCAAGGACTGGGTGTGTGGCGATGATCGACATCCGGCTCAGTATCTCCGTAAGTGAAAAAAAAATGCCGACATTAAACGCCATGAATACCTCTAAACCTCATTCCTCACACCTCCCCCCGTTCCTACCTTTTCTATTCTCTGGATCCCAGAGTGAGTATACAAATACGTACATACATACAATATCTATGAACCTATGCTAATATCAAACTGTTCTTACTATGTTATTATAGGCCTATATATAAGACTATGGCAGATGTCGCCAGTCACCAAATGATAACACATCAAAATTGTATAGGGTCCAGAAGATAGAGAGAGTGAAAAAAAAAATCCGCAAAATATCCCACTAACGATTACATTTACAATAACAATAGAAGTACTATGAATGGAAATAAGACCTATAATGAAGTTCTGTTGTGTATTTATGTCATCTTTAATAACATGTAGGGACCTTTCTGTTTTGAGTGTTTTCTATAAAAGTCCCTCTTTAGCCTCGGCATATAATATGCAGTACTGTAAAACCTGTCTATAGCGGCCACCTAAGGGAGATGAAACTAGTACCCGTTATAGACACGTAATGAACCATCCAAATAGCAATACTTAAAAACTCATTTTCGAAACATCGAACATTCAGAATAACGAAACTTACATGTATTTTATTTTGGAATTAAAAACCTTCTGGAAAACCACCAGAAATGCGCGCTTTAGCGAACCCATGATTAAGGAATATTGGTTCAAGGAATTGCAAGTTTCGGAATAACGAACCTTCGAAATAACGAACATTACTCTCGTAAAACGAACAACATTCTTATCCCTTTTCTTTTCGAAGCTTGGGGTGGTGGTCAACCTGATAACACTGGTGGAGTCGAGGATTGCTCAGAGATATTGCATTCTGGGAAATTCAACGATGTACGCTGCACACAGAAGAGAATTCCTCTCTGCGTTAAACCTGGTGAGAAATCTAAAGGGATGGTACAGTTGCCGCTGTGATGGGGTTCGAAGTGTTTCCAACTTTTTTTTAATTTTTTTTTCAGATAATGAGAAACCTCCTATGAAATATGAAATAGCATATGAAGAGTTTGTTCGCAAAAACCGATGTCCATTTTTGAAGATTTTGAAGTACGGTCTCTGTCATAAAGTACAATATAATACCTTTTAAATGATATATTGGTCACTACATACAAAGGTACATTTTTGAAGTTATGGTCAAAAGAAGCAAACTTTTTTTATTATTCTCTTTATTTTTCTTGACCTTTAATCGCAAATTCAATCCATTTGGCAAATATGGACTTATCGGTTTTTGCAAACAAACTCTTCATATAATTCTAAGAGGAATTCAAAGTTTATTTGATGAAAATTAGTTTTGAAATGACTTAGATATCCAAAACAAGCGATCCTGATAAAAAGTGGCACCCACCTTTTATTAGGCTCACTTTGTTTTACTTTGTTTTTGGATAACTCAGCCATTTCAAGACCGATTTTCATCAACAACAAAAAACAAAACAAAACATCGAATGCCTCTTAGAATTGTATGCTATGTCATATTTCATAAAGTCATTTCTAAGTATCTCGCCAAAAATTAAAGTGTGAATCATCACCTCAATGAATTGTTCAGTGCATGATTAGCCATCTACTTGTTCTTCTAACTCTTTTCCTGAAGGTTTGTAATTCCAAAATAAAATGAGTTTCGTTATTCCGAAGGTTCGATGAACTTGCTCCTAGGGCAATTGCTCCGGTCTTATTTCCTCCAAGGGCTTATAGGGTTAGGGTTAGGGTTAGGGTTAGGGTTAGGGTTGGGGTTGTGATAGTTTAGTTTGATGTGAGGATTAGGATTAGTTGTGGGTAGGTTTTATGTTTGGCTTAGCACATTATGTAGCACGCAGATATTTCATGGGACAACTGCCTCAGGTGCAAATGTCATGGAACCTTTTCCAATATTACTGCCGTGAAATACAATAGTTGCTAAATTGCGATTATTGCAAATTGCAAATTTATGGAAACAAGTTGCACTCTCATATAAAATCTTAGACATGCAAGACGTGCTGTTTGTTTCCAATCCGAACAATGTGATACAAGTTGATATATGATTTTCAGAGTATTGCTGGGGAAAATAAATCTCAGATCACATCGACAAAAGTAAGGCAATAGCATAAGGCTGAGACGTTAATAAGATTGATGACAACAGTCAATGTGATCGTACTGCTGGCGATTTATTAGCCCCAGGTATATTTACAATGACAATATCGATATAATTCCTATAAAATTTCTATCTTTGATCTCACTATGATATGACTTTATTCTTACTTTCTCTCCCTGTCTCTGCCTCTCTTTATTAGTATAAGTGCTGCCTAAAAATGGCTCTCAAGCACTATCGAGTAAATGCGTGTGCAAGGTGCCTGAAAAGATCCATTCATTGTCTATATTTTGACAGCTCGCATCCGAAGATTCCTCATTCGGCGGATACTGTCACCTAATCAAGGTGTATGTATAGCTGACCACGTGATCGGAAGCATCCAATCATCCTCGCGGATTAGATGTGTCGCTGCATGTCTTGCTACACCACAGTGCGTATCCATTAACATTCATCCAATGGATAGAACATGTCAGCTGAACAACGCCACCAGAACTTCATCCCTTTCAGCAAAACCGTCTGGAAACTGTGAATATTTAGAGCTCTTGACGAACTTGTGATTTACGACTAATCAACAACTACGGTGAACGATTCTCTGTCGGTTATGTGTGAATCTGTACATAGGCATTCGACTCGTTTTAATCGAATAACACGAAAACGTAGGCCGTGAGGAGGCAACGCTTTACGGAGCTCACCAAGAAGCCTTGGTTTGGGACGAGTAAGAGTCTTCACACGATGCTTTCTTGTCCTGTCCTACACACGGTGCCTTGGCAAGTTTCAGCAGTAAAAATTCTTGTTGCACGTTAAAGGGAAGTGTAAGGCGCGGTCAGACTGGCAAAAGATAATTATTGGTACGCTCGCAAGCAAGAGTGCGCCGTCTGATGGCTAGTGATTGTGACGTAACAATGCACATGTGTACATGACAATGGCCTCGCGCTTCGTAGGCACCGCCCGCAAACAGATCGAGAAGTTTCGCGGGAAGTTTCGCGGGAAGTTTGCGGTCACACTGGCAAAACTTCGAGATCTTAAAGATCGCGATCTTAAACTTCGCGATCTTTTGCCAATCTGACCGCGCCTTAAATGTACTTTTGGATTAAGTGAATGTTCCAATATTAGTAGAATATATCAGTGTAGAAATTGAGAAAATCGTACAGTCTGTTCAAAAGTTATAGATTTTTTTTTTTTTTTTTTTTTTTAAAGTGTCGGTAACGAGACGGCTGGATCAGAAAAATACTACAAACCATGACATCACATATGCACTATACGATATAACGAAAATATAAAGAAAATTCAACATTTCGTCACTTTCCAGCGTGATGAAAGAGCAATAGGCTTGTCTCTGTCAGAAAGCAGGGGAATAATAACACCCTTAACATGTCAGTAACGACTTCAGGAAATGTGTATTTTTTCTGCCTTTTTCTTCCTAGTAATGCATAAAATGACATCATGACCTGTAGCAGTCTTCTGAACCAATGGTCTCGTCACCAAAATTTCAGATATACATAACTTTTGAACGGAGTGTCCGCTTTTTCATTCATTCATTTTATTTAACCACGGTACTAACATCAGCCACGGCTGTTTTTCAGTCAGTCCGTGCAATAAAAACAAGTATGCATAACGTGATTCATCATCATCATAGATACAAAGCAAATAAAAACTACATAAAACTACACAAATCCATTAACATAACATCGTAGGCAAGACACAAAACAGGCAAGACTATCAAATTACAAAACAAAATAACATTTCATTAAAATCATATATATCTTAAAATAATTGATTAAATAATTACTTGATTAATAAAACAATAGAATAAGATAAAACACAAAATTTCCGAAATAATATCTAACACACACGAAAAACACATTTAAGACTATTGATAACAGATTGCTGTAAAACGAACACTGCACATCCCCTCTAACTACCCTAACCTACGCGTACACACACACACACACACACACAACTGCAACCCACCCGCCCCTGCATATAAATTCAAAACAAACTCTTTAATAAAATAAAACATATAATCACAAATATTATCTGGACATTAAAAATTCCTTTGCTCTAACTAAAACACTTTCATCCTCATTTACTCGCCTTTTGAACTCACCCCAATTTGCTACCTTAATATCATCTCTCAAATTATTCCACAGTTTTGTCCCATAATAAGAAATACTCCTTCGTTTCAACTCCGTGCGAATCGGCGGTAATATAAAATTCTTTATCGTTTGTCTTAGACTGTAATTATAACTCTTAAAAACAAAATGACGTCGCAAACATAAAGGCACTAAAGCATGAACTACTTTATACATAAAACAAAAAACACGTTTAATCTTTCGATCTTGTAATCTATCTAATTTCCTCAAACTTTCACTTTTCCTCAAACTTTCACTGGTGTATTCTACTATATAATATTGTCACACTCAATTTAAATGCATATTTATTTTTGTTTCATTCCCCGTCATGTAGAGCACAATGATTTCCGTCCGATAGCATTAACATCTGATATGAAACGGGCCCCGTCGGAATGAATTTTGATGGGTACGGTTACAGTGCCGTATCATAGACGAATAAAGATACAAAATAAAGAATACAAAATTAAAAGCAGCTTTTTCAGTAATGCCATCTTCTTGTAAATTACAACCAATTGCTCCACGATGCGTTTATAGCTATGGTATAATTTATAAGGGACACAATATACTGCAATTTTCATGAAATCATTGGATAGAGAATACAAGTAGAACTCATCAGTAAATCTGTTTAATTCGTAATCCCTAAACCCCCTCCCAAAAACAAATATTTGATATATATGTGTTTATATATATATATATATATATATATATATATATATATATATATATAGTATATTAATACTGTACAAGTATTTGCAAATCTGAGACAGTCATACACAACATCTTCTAAAACGTGATGCCAAGTCAAAGGGATCAGATGCAAATTCAGCAACGTACAGGTGTGTGATAACTTCGTAACCGAGATGACCAATGACATAATATGACCAAAATATAGGACAAGCTTCATGTGCTAATCATACATTTGAGTAAATCGAAATAGAAGGAATTTCTCCTGGATTCGACTTTAATAGGCAAGGTTGACTGCAACTGTGTTTGATCATGTTTGAGACTGAGTACGAATGACATTCCTTATACAAGCTTATGCTTATATTTGAACAATGTTTATCAAGACTAGTTATACTGGAAGTAGTAGCATGGAGAGAGAGAGAGAGAGAGAGAGAGAGAGAGTCTCTAAAAACAGATCTCCAGCAGGTATTATTATTCCAACCCCACCCACCCAAACCAAGATTCATGACTGTTTTGTAATTAGGATGGTGTTTGATTAAGACTGATTGATGAAGGGAGTATATTTCGCTATGCACTTCAAATTATTACGTTGGGAAAAACAAATCCCCATGGAATGTGGCGTGCTGTTGGTATAAATGTGCTGTGTGTATGTGTGTGTCTCTATTTCCAGCAGGGGTATTAAAACGTTCTAAATTTTGGAAATGATTGTAGTGGGGCAGATATGTGAAAAAGATGCTCACATCCGGCGGAAAGTATGAAATTTTGCATAAAGGGGTATTTTGAGGCGCTGATTTCAAAAATTGCCGGATCCAAGAGATCTGACCACGGGGTCGGCCGCCATTTTGAATTCCAATATGGCCGCCGTCAAAGATCCCTATCTTCAGTTCTGAATGACATTAGCCATTGGAATTTGATATAAAAAAGCATGGTGATATGATGACTTCAATAACATACTTATTTGATATGTCTGACAAGCTGCACGGCAGCCAATTTGAATTTTTATACATATTTGCCATGTTGGAGTGTTGAAAATCTCTATCTCGGGTTTGTAAATTAGGCTACTCAGTACCTGATTGAGCGCGCGTTTGTAACTGATAGAGTGCGCGCTGATGTATTTACATTGTGACGTCAGTGAAAGGTGCATTATGCTTCCTTTTTGCTGCACTTTTTGACATGCCCGTGAATGTTAGTCGTGATGTTTGTCTTCGTAGCCACATTGGAATTCAAAATAGCAGACATTGGGGTTTGTCAGACACATCACATCAGTTAATATTTTAACTCAGTATATTAAGATACTTGTTTACACCTAATTTCAGGGTCACTCACCACTTAGAAATCGAGATAGGAATTTTGAATATTTCGTCGAGGCGGCCATATTGGAATTCAAAATGGCAGCCATTCGATGTTTGTCAGACACTCCGAATCAATCTTTCATCAAATTCAATGTGTCAAAACGCTCACGTGTACCAAATTTTGGTGCCACAGGTCATTCAGAACTGAAGATAGGGATCTTTGAATTTGTTTTGTGATGGCGGCCATATTGGACTTCAAAATGGCGGCCGACCCCGTGGTCAGATCTCTTGGATCCGGCAATATTTGAAATCAGCGCCCCAAAATACCCCTATGTGCAAAATGTCATACTTTCCGCCGGATGTGAGCATTTCGACCAATTTTTGTTACATATCTGCCCTACTATTGTAATCTTTGCGAGATTGGAGAATCCGAAAAACAGACATTGAGTAATAATTTACAGTAGTCCCTTAAAGTCTTTAAATGCACGCATGCAGTATTCAAACAGACTCCCCGAGCCGTCCACCGATGGCGGTTCATACTACACAGTGTATTCCGAAAACAGCGTCGCCTTTTAAATCGGGTTATTGTTTCGAATTTGCTAACACAATGACTAGATTGATTTGCAGTCCGACAGAGGGATGTTTACCTTCCTAATGAACACGTAATTGATATCGACCAATCATCAGTTGATTTCAGGAGGGAATTGCCTGCATTAAATTGTGTGACAAGGTAAAAATGCAGACTTAAATGCCTTTGTTTGTCTCATTCGCCCTAAAATTGAAGTATGAGAGAGGAAGTATTACCGCTGAAACCTTAACGAGAACTAAGGCTGAAATTTCTACAGAGAGGCAGAAGATGAGGACGTGGAATTTCCATCGTTTCGGCGCGTTTTTATATACATTAGCTCTACTCAATGGCAAGATGGGTGTAGAAGGCGTAGGTGAGTTTCATTCTAATTAGGCCTATAGACATAATCCATGTGAATTACCTACAACATACATGCCGACAGGGTATGTTTTTACATGTTCGTGATGTCAGGTTTGGAGAATTTCTATCATCGTACCTTTGGACTTCTGGCCATTATTGTGTTCCAGCGGTACATTTTTTTCCCCGTCTTTTTGCCGGGTTTCCAAGATCTCGCTAATTACTCAAATATCAAAGTTATCTGGCCCAGGTGGGACCTATATGGGTTTAATGTAATGTCGCACGTTTGCAAAATCAACATTCGATCCATTGGCTACACCCACTTATAGAACCATAATGAAACCATATGGGTCCTAAATCAGAGACATTATTAGGGCAATTTTAAGATTTTATGTCGTAGGTGATAATGACGTAGGTCTATAGGTCTATCAGATGGTAATGTAAGATAATAAATATTACAGTACAGCTCTTCATATAATGGAAATTGGGAATGGAAAGATTTGTTTTGAGAACATTGCACTTTTGTGATTTTCTTTTAGTGATTCCCTTATCGAGGCTATTGTGTTCAGTGATGTTTTGATTTGCATATTAACAAAGATCTGAACAAAACATCGAAATTAAGTCTAAATCATAAAGACTTCGGGGCATTTTTTATAACATTCAGAGATATATTATATGAATGTTATTCCGCTATATCCACTCCCCCCCCCCTCTCTCTCTCTCTCTACCCACTTTTTTTGGGTTGTGGTTAAGATCTATGCCAGGACGGATGGAGGGAATACAAAGATCGCTGCTATCTCCTGGTGCAGGAGAAAACGACGCAGGAAGAAGCGACGGAGATCTGTCTAGAGGCGGATGCAGCTGTCCCGATAATATCGTCGGAGTTAGAGGCCAAGTTTGTCGCATCACTCCTGGACCCCGTCACCTTCACGCCCACGAGAAAAGCCTGGCTTGATTGCTACCGAGCAGAGAGTGGTAGCAAGGATTGGGTGTGTGGCGGTGATCGGCATCCGGCACCGTATATCCGTAAGTGGAAAACGGGCCGCCTCCAGCTTCACCTCCTTTAAACCTCCCCCTTCTCAGCTCTCTTCCTCCCCTTTAATTTCCTTGGATACCAGCGAGATAATAATCCCGCACCCCAAACACACACCCACGTGTGCATGTGTAGATATACATGTCTATTCAGTTGTAATGATGCACATGTGATACATGATGGTAAAGGATGTCGCAGGAGGCAATATCTTTTTTTTTTAAGTTTGTGACTTTCTTTTTTTTTTTTACTTCCTCAGCTTTGTCTGAACGAACTGTGACAGATGGAGTAGGCCTATAATAAAGAACAGCGGTGCATGTGAAAGGAATCCAAAACAGTAGAAGTTTTTGAGCGAGATTTTGCAATGAAAATACCTAAAAACATTACAAAAAAAAAATGTCAACCAGTTGACGTCCGGATAATAAAGAATCCGGATAATCGATGGCCGGATAATCAAGATTCTACTGTACAGTGAAACCCCGTTATGATGAGGTCCGTGGGTCCGCCGATATTGCCTCGTTATTACCGGTTCCTCGTTTATAATATAAACGTACGCACTAAAAACAAAGAAAAACATAAGCATGGAATTACATACCAAGCAATCAAACTTATGAGCAGTCTTTGCGTTGTTATTAGACAAGTAAATGGATCCATATTATTGAGAAAGAATAAAAAGGAATCATTTGTGAATTAATACGAAAAGAACAGAAAAAATAGCGGTTGAAAACGCGTTCTTTGTTTTTCTTCCGAAAATCTCTTCGCGTGTGTTGTACATGCGTTCTTGAAAAGTGCACGGGAGGGTTGAATTTGTGATCTTTCCTATCTCTTCCTCGTGTATTGAACCATTCTGAAAGAATGAAAATATTGTTTGTGAAATACAGTATAAAATTTTAATAAACAAAATCACACTGTACTATATGCGATTGTTACTTTTTTTCTGACCATGAACGCAAGCAGACTAACATGCAATTTTCAATTTATTTTACGCTGTGTGCACCTAGCAGGATCGCGATGATCTCATGAATTATTTAAGCTGTATTCCATGTTGTTTGCACCAGCAGGGGTTGATAATGCGTTTTTTATTTTTCTCCCCAAAATCTCTTCGCATTTTGTACATGCGTTCTTCAAAGGCACACGACATGGTTGAATTCGTGATCCTTTGTACACCTATCTCTTCCTCATTATAACGGACCATTCTGAAAGAATTAGATTTTTCATTTGTGAAATACAGTGTGAAATAGTAATGAACATCACGATGATTTCATTAATTATTTCGGCTGTAATCTTTCACGTAGTAGACACGTCAATGTTTCCTAACCAGCAAAACAATTGGAAGTCGGAACTAACATGGAAAGGATTATGATAAGCTGCATATGCATTCCAAAAACATATTTTCCATGTTCTGCCATCAGCTTGTTTCATTGGATGGAACGTTTTTGAATGAACATTTTTTTTTCACGTTACAAACTTGTTTGAGCTAATATCAAATAGGCCTATGCGTATCTCGAAAAAAATCAAATGATTATGTTCAAAGACTGAAGAACATCGGACGGTATCCGTGTGTCTTATCGCGTGGTTTATAAGAAAACATGCAAAGAACGGTACTCGGCATTTGTCACCGATAATGGAGGATTAAAGAGGTAAAAGTAAAAACAAAGGGATAAAGTGACATTATCTTCAAATGTGTGTGATATGTATGGCCGATGTGTGTGTGTGTGTGTGTGTGTGTAGGCCTACTATCATACTCGGGCTCATTAGACGAATAGTACTAATACTGAAGAGGCTACCTGGCTAAAGAAGACCATACCATTGTCTAACCTGGGCAAATAGACTGCGTACATGTTTAGAAGGCTTTCTAAACAACAAGAACAAGAAGAACAAGAACAAGAACAAGAACAAGAACAAGAACAACTACAACAACAACAACAACAAAAACTCCCCAACAATAAACATAACCTCCCTTTTCTTCTTTTTTTAAATATATTATATTTATAGACTGGAGTGACAATCAGCCAGATGACTGGCATGGAGTCGAGGACTGCTTGGAGATATTGTATTCTGGGAAGTTCAACGATCTACGCTGCACTGAGACAAGAATTCCTGTGTGCGTAAAACCTGGTGAGAAATTAACAACAACAACAACAACAACAACAACAACAACAACAACAACAACAACAACAACAACAACAACAACAGAACACGCACTATTGCGCATTAGCCTTACTGTTCTTCCCAATCTGTGTCCGATATCATCGCAGTATTATAATCGCAGTAATCACTATGGCATTTCGTTTAATATTGACCATTGAATGAAAACAATTTTTTTTTTTCGGTGCAAGCTATCAGATATACTGGTCTACTCTGATCATAACAGCCTTTTGTGATTTTCAGAGTATTCTAGCATGGGGTAAACAATCTCACGTTATCGATCCACGTTGATTAGGAAAACAACAACACGGTGCCGAGATATTCATAAAGAATAGCATGCCAGCTACCAAGGTAATCTTCCTGATGATAGTTTGTCTCCATCTATATCACTTATATGAAATGTGCATAACGATATACACTGTATAGTGATCTTGCATGAGTATGCTCTTTCCCTCTCTTTCTCTTTCAATATTCATTTGTAAATGCTGGCAAAATTGTGGGGTTTTGTTTATTTTGCATGAACAAATGAGGGTTAAAGGTAATTGAAAAGACCGTACTTATTTTCTCTGTTTCGTCAGCTCGCATGCGAAAATTCCTCTTTCGCCGGATACCGTCACCTAATCAAGACTTTTGTCTACCGGACCACGTGATCGGAAGCATCCAATCATCCTCGCGGATTAGATGCGTTGCTGCATGTCTCGCTACTCCAGAGTGTGTGTCCATGAACATACTGCCAATGGATGGAACGTGTCAGCTGAACAACGCCACCAGAACTCCAACAATTTCAGCTGGACCGTCTGGAAATTGTGAATATTTAGAGCTTTTGACGAACTTGTGATTTACAACTTATCAGCAACTATCAACGACCCTCTATTGTTGATGTGTGACTCCCTGTTGATTGGCTTTGTTTCATGCGACTTATAAAAAATTAATAAACACAGGCCGTGAGGAGGCTACTCTTCGGACGGAGCTCGCCAAAAAGCCTTTAACTTGTCAGGGCGCTTTCCCGTCCTAAACGGGGCGCTTCGGCGAGTTTCAGCAGTAAAACTTCGTGTCGTACGTAAACACTTGATAAGCGAGAGTTAACTATTTAACATTTACATTAAAAACTAAATGTTCTGGAGCAATCCAAGACATGAATCTGTCAGCAGCTTCTTCAGTAATGTCATCTCCTTGCAATACACAATTGATGCTGTGTAATAACTATATTGCTATGATATGGACACATTTTATGTTTTTTTTTTTTTCGTGCAGTCTTTCGACTGAAATACATAACTACTTAGGTTCATTTTACTATTATACAGAAATCCACAGTTTATGCAATTAGCTAGATTTGATAGAACGATTCATGTCATTATTAAAAAAAAATAATTAACAAATATTTGTCAATATGAGAATGAAGATAATGCGTTTGATCATTTCGCAGCAAAGAAGAACAGCAGTATAATAATTATGACGTCACTATCAACGAACGAGTGGTATCCAAAAGGATACACCGAATGAAATCACATAAAGCAAAGGTTTGGGACGTATTGAAGACACACAACAAAATTCACAACACTTTGAGACATTTAAAAGGATATTTGTACGAAATTACGAAAGTGAATTATTCAAACGTAAACATTACTGTTCTAAATTATGATATTGTATTGTTAGCACAATGATAAAACTAAAAAAAAAAATCGTCGTGTCAAACGTGAAACTTTATGCACCTAGCGTATTTGCATCTTTCACAGGAGGCAATTCATTACCAATCAATGTAGTCTATGTAGTCAATCTTTAAGCATCATATTATTGTGAACAGATATTGATGTAACGGGGAGTTCACACATTTGTAAATTACACTTCATAATTTCCTCATAAAAACGTTCGACATGCTTTTGTCAATCATATCAATGTGATTTATTTTCCTCTTGCATGGATCTGGCTAATAATATATAGATGAAAATTGTCCACCTTTCTACATCATTCACTATTCTTTTTTTTTTTTAAAGCACAAACATTGTTTAAAGTCATTTGACATTAGGAAATATTCAAGGAATTTGCTTATACAGCACACGATCTTATCTTTTTTTTTTGGGGGGGGGGGGGAGGGGCAAGGATAAAAACAAGTAGAGCAACCCATTCTTCAACCCATGTTTCAAAGAAATCAATCCGTTCATAATTATCCAACACGGCGATCAAATGATTTCCATTTGCCATTTCTGAGAACTTTGTTGGCTCAAAACACATTCATCTACGATGGGCCAAAGTATTGGAATTCACTTCCCAACAATATTACAACAGCTCAATCTCTGAATTCCTTCAAGAATAAATTAAAATCATTTTTATTGAAATTTTATATCCAACCGAGTTAGTTTCCCTTTATCATCTCAGTTAAGTCATCATTCTTTTTTACATAAGTCCTCCTTCTAATTAAGTCCCTGCCTGTGTTCTAAATATAACGATGTGTTTATTCTCTCTTTCTCCTGCATTCTTACCAACATAATTACGTATAAAAAATGTTTTGCATTACATTCAATCCAGCTTGTATTTCATCACTTATTTTACATCATGGAATCTAGATTGCTTGCGTCCACGATGGCACGTGCTGTAGTTTTTTCCCCCTTTTCTCCTCTTTTTTCTCTCTTTTTTCCTTTTCTTTCTTTTTCCCTTCCCAATCATCTTGATGTCAGTTGACATCGGTTCGTTTATTTTGTTTTATATTGCTGTTTTGTGTATTTTCTGAGGGTCCCATATCGTACAAGCTCTGCTTCTTAGTGGGACCCTCCACTTCCATCCTCATCCTTAGTTGACTTGTATTATACGCTTCATGTATATATTAACAAAGATGTAATCGCATCTACTTCTCATTTTCATATTTATGTACCTTGTCAAATTATGTTCTGCAAGTATTACAAATATCCTGTACATAATTATGCAATGTATATAATTTCTTTGTTTATTTGTTTGATGGAAGTGAAAATAAAGTTGAACTGAACTGAATTGAATTGAATTGAATTGAATTCTAGACTGACAACAGGCAACCGATGGTCTTTAAGTTTTGCCCTCGACTCTATGTGTTCTTATCACAGTATGTTCCCATGATTTTTAATCTAAACAATTACAGCCGATTTTCAACTCTCTTTGCAAGACTCGAGCTCCAAAATGGTAAGAAAATTAGCTGACATTAGTCTGCGCATCGCCACCCGTGTCCACTTACCCCATCTCACTAGACGGCTACATGTATTCCGCTACGATCATCAAAAATCGACAAAGCGCGGCGAATCGCGGCTTGATCGCTTTAATTCTTCTCCATCGTATCTTGAGCGGTTCAGAAGCCCGGAGGCGTCGCCACCATCGCCATGGTCGGCGACGTATCTATACGGAAGTTCTGGACATGTTCAAAACTTCCGTAGCCGTGGTTTTAGAGCGTATCACAATCGCCTCACGAGCGCATTAAAAGCGCCACTTTCGTATATCTGACGGGGTAGCAACGCGTTAGGCGTAACGCAAGCGCATCGAAAGCGGCCCCCATCGCTCATGAAAATGATACCACTTTTAAAGTATTACATAACAGGAACCAACCATGAACATGGACATGGAGAAAAACGTATAACATTCTTTTTCCACGTACACTCAGTAGGCCTACGAATCTACTCTGTTTATTGAATTGTTTGTTTGTCATATTCCATTGCAAGTCAATGAAAGTAATTTAAGTTGTAATCTTTTCAAATATGTCTTCATGAAATTGTGTCATCGTAGGATACGATCTATAGTTTGCTCGTAAGCCGGTTCTTTAATATTCATACACATTTTACCCTTTTCATTGAATGAATGACTTAACTTATCGTGCAATTTCACATCGGGTTCTAACTGGTGTGTTCTAGAATGCTAAGATCTAAGGGTAAAACCATATTCTGCATATCCATGTTGGTTTGACACTGACATCTGCCTGAAGAAATTCAATCATGAAACCCATTATATACCCCGATCGCTTGAGATCGTAGCATGAGCCCGGCGTAAACGTATCACTGTCGCTCCGGTCGCATCACTGTTGTAGCGAGGTCTTGATAAGCGTACGAATATCACAACACAGTCGGTTCGATCGCAGAAGCAGCCCGTCTCGTCGGACTTGAAATGCGGCAACAACGTGGCAAAGTTGTATTGACATCGTGGCGCTATCGTCTACAGCGCAGGTTGAGCGTGGAGAAACCGTCGTGTAATCGCTTCGAAGGCCAATAATGGAGATTTATGGCGATCGCGCCACGATTGGTTAAATCGTCACAAATCGCCATGGTCGCCTTCCTAGTGAGATGGGGCCATATTTTTCCATACAACACACACACACACACACACACACACACACACACACACAGAGAGAGTTATCTGTCTTAAATTTGCAGTGGCCTTTGATTTCTATTAAGTGTACCGTGTACATAGACAATCAGAATAAAAAACAACAGACAAACACACACACACACAATCCCAAAATATATTTACTTTGTACAACTACATGCACAAAGGATGTAAGCTGTCCATGTCATGCAACTTTATCTTGACTATTCACAAAAGTGGTATTTTGAAAAATTACCCGATATATCTAAAGCTTTCCTTCCATCTGTCCATTGCAGCATAGATTAACTGATAACATACACCATTATATCATCTTCTGTTTCAAATGATGGGACAGCCTCCTTTTGAAATAATAGGTCTTCACCACCTGTCGAACAATTCAAACACAGCTGAGGACATCAATGTATTCAATAACCGTGGTGGAGAGTTGTGAAAGCAATGGCCATCCACTTTCAACACATTTTTTTTTTCTCATTTCACCCCTCATCCCCACTCCTCGGCCACACCCCCTTTGGGTATAGACAGTCACACACATGACCCATCCTATTATAGAACAAACATAAAACGCCTGGTGAAGGTGCAGACAAAGCAGGGCATCTGCTTGGCCCGCCCCTCCGAGGACTCCCTCCACACCATCCTGTTGTTGACCCGGACGAGGATGTCGAGGATGTGCTCCTTGTCCTTGAACTCGGCGATGACGTCGCACAGGTCCTTGACAAACCAGGAGCCCTCTAAAGAATCGCGCCATGCCTTCGTTCCTGCAGATTGGAAGAGTCAAGTTTATGGTGTTGTTGTTGTTGTTTTAAAGAAAGAAAGAAGAGAGAGAGAGAAGACTACGGTGCATGCATCCTGTAGGCGTACTCTTGCAAGGAAAGTTATGAGTTAAGTGTTGAGTTCCAGTGAGAAAGTAAGCACATAACGTATCTTGCATTCTATTGCACATTTCATATTCGGCTGAACAGCAAAATGGATATACAATGTAATACCATCTGATGCGTATTGAAATGGAGGAGCTTGCAATATGAATATTACTGCACCTTAGGTCTATGGCATGTTTGTTAATACTGACTTAGCTCCGATACTTTTCCCCCTACTTTTAGATGTCAATACTAGTATTTCGTTTAAATAAGGACTTAAGGCTATACTGTTGTCAACATGGTTATTTACCGCTAAAATTGGTTAAAAGCACAGAAAAGAAAGTTTGATCCATTTCAGGAGGGAATTTCCAAACATCCAGAGGACTATTATATGCAAGAGATGAATACTACTACTCATGTTTTCCCCCAATTAATCCCAGTTTCAAGTAATAATTTAACCTACTTTTGGTGAAGATGCCACTAGGTCTTCATGGCCTACAAAAAAAGGGATTTTACCATCATGACGCACAAAATATTTTCGTATACTTAACTTTATTGTGTCTTTTTAATTGGAATGTCACGTCATCTATCCTTTTGACACTGTATAGAGAACAAACAACGTTCATATATTTCTTCCCATCTTGTTTGAAAAGCTTCACGCACACATGCAGCCTACTGAATCCGAAAAAGCCCTAAACCTCTTACCTTCCGTTGTCGCATAAGCTATCAGGACGTCTGAGTTGACTGGTCTCGTCAGGAAGCCAGGAATTTCAAAACTATCAAAAACTTGTTTTGACGATGACCCCGGTATGCTATCGGCGTAGCAAACTCCTCTCACATGCTCTTTGCCACGACAAGACTGGATAATGAATATCTTTGGCATGTCTGGAAAGAAAATGAATTAATGTTTTAAATTGACGGATTGATAAGAAAGAAAAGAAAAACAGCGCTTTATAATCTTCAGAATCGTCGGAAAATTAAGGAAGACAAAGTTTGAAGCCATATATACGCAAAGTCGCTGCAATTTTTTTTTTATACACACTCTTAAAGTAGTTGGGCAAAAATGCCCAACTTTTAACCGAAACCGGGCAACATACTGTCCACACAACTATTGGTTAAAATTTGCCCATCTGATGTTGGGTACTGAGTTTGCTATGTGGTTGGGCAAATTAAATTGCCCATCAGCTGTTGACCAATCAGACTTTACCCAACTTCGCAATTTCCCAACTGTTGGTTATATTTTGAGTTGGGTAATCATTTGCCCAACCAATTTTACCCAATTTGATATTGTTGACAAAATTAAGTTTGTGTTGAATTATTTGATGTATGGGTTTTTACCAGAACATGTGCATGTCAAGTCATTGTTCATATTTAACCTATCATAATCCTACAGCTAGTCATAAAGCCCATAACTACAAGTACATCTGGGTCTAGACTACGTCCTTCACCTAGTAAGTACCAGGGATGTTTTATTTAGTTGTAATGCTTTAAGACATGGTTACCATGTAGATTACACTTTTATTATAAAAATATGTAAATACCTCATAAAAGGTACAAGTTGAAATTGTGAATATCACGGCAATAATATTTGATAAATTTCTAATACATTTCAGACATTACAAAGTTTATTGGAGTCATAAAAAATCATTAAATCTAACAATATTTTATCCTTTTCACGAAGAGAATTTGAATAGCTTATGAATATCCATGAGCAAAAAAAAAAACAAAAAACAAAAAACCAGACAGTAGAAAACAATAGAAACCAACTGGTATCAACTGGTTACAAAATTTTTAGTTACTGGGTTTTAATCTGGAATGAAGTGGTAAGCAAGTTCAGTCAGCAATATGGGTTTCAAATTGTGTCATCTATTAAACTATTTGCACACCGACACACACACGCACATATATATATATATATACACACACACACACACACAAACACTCACAAAACACAAACTAGCAATATTGTAGGAATATTCTGAAGTTTGCTCCCACAGACAGATACTCTCACAATGTTGATTTTTTTTAACCTCTCCGGTGTTGACGGAATAAAGGGAAACGTAAGAAAATTATGTCAAAATACGTCCACAATGTAGCTCTTGCTTATATATATATATATATATATATATATATACTGTTTAGATATATATAGACAATACAGTGCGTGTGTGTGTGTGTGTGCGTGTGTTTTGTCCCCCTCCCATTCCTAAAACAGAGAACACCCTATAATTCTTGGTACCCCCTACAAAATCGTAAGGTTCGGCCATCCTTCTATATGGAGGCCTATACCACAAACACACACACACACATACACACACCGTCACATACATACACACATACACGCGTACACGCACAGACTTTTTTTACTTGTCCATGAAAACTTTTACCAACTTGAAAGGACCAATTCTGTTGGGAAATATTCGCCCAATATTTAAGTAAGAATAATTGTCCATATGTTGGTTTAATCACCTTAAAGCTCAATTGGGCGATAATTGCCCAGAATGATGATGTTTTTGTTTGTTTGTTTGTTTTTTTTTTAACCAACCAATGATTAATTACCCAACTAAATTTACCTAATATTTTAAGAGTGCACAGTGTCATTTCAACTGAGGTCATTTGAACAGATTGCGTTCTGTACATATACACTGTACATTGAATGAGACAAACAACTAACTTCATCCAAAACGCGACGCTAACATCCACTGTAATGGATGTAAGTGTGTGTTGCATAATTATGATAGTACAATGTAATATGATTACAGTATGCAAACATTGGACATATCTTTCTGGTGTACTGTATAGTACTTAGCAAATTATGACTTGCAACACAAGTTTGCGAGTGGCTGATTTTGTGATCGCGAAATGCATTAATAGAATGAGAAAGATATGTTTATCCTTCTCAAGAGATATTTAGCGATTTCTTACCTCGGAGATGTATAATTATATACATTGCATTCTCAATACATGGTCAGCTATCCATTAGGCATTACCTTTCATTGCTGGTATCTTGTCGCCATGGAAATAATTTATGATGTCATCAACCAACATCCACTTTTCATCAGCCATCAATACTCCATCCTATTTGTTCAAAGTGTGATGCATAAAACGAGAGAACTGAATAGAGACAGTAATTTTGAATCGTTACCAATTCACAATTTCTATTTCAAAACAAAAAGTGCACTCCTTGCAACTGATTGACAAATTGCTCTGCATGGACGTAAAAGAGCACAGAAAAACAAACAAACAACCAAAAAACAAAAACACAGAATAGAGAGTGTGCTACCGGCCTAACAAGATGGGTTGACATTAAATACTCAAGTGCTTAAGGTATGTCATTCCGAGGTATGGGGGAGTACCGGCCGTCGTTTGGCTAAGTCGGTACAGTGCCTGCCGCCAAATCCAAGTGACCATGGTTCGATTCGTCCCCTCCAGCGAGGAATGAATCTTATTTTTTTTTTCTTCAAGATTAACGAACCTTTGGAACAACGATTAACATCATGATTCAACTTCACGTGCCACCAGTATGTGTCTGGGTATATCCTATTTTGAGAATATCTACATAGATCCTAAAATATTGTATTATGCACAATACGATACGATATCCTGTGTTTCCATGAAATCATTTCTGTGAAATGCAAAACTACAAGCTGATACTGATAAAAATATAATATTATTCCTGTTACCTTTTCTGGTCCATCGGTCTTTGTTCTCTGTGGTTGCCCGTGCGTCCCAATGATGAAAATAAAACTTTTGTATTCTCCCTTTCTCAGAGTGCTTTGTGAAGTACGAAGGTGGTTTTCCAGCTCTCCCTTGGTCACATCCTTTTTATATGTCAGGTCGGAATAATTGTCTCCAAGGTCTCTGAAGAGACCTCGAACGTTCTCTTCATCCGTCTCAGCTCCTGTAAAGACACAGCATAAGAAAAAAAGAGATAAAAAATCTCAATATGACAAGAAATGGTAGAAAGGCAAGTGCTCGAGATATCTACCTTAATAGTCTGTGTGCCAGAAGCTGAACCTTGTCTAACCGTGAAAATGATTTTTTTTTTTTTCCTTTTGGAGGGTGCTGAATCTGGATCTGAAAGATGAAATTTTTGCATCCTTGAGGGTTTTTAGATATCAAAGATCAAAAGATGGCCACCAAGACGGCCGCCAAAATCTTAATAATTATTTCCTTATAAAAGGGTGAAAAAAAAAAATGTTTCACCCCATTTCGAGGGTGCTGGATTCGAATATTGATGATGCCTTTTTGCGCCCCTGAGGGTTTTGAAATATCCAAGCTGGCGCCAGAATGGCAGTCAAAAATTGAAATTCTAATTGAAGAAATTCTAATTGAGGCATTTCCTTTCAAATTGCGATAAATTGGAAATCAGTATTTGTTTTAAACAGTATCAGCTATGTCAACGATGCTAAGTCAAAATCTGGTTGATGCAACACTTGCATCCACCAGGGTTTTGCGATATATTGAAAAAGGGCCTCTGAAAACTGATATTCATATTTCCTCATAGAGGGTGGAATGTTGTCTAACGTTATTAGGGGGATGGAACCCACGATTGAAAAAAGAAAACCCAATTTTTTCTATGTACCTTTAAATTTAGCAAATAGTTATAATCAGGGATATCTAAAATGACCGCTACTGGCAACAACGGTACACTATACAGGAAAGTCATATAGTGCATGTCTCATAAGATGTTCTACGCACACTGAAAAGGTTGATTGACACCCCCCTAAGCCGTTAAGAGATCTGAGACTGACACTTACGAACAAAAAAGACTGAATGCCCATGGAACACCATGTAAGACAAATTCCAAAGGTCATCGGATTCTTATTTTCTCTCAGTTCTACCTCCTGTCATTTTAACGACTTTAAATAAAAAAAAAATACATATTTCTCTCTGTAAATTTGCCTGTTACCCTTTATATTTTTTTATTGACTTATTATATATATATTTTTTTGCTATACTAATTTTCCTGTTTCTGAAGCGATCGCTCTCCATTTCCTTCTCTTCCCTTCTTTAATGAGCATATCATTAAACAACTCGGTGTTCTGGGCCCCATTTCATAAAAGATGTTAGGATAGCAACTCTTGCTGGAATGTCATCTTCCAATAGCAAAAGCCAATGAGGAAGCTTGATTTTTGTCGTTACCATGACAACTGCCATTCCAGCATGGGTTGCTATCATATCAACTTTTTATGAAATGGGGCCCTGACTGGTGGGCACCAATCTTATAATCAGTAATGGAAAGCTGCCACGTTCACACATCAAAATAAGAAATATTCCAAACAGCTCAGGAGGGAGGGAGAAACTTGTGTGTTATACGTGCAATCAATGAGCAAATAATTAACTATTCTAATGTTTTCATAAAGCATCCTGTAGAATCAAGAAGGAAAAGGCTTGTTTTCTTCCCCTTCTAGGTAATGGTATCTCTACAGCAATACACACCTAAACGACGGTTTGATCTGCCAGTAAAAATATTGTTGATGAAAAGGACGTGGCACTTTCCTGGCTCGTAGAATAAACGGTGATTAAACCCTTTATTCCCAGAGGCGCTATCGGATGTACCTCGGGGAAGACTATCCGCTAGATATCCATTTAAATTATAAGAAGATATAAAGTATTGTTAATCATATGTAATCACAACCATAATGACAAGTTAATGCCATGCAAGATTGAAGTATTTGAATGAATGATAAAAAATTTGAACAAGATCATGCATTGCTTTTGAACAAAATCATGGATGTAAGGACACGTAAAACTTTTAAAACTACAATATAAAGCTATCAATAGAGGATTTCCATGAGGTAAGCCTATATTACCGAGGTGTCAGCAACTTTCCACATTTTCATTTCATATCGATTCATTTTCATATTTCTCACATAAAGCACAAAAAGTATGTAAATACGAAAATTACCAAAATAAATACATAAATTAAATGAAACTTCACAGGAGTATACAACATTTGTCTTGTAATAAACACAACGTCTGTACACATGAGAGTTTGAGTATGGTTAAAATGCGAGCAATATGATGGGGCCTGAAAAAACGCAGACAAAGAATGAGGAAGTTTTATCTTTCCTTTGATTAAAAAAATCAATGAAGAAAATAACCAAATCAGGTAGAAAGATTTGGACAATTTTCACTTCATTCTTTTTTTTCAAGTATATCTATACTTATGATCGTCGACATACTTTTGACGATTCAATAAGGTGATGTTTAATAAATATAGCATAATCACTGAAGTGAATTCATGTTTGGTAATTCTGATAGACCTTTCGAGTTCTTTCCATATATAATCATGCCACGTGTGTCATATATTTTGTGTACTTATCTGCTTTCATTCCTTCCTTTGTGTGTCAAAACAATCAAAATGATATGACTGCATTAGTTTAATTCACTAAAATGATGACATTACCCTATATGAGCCTAATGATACGAGTAATTCTGAATCTTATAGTAAACGAATATGATATCAGTATTCATTTTATTCATTTCCGAACCTTATTGTCTTTTACCAATCAGATGCGCTATTGATGTTAAAAGTCAACAAAATAATAATGACATTAACTCTATAGATCCTTTTGAGTGTTTAATGTTGTCTGTAATTTTTCTCAGAAGTGATAGAATAGATGAGAAACTAGTGGTTATCGGAATTGGGATAATGATGGAGAGGGAAATTAGCTGCTGCTTACACATTGGAACCTGGAAACTTTGAGGCTGGCGAAGGTCATGGCGGCTTGCACTGGATGGCTGAGGATGGGCAACATTTGGCTGCATGACAGCAGGGTCTCTTGGTTCGGCAAATTGCTGACTGTTGTACTGAGAGCCACCCATGTGTTGCGGCTGGGGAGGGTAGTGGGGTGGAGCAGCGTACGACATGTACGTAGTTCCTCCTGGTGGAATGTAACCCCAAGGATGCAATGCCGCGGGGTGATAACCTTGTTGGGGCACTTGTTGGGTTGAATCAGAAATGTCTTCTCCCTCCACTGGGTAGTCTATGACCAGAAAATCAAAAGGAAGTAAGATAAGTAGAAAAACAGAGAGACAGAAGAAGCAGGTATGGATGTCAGACATGGAGATACAGAGAAACGAACATCGATATGCCACTGACCAAGGAATAAAGGAAGAAAAAAATTACCCAGGAGTGACCACCGGGAAATGTTGAGGTGAATACCAAAAAGGAATGCACTAAGCAGTCTAATGCACATATAGCAACGTAAGGAATCTTCAAACACAAGAAATCTTCAAGTCTTTGCATGTTACAAACTGACTTTCTCTGCTCCATCTCTACTCACTAATCATTACACTGCAGGGCCGGAGGAAGGGGGGGGGGGGGGGAGGGCCTTGGGCCCAAACTTTTCTTTTCACCATGCATGGGAATACACAAGGGTATCACCCCTTTGCCCCTCATCCCCCCCCCCCCCCCCCACTGTGTGAGCGCGGTAAGGTCTTTGTTTTTGCGCTGAAGACCTTGCTGATGAAACACGGGAATGGCACTTAAAGTATGAAGTGCCCCCCTCCCTTTTGAAAACTTGACGTCGGCCATGCACTGTTAATAAAAAAAAAAAAACCCGTAATTACAACGGTTCATTCGTTGCAGCATGTGGTTTATCCTATCTCAAATATCTGCATTAGACAAGAAATTGGTATATCGGTATGTATTTTTGGCTTTCTTTTTTTGTTTTCTATATTTTGGTCATTTGTTGTACTCGTGGTCCCCATCTTAATCTTTACACTCGATTCTAATGCTGGGACCTACGCTCGACAAGCTTGCTTCTAAGTACAAGTAGGTTCAATCATATTTCTTTAGCAATTATTCTCAGATTCCAACTTTCACAGATTGACCACCATATTCTATTAATATGTTTGCAATATTCTATCATTCTTCTTTGCTAGATAACATGCATTATTTCAATTTTGTTTTATTTGATGTGTTTTCACTGAGATTATGAAAAATAGATTGAAATTGATTCTTCTGCCATTCCATCTTGTTACATAATTTTTTATGGGAAAGTGATTAAACGGTCTTTTATTTTTTAGAGCAACACTTGCAGTTCGACTGCAAAGTTATCATATTTTCTGACTGCCTATGAATCAAACACAACATACAAAATGTAAACATAGATGAGGACATACATTTTGCATGCACATTACATGTGCATATTCCATTAGAACTGGACGTAGCAGATCCATCAATGTTTACAATGTACCCGCTCTCAATTAAATGAGAATAGATGGAAATGAACAAACAAATGACATCAGTAACGTTCGCAGACAAGTTATGAAACACATTTTATCTAATCTTTGTTCATTTCTTAGAAAAAAAAGGCAAATTACTTACGCATTGCACGAAGTTTCATCTCTGCCTCTTTTATGATTTCTCGATGGTTATCTGCGTCAATCAACCTGAAGAGTTTGTGGAGCTTTTTGTAGTGTCCCAACTGCAGAATATGCGGTGCAAAATTTCACTTTACATAACTGACAATGCATGAAAATAGTCCCTCTAAAGAGGTAGAGACCATTCACATTCAGGTTAGAAAAACAGAAACAAAAACAGGAGATAACCTTTCTACTGCAGATGATCTGAATACACTATTGTGCTCGTATGTAAAGTATTTTGATGTGTTTACGTTGTTTGACAAACTAACCCATGTGGTTTCATGCAAACGATACGTTGATAACGATTGAGTTCTGTCATCGCTGGTCATGCCACTTCACAAAATGATATCAAACTGACATGAACTGGTACTGAACTGAACAATGCGCAACACTACTCATAAATTCACTTCATGTTGATGCTGGAATAACGGAAATCATGGTAACAGCAAAAGTGAGGTATCTGAATACCAGTGGAAATAGTTGTATTACCAGGACCGGCGGAACGAAGGGGGGGGGGGGGGGGGTGGCACTTTTTTTTGCACCATACATAGGAATACATCAATTTGTCAATACGCGTATACGTTTTAAGGGTAAAGATGAATTTTGAGAATAAGAGTAGAAAGAACTTGACTTGAACTATATGAGACGTAAATTTCATTGAGAAATTCTATTCCATTAATGAGAAATGATTGAGAATGTGATTCATATAATGACGTCATAATGGCGTCACGGTCGACTGATCACAATGATTTTATTAGACAGGTCGTCTTTGGGACATGATCCATATATGATATAATTTTGAAATTGATAGGCAGAGGACTTTCTGAGTTGACATCTACACAACTTTTGAGGAGAAATAAAGAAGAAGAAAAACAAAGAATCAGTACAGATACAGAAGTTGATCCGAGAGGATACTCGAATCACCTAACAAAGAACCTTGACCTCACTGCCCAAAACTATCCCTATAGATTCTCAAATTAGCAATACATGTATAAGTTTAATGAACATGCATTTTGCAGAAATAAGCGTGCATCACAAAGCCATGATTTTGTGTGATGATTCAACATCTAGTAAAACAGGTCGACCTAACCAATCTTGGGCTTTCTTATTTTCCGAAAGCGCAGTACTAGTACTTCTTTTACATATATGTAAAGTTTGGGATTATCAAACGATAGCAGTTTTTCCAGAACACGCTTTTTTTTTTTAGAATATGGTGACTAAGTGTGGCTTAGAGTTCCCTATTAATTTCTTAAAAGCTTTAACTCACTCTTCACTTACAACTCTAGTAACTTTTGAAAGATCGATGATACTGCTTTGAAAATTTGTATTAGTCATAGATGGAAAATGTTAATAGAGCATGATTAATTTAATTGTTGTTGGTATGAAGTTTTACATCCTGTGGTTTGTCCCATTAAGTACGGTAAGATTAAACACTTGAAAAGATGCTATACTTCAGGGCCGCTTTTCGCAGTACACAAATTTCCAGAACAATCATAATGTGCATTCATAAGAATTATTATGTAAATAGGTTATGGAGAGATGATATGAATTGAGTAATCATTTTAACAAAGTCTGTTCTTTCAGAATCTGATGTTATCTAAAAATCTTTGTTCGGAGACTTAAAATTTAAACGAAACTAGTATATGATACGAGCATCATAATAGTCGTATGCACAAAGTACGGTAGGATTAAACACTTAAAAAGATGTTATACTTCAGAGTCGCTTTTTGAAGTACGCAAATTTTCAGAACGATCATAATATTATGTTCATTCGTAAGAATTATTATATAGATAGGTTATGGAGAGATAATGTGAATTGAGTAATCATTTTAACAAAGTCTGCTCTTTCAGAATCTGATCTTATCTAAAAATCTTTGTTCGGAGACTTAAAATTTAAACGAAACTAGTATATGATACGAGCATCATAATAGTCGTATGCACAAGGTACGGTAAGATTAAACACTTAAAAAGATGTTATACTTCAGAGTCGCTTTTTGAAGTACACAAATTTTCAGAACAATCATATGTTCATTCGTAAGAATTATTATGTAGATAGGTTTTTGAGAGCTAATTTGAATTGAGATATCATTTTAAAGCTCAAAATCTGCTCTTTCAGAGTCTGGGTTTGTGATGCAGGTCACAAATAATAAACAGATATCCTTTGAGAGTAATCAAAACATTTTTATGTAGTTGTATTATTACGAAAACAATGATAACTTTACCTTGAATATTTGCTTGGAAGCAAGTTTGTCAAACAAATTATCTATTGTTTTGATGGTGCGCTGAATATCACCGGCACCAAAACCTCCTAATTCCTTCTGCCGTATTTCCTCTGCAATAAATCACAAGAAGAAAAGAACTGGAAGATAAACAAGGATTGCACGTGAGTATAAGGAACATAATGTAAACAAAAATATATTGTTCCACATTTTCAAAACTGTACCAATAAAAACACAATGAAAAGAATTCTACGAAATATGACTTTTATGAAAAAAATAGGCCTACACATTTTTTCCATGGACTGTAAGCTAACATATATGTTACGGGTGATATAATTCTCCCTGCTTTCTAAAACAGGTAAGGCAAGTGCCCTTCATTATGCTAGAAAAGTGAAAATGTGTTGTAAAGTTTCTGTATTTTTCTTTTGTATTGTCAAACAACCGACAGAATATTGCTGAAAAAAGGGCGGGGCACATAATTAACTATACAAATAAATATATTACGTTCGACCTCTTTGCATGTTTAACAATTTCAGCAATCTCTATCAAATGAGCATGGCTTCTCTTGTCACAACAGAAATGAAATCTAACACTACAAACACCTCTAACTTACTCTTCATTAGGTCAAATTGTTCATCTGTAATGTCATTCCTCAGTTTCCGCAACATTTCACGTTGGATTTCCTTCACCGCCTCCTCGGACATCTTTGCCTCCAACAATCACTCGATGCCTGTGTGGAAAACCCTGCTGGAAAGAACACAGTTCCACACAGTGTAAGAAATACAGTGTGAACACATTTTGAACACAGAGTGAAATCTTCACACTGTTAAATTCGAGTGTTTTCACAGTGTGAACACATTGTGAATCATCAGTTCACGGTGTGACACAGAACATCACCATGTGAACATTCTGAAAACCAAACCACAGTTTGAAATCATCTCCACATTAAATTTCGAGCGTTTTCACACAGTCGAATATGTGACCACACTGTGAACATATGCTGTGGGACACCGTGTTCAGTAGGGAACCCTTGAAATATCACAGCGTCTCGAATTTCCAAACCTACAGGATTGGAAAAAATAAGAGCATAATGACTTACATTAGGTTAAGGATTTTGTGTGTCTCATCCATGACTTCAATGCCATCAGCAGATCCACTGCCAAATATGATTTTTTTTTCAAATATTCGTAAAAGTTCATTACTTAGACCAGTCTGACTGTCAAGAGCAAATTTCTGAAATCAATAACTCTTCAGATGTGCACACCAGTAGTGTACAGAATTGGGTGCTTTTAATTTTTTTTTTTAAATTTAAACATTTAAACAATTTCTTCACTTTCAAACTGATTGACGTCAAAACTTTCAAACTAATGACATCAAAAGGACATGCAAAATTAGCTGTAAAGTTTTGACGGACTTGGTTAGCTATTTTGAGGAACGTCATGTGTGAAACAGCTTTTATCTTGTGATCAGGGCCATTAAAATCTGAGACGAAACTTTGAAAGCACCTTTGTGCTCATTATTATGAGCATCATAAACAACATAAATATCATCTCTTGAAAACAAGGACTAATCGCACTGGAGATTAAAAAAAATGGCATGATCTATAAAAGGATATTATTTTTTCGCAATAATTGGTTGGATTTTTGTGTGCACATCACAGGCAAAAAAAAAAAAAAAAAATTCGAACGCTAATTTGCGTAAGTGTGAATCCCACTAATACAAGCAGGGATATCTTTCTACCTCTTGAAATAGCTCTATGGAGTGTAAAAACTCAGTCAAATGAGTCCATGGAAAGAATAGTCGCATTAGCAGTCACTCAACGACACTTTCATGAGAATGTAAGAAAGTTCTCATCTAATCGGCATGTGTCGTCAGTGATTAATATTTGACATAAAAAGAAATTTTGAATTTCATATATATGTCACACATTTGAATTAGCCAAAATACGGATTCGAACTCGGCAACTTGGAATAATATGTAAAACCGTTATTTATTTTCATTTTCGATTTTCACCATTCGGTAAAAAAATCTATACGAATTATATGTAATCTGGCGATCATGCAAGAAGTGGATCATCGAGATTCAAATTTAGTACCCTTCAGTTAGGTTTGAAGCATCATTTCTTTTTTTTTTTTTCGTTTGATTTTTCACCATGCATAAGAATTTCAGTCTCGGGCGGTCATTTCAGTGTCCATGTTGAATATCGCAAAACCCTGAAGTATGCAAAAATGTCATCATTCATATTGTTACTCAACACCCTTGAAATACCTCCCCTCCCCCACCCATTTCGACCGTGAGGAACTATGTAAGGGTTTCAGATTTTGGAAGTAATTTTGATTGATTGCCGTTTTGAATATATCAAATTTAAAAACCTCATAGGATGCAAGGGTTGCTCCGTCAATATTCGTATTCATATTGAGTTCGAAATTGGCTAAAATAATAATAATAATAATAATAATAATAATAATAATAATAATAATAATAATAATAATAATAAAACACTGAGCGCACGGCAAAACAAAGTCTAGCCTCTGGAACACAGACTAGTTTGTATTTCATTTGGCAACTGGTAAGCCTTTACGCTTTCCCTTCCCCTTTAACACTTCTGAAATCAAGAGTGCAGTGTATTACACACAAGATATACAGTGTGCGTAATAGAGAACTTTGAGAATATCGTTTGACGAACAAAAAGATAATGTCGAATAAAAAATGCGATATATAAATTACGCAGTGTGATTTTGTTTGACAAAGCCGTTATTATTCATTACATTCCACATACTTAGAATGTTGCAATAGGATTGGTCCAGAGCTGATCACGTGATGAAGCGTAGTTTTGCCCATCACATCACCTGAGAAGAAAAGTTCGTTACACTCTATGTTGATAGGCCCTTTTATTTCGCTGATCTCCACACAGTCCACACAGTCCTAACGCAAGATGAGTACGCGCGAAAATAAAAGTGCGTTGCACTGTGGACTATCATGTGACCTAGGTCACTTGATAGTACACAGTGCAACGCACTTTCACTTCGGTGCCGCGCGGTACGGTGCGCGCAGCAAATTCATTGTTTTGTCATCTACGCGCACACGTAACCTAAGCCCTAAGGATACCTAAAGACAGCTAAAAAGGTTTCAGATGTGGAATAAAATGGGAATTTCTAGGACCCTAGATGTGGATATAAAGCAAATAATCAACTTTTAGTTTCAGGCAATGAGACAAACTATCACTTCCTCGGCGATCTCAATGTGTACGCTATCTTTCCTCAGCTGCGCATCGGAAAGATAGCTACATCCAGATCGCCTCGGAAGTGATAGTTTGTCCCATCACCTTCACCAATGTTGATTATTTGGGAGGAGAAAAATCTCTTTGTTATTTGCTTATTATATATCTCATAATTGAGATTCTTATGACTGATTGGTCAAAAGTATATCACGTGACAAGGTGTAGTCCCGTCTATCTTGCCTTAGGGTTTTCAGGTAAGTGATAGAAAGGCAAAACCCTCGTGATAGTAAGTCGAAACCCTCGTGATAGAATTCGTAAACCCTCCGCGACTTTTGCACACATAACAAGTACACGTAGACTTCGCGCGCGGTGTCCGCAACCACCCCAAAGACGTTGCTTTGACTGTAATACGCGCATCGTAACACAATTTGTGCACAATCAGCTAGTTTAGCGCACAGCGCAGCAGGCATGTTTCAACACGGCATAGCGATCCGCCGAGTGCTCCTCCGTGATTTGAAGTGAGCTGAATCAAAGATCGTACACTTTGTGTTTAGGATTTCTTAGGATCCCGAAGCAGAGACAAATTTCAACATGTTGGAAAACATGTTGTTAAAACACGAGCGACGGGAACGTGGATAATAACATACTGACATAATCTTCTGCCAAGATTGTATGCAGGAGCTCGCAGAAGGCCGCGTGAGTACTGGATAGTCTACAAAATGTACGAAAACCATGCAAGCGAGCGTTGTGCCTAACGTTAGAATCTACTTTTGACTAGCCCTAGATCTTGACATTGCTAGTTACAATACCAGTTAGACCTAGTCTTAAACGATGAGGTAACATGCAAAGTAGAGTCTGCTACAACGGGAGAACTTCTGATGCCTTCCCTGTGAACAGCGGTGTGAAGCAAGGCTGTGTCCTCGCACCGACACTTTTCGGAATCTTCTTCTCCATGCTCCTTCAGTACGCCTTTGTTGACTGCACAGAGGGAATCTACATCCGTACCAGAGCGGATGGGAAGCTATTCAACATCGCCCGACTGCATGCCAGAACCAAAGTTAGAGAGGTTCTTATTCAAGAAATGCTGTTCGCTGACGACGCTGCTCTGGTATCGCACACAGAAGCGGGATTGCAGAGGTTTGTTGATTGTCTGTCCCATGCCTGTAACGAATTTGGACTAACCATCAGCCTGAAAAAGACTAAGATATTGACCCAAGGCACTGACTCTCCTCCAGACATCTCCATTAATGTCACACATCTGGAAGAAGTGGACTCTTTCACCTACCTTGGTTCAGCAATCTCCAGTTCCCTCTCCCTTGACAATGAGATAAGCAATAGGATAGGGAAAGCTACTGCAGTCATGGCCAAACTGAACAGGCGCGTATGGAACAACAGTCAGCTGACCAAGAACACCAAGCTCTGCGTTTACCAAGCCTGCGTCCTCAGCACCCTGCTATACGGCTCTGAGTCCTGGGCAACATATGCTAGCCAGGAGAAGAGGCTCAACACCTTTCACCTCCGTTGCCTCAGACGACTCCTGCACATAAAATGGCAGGATAGGGTGACAAATGCAGAGGTCCTCCAGCGTGCCGGCATTCCCAGCATGTTTTCACTCCTCAGCCAGAGACGCCTGAAGTGGTTGGGTCATGTGCGTCGAATGGAACCAGGTCGCATCCCGAAGGACATGCTGTATGGAGAGCTAAGCGAGGGGTCTCGTCCCATGAGAAGGCCGCATCTCCGCTTCAAAGATGTGTGCAAACGTGACATGAAGACGATGGACATCAACACCAACACATGGGAAGGTGTAGCTGAAGATCGTCCGCTATGGAGAAGCACCGTCAGGGAGGGCGTTCAGAGAGCTGAAGCTGTAAGGCACGTACAGCAGACCGACAGGAGAGCTAAGAGAAAGGCACGGGCAGTCTTAGTAGGCCAACAGACTTCATCTGCTGCAAGTGCTCTAAGGATTGCCACTCAAGAGTGGGGCTTTACAGCCACTCAAGGCAGTGCAAACTTCTTGCCTAGCTAGTGCTACGCCATCGTTTCTCGAGACGAATGGATGCCAACCGTAACCGTATATAAAACAAACAGGGAATCTATTAACTGCTCTTTATTTGGATGGTGGTGGAAATTATCACTCCCTCGGTGCTTTTCATACCGACCCTTCCATCATGATAGAAGGGTCGGTATGAAAAGCACCTTGGGAATGATAATTTCCACCATCATCCTCATGAGCAGTCAATATTTGTATACTACTACAATGTGTCTTGCCCGTTGCATAAAACTCCAACCGGACTTTTTTCCGGTTGAAATCACAAAATTCCGGTTGGAAGCTCCCAACCAGAGTTTTTATGCAACGGATTTTACATTCTTAGGTTAGCAACCTTAAAAAATTCAGGTTGGGCAAATCCCAACCTGAATTTTTTAAGGTTGCTAAAAAAGTTTTATGCAACGGGACCCAGGGAGCTGAGAACACCTCCCTGGTCTTGCTAGCCTATCCGATAGGCGTCGGGCTGTATCGATACTAGACTGATACTATCGCTATATGGAGACGGACATGCGAGGGCTTCAGCCCGAGCGCCTATCATCACTCGTTTTCGAATCATTAGTTTTCGTAGATATTCTACGAAAAACTGGTACGTATGTATGTTGAATATGCATTAAACGCGTAAAGGCTATATTAGGCAACTCCAACAGCGTAGGTAGAAGATGGTTGATAGCCAAAATAATTATTCTTTCAAATTCCCAATAAAGTGAAATTGTCAAGTAATAGTACAAATTAAAACGAAAAATTTACAAAAGACTGAGACTAATGAGAATCAAAATGGCAAAGTAATTATGAAATCACGTAGTAGTTCTTATAAACCTACCCAAACAAACATGGATTCGTCCAAAAAATATGCAGTTGGAGATGATATTTGATTGGTTTAATCGATGAGGTCGATGACCACATAAGGCCTGTCTTATGAATCATGCATAAAAATACGCGTCGTGCATACGATAAGCATATCATGAATAATGATTCGAAAACGAGTGATGATAGGCGCTCGGGCTGAAGCCCTAGCATGTCCGTCTACATATAGCGATCAGTCTAGTATCGATACAGCCCGACGCCTATCGGATAGGCTGGTCTTGCGGACGAATGCAAACGGACGAATGCGAAGATGTAATCCGTTCAACTTTGCCTGAGACAATAAATCAATCATGTCGGATATCAAATTTTCTAAATATAGCAAACGGAATAAGCACGTATTAATGTAAGCCGTACCTTCAGAAGGTTATTTCGCTGGCAAGAACAGAACTAACCCTGCGTTGTCTGCTAGATGGCAGAATTAACTTCGCGTCTCGCCGGGGCTTCCTACAGAGGGTGGTGGCTTGATATAACTGCATCACACACTGCTCAGGGAAGCTAACGTTAAAAGGCTCACGAAAATTATACAATCTCATTGGTCGAGAGCCCTGCATAAATTTACATTATGTAGGGCGGGTCGAGAAAGATACCGCTGTCTCACTGGTCGAGAGCTATGCGTTGATTTTTAATGGCAGCACGTAGCATCCCTGACCCTGCAGTGGCGTAACTACGGGGGGGCATGGGGGGGCACGTGCCCCCCCAATCCGATGGTAAAAAAAAAGAAGAAAAAAAGAAGGAAAAAAAAAGAAAAAAAAAACCCTACCAAAATGGTAATTCAAGGGTTAGTAAACTACTTTTGAAATCGACATGAAAGGATGATCAAGAAAAAAGATATTTTTCTAAGATTTCTTTTAACCATATAATTAAAGAGGTGTTATAGTGAAACATTGTTCAAAAAGCCCGGAGACGACAAAAGATTGTGATTCAGTGTGATTCCTGGTTGGCATTTTGAATACAAGCAGGATGTGCGCAGTGTGCTCAGAACATCGGAATGGCAAAAAGAGTCGCTGCAATGTTGCGCAATGTGATGTTTGATAGGTTGTACACATTTGCTATCAAAGCTTGATCATCGATTTTGCAGTGTTGCTTTACATACTAGTCTATATTAAAATGCCTTACATTGCCAATAATAAGACTTGACCTTGGCTATTTCCTAACTTTTCCATCTATATGAAACACACACACTCGCAAACACAAACAAATTAGGGGATGCTCTATATAAAGTGCAGATTTTGGACATCCTTCTCCCGCTTGGTCACTTCGACGCCCCCTCGCTGGTCATACCTCCCCCAATCATGAATATAAACAGACACCCTTGACTACCAGTGGCGGATCCAGGGGGCGCAAAAGCACCAGGCGCCCCCTCCCTCCAAAGCAAAAAAAATATACATGTAGCTACAAACGACAGTTTTTGGACTGTAAAATGTCAAAATTTTCAAGCTCGCTCGCTTCGCTCGCTCGCATTTAATCGTTATGCAATTCTCCTGATGTTGCTGTCAGTAATTGCCAGCAGTTGTGCCCGGTGCGCCCAGGCCCTCTCCTTAATTTCCAAAGCGAAAAAAATGTAGCTAAAAACGGCAGTTTTGGGACTGTAAAATGTCAAAATTTTCAAGCTCGCTCGCTTCGCTCGCTCGCATTTAATCCCTATGCAATTTTCCTGATGTTGCTGTCAGTTATTGCCAGCAGTTGCGCCCGGTGCGCCCCCTCCCCTTAATGTCCAAAGCGAAAAAATATAGCTAAAAACGGCAGTTTTGGGACTATAAAATGTCAAAATTTTCAAGCTCGCTCGCTTCGCTCGCTCGCATTTAATCGTTATGCAATTCTCCTGATGTTGCTGTCAGTAATTGCCAGCAGCTGCGCCCGGTGCGCCCCCTCTCCTTAATTTCCAAAGCGAAAAAATATAGCTACAAACGGCAGTTTGGGGACTGTAAAATGTCAAAATTTTCAAGCTCGCTCGCTTCGCTCGCTCGCATTTCATCACTATGCAGTTCTCCTGATGTTGCTGTCAGTAATTGCCAGCAGCTGCGCCCGGTGCGCCCCCTCTCCTTAATTTCCAAAGCGAAAAAATATAGCTACAAACGGCAGTTTGGGGACTGTAAAATGTCAAAATTTTCAAGCTCGCTCGCTCCGCTCGCTCGCATTTAATCGCTATGCGGAAGGGCAGTTCTCCTGATGTTGCTGTCAGTAATTGCCAGCAGTTGCGCCCGATGCGCCCCCTCCCCTTAATTTCCAAAGCGAAAAAATATATCTAAAAACGGCAGTTTTGGGAACATAAAATGTCAAAATTTTCAAGCTCGCTCGCTTCGCTCGCTCGCATTTAACCGTTATATGCCATTCTCCTGATATTACTGCCAGTAATTGCCAGCAGTTGCACCCGGTGCGCCCCCCCCCCCTGAATTTCCAAAGCGAAAAAATATATATAGCTACAAACGGCAGTTTGGGGACTGTAAAATGTCAAAATTTTCAAGCTCGCTCGCTTCGCTCGCTCGCATTTAATCGTTATGCCATTCTCGTGATGTTACTGCCAGCAACTGCCAGCAGTTGCGCCCGGTGCAACCCCCTTAATTTCCAAAGCAAATATATATACATATATTTGTATATATATACATACGTATATCATTATATATAGCTACAAACGGCAGTTTGGGGACTGTAAAATGTCAAAATTTTCAAGCTCGCTCGCTCCGCTCGCTCGCATTTAATTGTTACGTTATGCAATTCTGATGTTGCTGCCATGAGGTGCCCCCCCAATGTCTTGACCCACGGTACGCCACTGTAGACCCTGATGATAGCCTCTGTAAACACCCTCCAACTGTCAGTACAAATAATTATAGCGAGAGTCCAGGAACTCAGAAAGCGTTCACGCACCCGTTAGAGATGCTTATAGCTGGCCAGCAAATCATGCATAACTGGATGCTTTGCTGAAATTACTGGATATAACATACGTTATGGCCAGCCTTGTACTTGTGGCAAGCTAAAAAGAAATCCGTAAGTGAGTCAATTTGACTTAAGGTTGCATGATAAGCAAATGGATTTCGGAAAAAAAAAAATCTTGTCACTCGCCCTATGTGTGTCTATGCAAAGATAGACACGCAAAGATCCGCTTGAGTTGAATTTCGGCCTGAAACTTTTCCGTATATAGTAAGTGTTGCTGTATCATAAGGTATAGGACATTAAACATTTTTTAACACTTCAACTATTTCTTAGTATACCATGTCTGATTTATTTATTCTATTTATTTATTTCGAATCTTTATACAGAGTGTTCTGATCAGCATAAAATATACATATTCAAACAGCATAAAATGGACTAACAAGTTTCAAAACGACATAATATAAAGGTAGACACACATCAAGCATTGAGGATAAAATAGAATTATACAATCGTGTAGATTAAAAATAATTCTAACTGCCGGTCTTCCTCCTGGCTCTGTTATTTGTTAAAATCCAGTGAACATGAATAACAACAAAAAAATAATCAATTTGTTAAAAAATATATTCTCGTGACAAATTAAAAACGAGAAATACAGTCAAATATAAATATTAAGTGAACGTATGTAGGCATACACATATCTACATATCTGAAAATATAATAAATCAAATTAAATGAAGGTAGAAACATCTACATTGTAGAAAAAAGAGGAAATGATTCAAAATCACGCTATGGCTATCAACTGCCACTCATCACGCTGTCCACTGCGAGTAAAAGAAAAAAAAAGGGGGTGTCTTATGATCAGGGGGATCTCCTTAATTATCAATGTAATGTTTTGCCTTCAACACAAGCTTCGGCGCGTTCCAAGGCCTAACGCATTTGTAGTAGATGTACAATTTTGTATATGTATACCTCGATACTGTATTACTATATATTAACCATTCCAAAATACAATATTAAATGGATTAGTCAGATACCGGTTAGTGATTGACTAAACACAGTCACGTGATGGAGGCACATTGGTTATGTTCGCCCATGGGCAGAACATTTTTGTAATGTTTTCCCATGGGAAGACATTTTCACGTAACAAATGACAAACGATACCAAACGATTGAACGATCATAATTATTTTCGCGCAATCGATAGGATAAATTTGCCTATTCCATACAATGAATTTGAATAACCCACATAATATAACAGATGATGACTTTTGTTGTCTGGAACATGTACCAAACGTTCTACCCTCAGGGTTTGAAATGCTATTTCAAACCCTCTCGGGACTTAAAACCTCAATAGCATTTCAAACCCTTCGGGTGGAACATTCGGTATGTTCCCTCCCCCGCCAGTCATCATCTATAAATAAATGTAGAACGGGTCACACAGTAATAGCCCGTGTTGATACGACACACTTGTACAATGTACGCAGTTCGCACTGTTTTGAATTACACAACCATGACAACAACATCCAATGGCATACACGCGACTCCCTATTATTGAAGTGGTGTAGGCCAAGCGGGATCTCCATTTACTAGTAATCCCAAGGGGTACCAGTACTAGTACCAAGTACCTCCTTGATAATCCCAGCAAGAAATTCAAGATACAGTGCTTAAAAAAAATACTCCACACAGTTTCAATCCAAGAAGAATACGCTGAAAATACGTCAAAGGGCAAATTGTTCATACCTTATCATTCAAACTACATGTATAACATTGTGGAAACGAAACATACGAGAAACAAATCCCTCTGGTTTGGAGCACAATGCAGACATGAGGGCAGGTCAAAACGTATTACCGTGCTGGGGGAAGTCATGTGATGAAAATGACGTAATTTAGTTATAATTCGTATACTTTTTGTGATCTGGAAGAAAACTTTGGAAAAAATAAAAAATGGATTTTCTACCAATCGAAAAAAGTTTGATACGTATCATCGGAGAGAGAATATCCAGCTTTCCATAACCATTCACCCCAAGGTTCAACGAATTTTAATAACAAACTATATATGATTATAAAAATATAAAAATAACATAAAATACTATATAATTATAAAAATATAAAAATAACATTATAATAACAAACAATCTGTGAAACAAAGATAGTGAGGTCTTTGATAAATTCGCACAAAGTTCGAGCATTTCATGAAGGAAAAATGATCACTGAATTTTGATTGAGATAAGACGAAAAATATGTATTAGTGGAAAAATAATGAACTTTTAGAATCCGTTCACCCCATTGTGCAACATTTGCTCCTTACAGACAATGACAGAGATATGTTTGTTTTCTTACGAAGTTGTTGCCGAAAGCACGTGTTATACTTTACAGAAGTGACGGGGGAAGAGAGGTGATGAGATACTAAAAAAATGGGTGCTTGACAATGATAAAGCAACCCCTTTACATGTGTTTAAGGTTTTCAAAACTGCCTATATTTCTTTTTTTTTCCTGCAGATGTGATAAGTTTAACCAGTTTAATCCCATATCATTATAACACAAGGTGTACATGTTAACTAAGAGATGGCAGTACAGTGATCACAAGTTTATATTTTCTTCTACAAATTTCCTCTAAGGACTTGGTTAACTCCTAAGTATGCAGCACGATTTGTACTTTCACAATGCCACTGTGTGGTATTTAAGACCCGATAGCGTAGATGCAATAGCGCGAAGGCTTGCCCAGTTCGGATATAGTAGAATCTCCGTAACTAATTGTGTATAGCTCTATCACTGATCTCTGTGAGTATGCCTATAACGCTCACAGCCGAAAAATCACAAAATCAGTGTCGACCAGTGCTATTCGTGGTTTTCGAATGTACCCCGGTGGGTAGTGAATGAATCTGGCCTTATGAATCCCTACGCGAACGGGTCTTTGAATACAGGTACTATGCAGCATCCACATTGCACCAACTCAACTGACTTGACACATTCATATTCAAAAACTTTGTTACAACCTGCTTTATTGTAATTCACTATTCTGGAGAACAACAAAGATTATGAAAAAAAAAATACACACGAGTAACAAACAATTCTACCGATTATGCTATAATCAAATCTGTTGATAATATTATTGATGCGCTTATTAAAAAGGAGCACATAATTGGAGTCTTTATGGATCTTAGTAAAGCATTCGACACTATTGATCATGACATTTTACTTGAAAAATTACATAATTATGGCGTGAGAGGGATTACTTTGTCGTGGTTTAGAAGTTATTTAAGTCATCGAAAACAATATGTTGCATTTAAATCCAGTCACTCATCATATTTGAACGTGTCATGTGGTGTCCCTCAGGGATCTATCCTCGGACCCCTACTTTTTTGATTTATATTAATGATATTATCAATTCCTCTCCTCGTTTAAACTTCATCTTATTTGCAGATGACACCAACGTTTTTTTATTCCCACAAGGATATTGTAACACTGGTTGATATATTAAATATGGAATTAAGTAACATTTCGAAATGGTTTAGAAGTAATAAGCTTTCATTGAATGTTGATAAAACATGTTTTATACATTTTCATACGCTTCAATCCCAACCCACCCTTCCTCAAAGTATTTCTATTGATGATATAAACATTGCTGAGAAACATTCAACCAAGTTCCTAGGAGTGACCCTAGATAGCAATCTAACTTGGAATACTCATGTCCAGAATATTATAACAGCAATATCCAAAGCAACTGGTGTGTTAAGGAGAATAAAATATTTAATTAATGATCAAACTTTAATGATGTTATACAACACCTTATTTCTACCATATGTAATGTACTGCAATATTGTATGGGGCAATTGTAGCAAAACCAAATTGAACACAATTTTTCTTCTCCAGAAAAAGGCTCTTCGTATATGCACACATTCAAATTTTTTGGCTCACACTGATCCCATATTTTATCGCCTAAAAACTCTAAAGGCCCATGATATACTTTTATACCTAACTGCCATATTTATGTATAAACACATTCGAAATTTATTACCATTTTTCCATAATGCCCTAGTAACCAATGACCATATTCACCCATACCCTACCCGTCGTTCCCATGATTTTCATTTAAGTAATCCAAAGCTTTTACTTGCTCAAAAGTCGATTAGACATCACGGTCCGGATACATGGAACACTCTGCCTGAGGAGTTGAAACAGTGTGCCTCCTTGTTTTCATTCAAAGCAAACTTAAAGAAGCATATTTTACTGCAGTATACTTCAAAGACGAGTTAAGCATGAATAATTTATATGACTCGTGTTGGTCTCCCGATAGCAACATCATATGTCTTCCAGCAAACCAATTTTATTATTCTAAATTCCAGCCTATCTGCCCCTGTGCACTTTCAAGCACCTGCACGCACATTCACCACCATCACACATCAGAGTTTATTTTCCCCTGCTATATTCGCAGCAGAATTTGTATTGTTACGAATTTAATACGTCCCTACCTTTTCCTCGGGCCGGCCATCTTTTCAAGCAATGCTTACAATGGCGGCCCTCTGCATTATCGCTTCTTAAATGTAATATTGTTATTGTAATCCCTGCTGCATAGACATGCATACTGTAATACTATATCATTAATTTCCTTTTATATCGTTGTTATGCAAGTCAAACGACTCTGTTTCAAATACACTTTGTATGTTTCCCATGTTCATGATTATGTAATTTATGTATATATTGATTTGCAGAAAATAAAGTATCCATCAAAAAACAAACAAACAAACAAAACCGTAACACAAAGTTCGTCTTTTATACACGGATCATTCGGTGAAGCTTACATGAGATTTATCTATTATGCTGTGCAAGACTGCCTTGAGGATATTGAAGACACTATACAGACAACTTCCTGGTCTGATGGCTTGTCAGGCTGGACTTAGGCCTACAAATTTAACTGTGCATTGTGCATATTCCATACGATGACAATAATAATATGAAGAAGACTATAATCTATTACATTTCAATTTGGAAGTTCCTCGTATTCTTATCATGAACATATAAATATGAAAAAAAAAAACCCTCTCATGACCTACTGGATATTAACCGAGCATTGCGAAAGATGTCACTCAAGAAACATAATTAATAATTTTAAAGTCAGGACATGAGGTTCGTTCATCATGATCCCTATTTGAATTCTATGTTCTGCTAGACATAGCCTTCAACAGCAGGGACACAGGGAATTTATATCCATTAATTTCCGCAAACTACGGCACAGAACAGTGTTTGGATTGTTAAGTGCATGTTATTCATTCAACATGGATACAATAAGTTCAAGTTCAAGTTCAAGTTCAAGTTCAAATTTGTTTCATATTTCCATTTTCTCAATGATGAGATTACAAAATTATTGACAACAAAACAAGAATATAAAATATATATACAATCATGTCTTTTGATTGTAGAAGAAAAAGAAAAGAAAATATACTTGACACAAATGTACATGGTCATATCGTGTGAAAATGTCACTGGTAAGTATAAGAAATATGATGGGGCCTACATAAAAGCTTTAAAGCTTGTAAAACTGTTGGTTCCCGAGTTCATAGGCATATAATTTTACACGGAGAACGGATATGTTTATCTTGACCAACTAAAATTACACCAGTACAAAAAATCGATGAGTAATAAACTAATGAACCACATAGATATCGCACAAACCAGACTGCATACATATCTCGCAGTGTTTGAAAAACAAAAATGCTATATTATTAAAAGATGTATCGGTACTATGAAATCACTTGAATAACTTGGTGCTGCGGACAAGGACAAAAGACTGGGAGCATAAAAAGGTTGCTAAAAGCTTGGTAGTGTGTATCCACTAAGTAATAACTGTTTTAATTTGCGTTTGAAGGTGAATAAAGATAAGGAAGAAGTGATATCTAGAGGGAGATCATTCCAATATCTGGGTCCAGTAAATATAATTGTTTTCTTTGCAAAAATAGTGCGAGTACGGGGAAGGTGATAGGCGTCAGTCTGGCGAGTGGGATAACAGTGGATAGAGCGATTTCTTTTGAACATGTGGATAAAAACAGATGGTAATTCATTAGTTGTTAGTTTATACATGAAAATTCCGAGATTGTAATAAAATAGGTCTGAAATTTTCAGAATTCTGTTTTGATGGAAAAAACAATTGGTATGAGCAAAATATCCGGCGTGGTTTATGATTCTTATTGCACGCTTTTGAATACGGAGAAGGGAATCTAGTAATGAGTGAATTGCATTTCCCCACGCCAAAATTCCATAATTAAGGTATGGAGATATCAAACAAGAACATATACTCTGCAAAATATGAACAGGAAAGAAATGTTTGAGCTTATTCAAAATTCCAATATTTCTAGACAAAATTTTACTTACGAAATTAACATGAGTTTTCCAGGATAATTCTTGGTCAATCCAAAGCCCTAAAAACTTTGTGTTATTAACCTGCTTTAAACATAAATCATTTATTTTGATATCATATGGAACAGCATTCAAAGAATTACTGAATACCATATAATGAGTTTTTTCTATGTTCAAGGATAATTTGTTCGCATAAATCCAGGATTGCACGGACCTGAGCTCAGTATTCATCATATTTATTAATGCATTAGGGTCTCGATGTGAAAAAAACAAGCTTGTGTCATCGGCAAAACAAAATGAATGACAAAATTTGCGATGATTTTAGAAGATCGTTTATGTATAAGATAAATAAAAGTGGGCCCAAGACAGAATGAAAAGCGAAAGAGCGACCAACCGAGAGCTTGGCACACTCATGCTATGAAAAGGAGTTACTTCCTATGTATAAAGTATCATGCCATTATCACTGAGCCTAGGCATTGTCAGATATAACTTGTGAAGAATTTGTAAGGAGTTAAGCCGTGATAAACAATACCTCATGTACATTTGAAATGGCGCAATGCAGAGCTATATTGGTCAAGTACCTCCTTGTGCGTGCCAGAGTCACGTTTGAGGAAGTAAAAATACGGAGCTACAACTCGGACTTCACAGAAGGGACAATGGTATTAACCTTGATAAATGGTGAAAAAATCAATCAAAGAACGAAGACTCAGAATATTCACGGAGAATTTTCTCTTGGGCACCTTTTGGTGTATTATACAATATAGACGGCAATAATTCATTTTTGTTCTTCGCTTAGAAGTCACTGGCACTGATTATAGTGAATCTTCTAGTCCAATTCACTCAGATTCTTATTCTACTTCTTATGATGAGTTACAATTTCTTGGATGCATTTGCCTGTGTTTATAAGTAGGCTTATGTGGATTCTAGTGAATCAATGTACATCTTACAATATCGATTGTGTAGCACAAAAGTTAGAAAAAAAAATACGTAAATGGTGTATAAACAAGTGCTGCTCTCAATGCATTATGACTGATACTTGTCACGGATCTGCATATGAAAGATTTGTTGCAGTGGGACATTTTTGTGTTTTTTTTTGGTGTTTTGTGTGTGTTTTTTTTTGAACAGCAGGAAAGGAGTTGTTAGTAAAGTTTACACATGCCTGTGGTAAACATGTAAGAAGTGAAAAATGTGAAAATGTGTCCGGGTCCGGTACTTTGTAGTATAGCGAATTTTGTTTGCTTTCTAGAAGGAAGATGCTTACATGAATAACAGTACCCAAGAGTAATATAACTGCATATTATATTTATGTAGGTCTTGTACTTTGTAAGGAATGACATGATAAACCTAATAGAAGGGAGTATTTAGCCAGTGTCACCTTTTTTTTTCTGTTGAATTATCCATATTTATTTATTCATTTCTTTCAAACGTATCCAAGGTAGTTTATCATTGTGTGCGGCTGAAGTGGCACATTCATAACCCAGTAGATTTCCATGTTTGTCTTGGCTTGTTCGGTGACTAACGGGAAATTTGGCACGATCGACATACAATGCAAAATGATTATCAGGCAACAGGTCATTAATTTGTAACAGAATAGGTATACAGCGACTGTCTAGGTAGTTTTAAGCTATTTAGTACTAATGATAATATGAGTGCTACATTCATGTCAATTGTAAAGGATATGGGTCAACGTCTAGCACACTAGATCAATCTGCTTCATTTCATCTTTTCCACCAAAGGCCGTTCTGTATATCTCACAAAACCCATCAGTTTCATAGATGCTGCGACACATATCAAAGGCACGGCCTATGATTTATGCATGCAATAGCAAAAGTACAACCCTCTCTATGTGCCCTTCAGTCCTGAAATATTTTCAGTATTCATCATATTTATTAATGCATTAGGGTCTCGATGTGAAAAAAACAAGCTTGTGTCATCGTCAAAACAAATGAATGACAAAATTTGCGATGATTTTAGAAGATCGTTTATGTATGAGATAAATAAAAGCTGGCCCAAGACAGAATGAAAAGCGAAAGAGCGACCAACCGAGAGCTTGGCACACTCATGCTATGAAAAGGAGTTACTTCCTATGTATAAAGTATCATGCCATTATCACTGAGCCTAGGCATTGTCAGATATAACTTGTGAAGAATTTGTAAGGAGTTAAGCCGTGATAAACAATACCTCATGTACATTTGAAATGGCGCAATGCAGAGCTATATTGGTCAAGTACCTCCTTGTGCGTGCCAGAGTCACGTTTGAGGAAGTAAAAATACGGAGCTACAACTCGGACTTCACAGAAGGGACAATGGTATTAACCTTGATAAATGGTGAAAAAATAAATCAAAGAACGAAGACTCAGAATATTCACGGAGAATTTTTTTCTTGGGCACCTTTTGGTGTATTATACAATATAGACGGCAATAATTCATTTTTGTTCTTCGCTTAGAAGTCACTGGCACTGATTATATTGAATCTTCTAGTCCAATTCACTCTGATTCTTATTCTACTTCTTATGATGAGTTACAATTTCTTGGATGCATTTGCCTGTGTTTATAAGTAGGCTTATGTGGATTCTAGTGAATCAATGTACATCTTACAATATCGATTGTGTAGCACAAAAGTTAGAAAAAAAAAAACATACGTAAATGGTGTATAAACAAGTGCTGCTCTCAATGCATTATGACTGATACTTGTCACGGATCTGCATTTGAAAGATTTGTTGCAGTAGGGCATTTTTATGTTTTTTGTGTTTTTTATGTTTTTTGTGTTTTTTGTGTGTTTTTTTGAACAGCAGGAAAGGAGTTGTTAGTAAAGTTTACACATGCCTGTGGTAAACATGTAAGAAGTGAAAAAAATGTGAAAATGTGTCCGGGTCCGGTACTTTGTAGTATAGCGAATTTTGTTTGCTTTCTAGAAGGAAGATGCTTACCTGAATAACAGCACCCAAGAGTAATATAACTGCATATTATATTTATGTAGGTCTTGTACTTTGTAAGGAATGACATGATAAATCTAATAGAAGGGAGTATTTAGCCAGTGTGACCTTTTTTTTTGTTGTTGTTGAATTACCCATATTCATTTATTCATTTCTTTCAAACGTAACCAAGGTAGTTTATCATTGTGTGCGGCTGAAGTGGCACATTCATAACCCAGTAGATTTCCATGTTTGTCTTGGCTTGTTCGGTGACTAACGGGAAATTTGGCACGATCGACATACAATGCAAAATAATTATCAGGCAACAGGTCATTAATTTGTAACAGAATAGGTATACAGCGACTGTCTAGGTAGTTTTAAGCTATTTAGTACTAATGATATGAGTGCTACATTCATGTCAATTGTAAAGGATATGGGTCAACGTCTAGCACACTAGATCAATCTGCTTCATTTCATCTTTTCCACCAAATGCCGTTCTGTATATCTCACAAAACCCATCAGTTTCATAGATGCTGCGACACATATCAAAGGCACGGCCTATATGCATGCAATAGCAAAAGTACAACCCTCTCTATGTGCCCTTCAGTCCTGAAATATTTTCAACAATGGTTTTTAATGCACTATTTCATGGAAAGCAATAATAACGAGAGAAATAATATAATGCACGAGACTGAAGAGAATCAAATTAGAGCCTAATACACCAGGAAGGGACCATGCAGAAAACAAAGAAGAAGAAGAAGAAAACACACACACAAACAAACCCAAACAAACAAGAATGCTGTTATGAGAGTTTGAGCATGTTATTCCTCATCATTTTTTCTAAAATCGAAAGCAGCCAGTGTTCTTCTTGCGTGTTTTTTTTTTTTTATTGTACTGTTGTGTAGCACAAAAGTTAGAAAAAAAAAAACATACGTAAATGGTGTATAAACAAGTGCTGCTCTCAATGCATTATGACTGATACTTGTCACGGATCTGCATTTGAAAGATTTGTTGCAGTAGGGCATTTTTATGTTTTTTGTGTTTTTTATGTTTTTTGTGTTTTTTGTGTGTTTTTTTGAACAGCAGGAAAGGAGTTGTTAGTAAAGTTTACACATGCCTGTGGTAAACATGTAAGAAGTGAAAAAAATGTGAAAATGTGTCCGGGTCCGGTACTTTGTAGTATAGCGAATTTTGTTTGCTTTCTAGAAGGAAGATGCTTACCTGAATAACAGTACCCAAGAGTAATATAACTGCATATTATATTTATGTAGGTCTTGTACTTTGTAAGCAATGACATGATAAATCTAATAGAAGGGAGTATTTAGCCAGTGTGACCTTTTTTTTGTTGTTGTTGAATTACCCATATTCATTTATTCATTTCTTTCAAACGTAACCAAGGTAGTTTATCATTGTGTGCGGCTGAAGTGGCACATTCATAACCCAGTAGATTTCCATGTTTGTCTTGGCTTGTTCGGTTACTAACGGGAAATTTGGCACGATCGACATACAATGCAAAATAATTATCAGGCAACAGGTCATTAATTTGTAACAGAATAGGTATACAGCGACTGTCTAGGTAGTTTTAAGCTATTTAGTACTAATGATATGAGTGCTACATTCATGTCAATTGTAAAGGATATGGGTCAACGTCTAGCACACTAGATCAATCTGCTTCATTTCATCTTTTCCACCAAATGCCGTTCTGTATATCTCACAAAACCCATCAGTTTCATAGATGCTGCGACACATATCAAAGGCACGGCCTATATGCATGCAATAGCAAAAGTACAACCCTCTCTATGTGCCCTTCAGTCCTGAAATATTTTCAACAATGGTTTTTAATGCACTATTTCATGGAAAGCAATAATAACGAGAGAAATAATATAATGCACGAGACTGAAGAGAATCAAATTAGAGCCTAATACACCAGGAAGGGACCATGCAGAAAACAAAAAAGAAGAAGAAGAAAACACACACACAAACAAATCCAAACAAACAAGAATGCTGTTATGAGAGTTTGAGCATGTTATTCTTCATCATTTTTTCTAAAATCGAAAGCAGCCAGTGTTCTTCTTGCGTGTTTTTTTTTTATTGTACTGTCAAAAATTCCCTGAGTATAGTATTGCGAGCTCTCGTATGCTGCTGATATACTATGTGTCTTCTGGATCTTTGTTTTTACAGACTATCTACTAGGACGAGAAACACTTTCCCGTGTCGTGTTATCATTCTAGGGAGAAGACAATAATACTCTCATAGGGTTCCTAATCAGAGAATGGATAAACAATCTTCAGTTTGTTTTATTAGTTGATTTTTTTAATCAAATATGATCGTACCTTATACACTTTCTGCGTGAAATTAAGCATTATGGGGGACGGTAGAGGGAGTCGAAGAGGGAGTTTTTTTTTTGTTTCATAAACTCATGAATAATCTAACAGGCACTCAAACAATAATGCACTCAAATAAACTTTGTGAAGCTACTGGAAGTTACGAGAACCTTTGTTTTTGAGAGAAAGTATTTTCACATCTGAAATTGAGAGTTACATATTGATAATGATAAACATTTATATGGTAGGTGTGTTTAGTCACAAGTAGAAATGAGGTAATTTTTTTTTTCAAGAAAAGTGATGTGTGAAGCAATCTCAGATCAAAACATCTGATGATGTATATGTCTCATTCTTGTTCTACTTCTTATGATGAGTTACAATTCGAGGCCTCCATCCATTTCAAGCTTAATCGCTTCTGATGGTAGTCTCCTGCATTCATTGATCTCTGTTGTTTACTGAAAAAAATACTGTATATCTTATTTTATGTTTCTGTGTATCTACATTACTCAATGCAATCACATATGTGTATCTATTTACTGTTATCGATTTATTTCACTGCACCTGTTATTCTTTGTTCTTTGTACTTTTTGAAGTTTGTATTCAAATTGCATCTGATTGAATGCAGAAATAAAAACAAACAAACAAACAAACAAACAAACAAACAAACAAACAAACAAACAAACGAACAATTCCTTTGATGGATTTGCCCTTGTTTATAGATAGGCCAATATGGATTTCAGTGAATTAAGTTACATCTTACAGCACCGATTGTACAGCACAAAGTTAGAAAGAAAAAACATACGTAAATGGTGTATAAACAAGTGCTGCTCTCAATGCATTATGACTGATACTGCAAAAGATTTATTGCAGTAGGGCATTTTTGTGTTTTTTGGTTTGTTCTTGGTATTCAAGGATTAATGAGTTTTTTTTTTGTTTTTTTTTTTACAGCAGGAAAGGAGTTGTTAGTAAAATTTACACATGCCTGTTACAGTGGTAAACATGTAAGAAGTGAAAAAAATGTGAAAATGCGTCCGGCTCCGGTACTTTGTAGTATAGCAAATTTTGTTTGCCTTCAAAAAGGAAGATGCTTACCTGAATAACAGTACCCACGAGTAATATTACCAGGGGCGAATCCAGGAATTGTGTAAAGGAGGGGGGGGGGGTGCAACTAATATTTCTGGTACCATTTCCGGGTTTCATTTCATTTTTTTTCTTTTTATTTCTTTTGTTTTTAACAAAAATAAAGGCGTGGCGTGCGCCGGGTGCGCCCCCCTCTGGATCCGCCACTGATTATTGTATATATTCATGTAGAGCTCGTACTTTGTAAGCAGTGACATGATGAACCTAATAGAAGGGAGTATTTAACCAGTGTGACCCTTTTTTTTTTTTAAATTGCCCATATTTATTTATTCATTTCTTTCAAACGTAACCAAGGTAGTTTCTTTTGTGGAGTGGAACATCCATAATCCAGTAGATTTCCGTGTTTGTCTTGGCTTGTTCGGCGATTAACGGGAAATTTGGCACGATCGACATACAATGCAAAATAATTATCAGGCAACAGGTCATTAACTTGTAACAGAATAGGTATATAGCGACTGTCTAGGTCGTTTTAAGCTATGTAGTACTTATGGTATGAGTTCTACAATCATGCACACACAAACAAACCCAAACAAACAAGAATGCTGTTATGAGAGTTTGAGCATGTTATTCTTTACCATTTTTTCTAAAATCGAAAGCTGCAGCCAGTGTTCTTCTTGCGTGTTTTTCATTGTACTGTCAAAATTTCCCTGAGTATAGTATTACGAGCTCTCGTATGCTGCTGATATGTGTCTTCTGCCTCTTTGTTTTTACAGACTATCTACTAGGACGAGAAACACTTTCCCGTGTCGTGTTATCATTCTAGGGAGAAGACACTAATACTCTCCCAGGGTTCCCAATCAGAGAATGGATAAACAATCTTCAGTTTATTTTATTAGTTGATTTTTTTAAATCAAATATGATCGTACCTTATACACTTTCTGCGTGAAATTAAGCATTATGGGGGACGGTAGAGGGAGTCGAAGAGGGAGTTTTTTGTTTCACAAACTCATGAATAATCTAACAGGCACTCAAACAATAATGCACTCAAATAAACTTTGTGAAGCTACTGGAAGTTACGAGAACCTTTGTTTTTGAGAGAAAGTATTTTCACATCTGAAATTGAGAGTTACATATTGATAATGAGAAACATTTATATGGTAGGTGTGTTTAGTCACAAGTAGAATTGAGGTAAGATTTTTTTTTTTCAAGAAAAGTGATGTGTGAAGCAATCTCAGATCAAAACATCTGATGATGTATGTCTCATGAAGCTCTTTTCGATTTTTTTCCCTATCAAATCCAGTCAATGTAAAATACAGTGTAGCAGGGCCTACAAAGTATACTTATCAATAATTATTAGTCAGCATATACCACCGATGACTAACTCCTAGCTCAAGTTTCCTTCTTTCACATTTATAATTATACATCTGCAATCAGGGATACTCTGATGATACATTTGCCCATACAATGTGCTCATGAAGTTATTAGACTGGGGAAGTCACATGCCATGCATGTAACACATTAGGCTTACTCATTAAGAACAATCGATACCAGTTATTGCTATCTTGTTCACAGCTTATAACCTACACAAAATTTACAACGACACTATGCCATGTTATAGCCTCTTTAACTCTGTCAAAGGTCGCTCTTTTAATGCAGGCATCGTGCGGACCTTATTGCTGATCTTTGAATCGGTCTGTTACATTTGGTGACGAATCGTAACGTGATAAACGGCGATTTTCTTTTCTCTTTCCCTACAGGTTAAGTTTTCCTGTGTGCGTAGTTACACGGTTTCTCACATATAAAAATATTATTAGGGCCGTCATACTGAATGAATTATTATATCCATAAAAAATTGCATTTCATGGCATTTCAATGGCAGATCATCAATTTGATAACAGTAACGATGACGGTATAGATAATCAACAGGAATACGATATATGATTACTCCAAAAGAGCTTATAAACTAAATTGGATGCTGTCACGAAAGGAACCTCAAAATATCATTTTCAGAAGTACAATACACAATAACGAACTTCTTTTATTCCGCAAATTGTTGTACCATCGCACGCTGACCATTCGAGAGGTGCATTCTATTAAAGGACAAATTCACCTTCATAAACATAAGGATTGAGAGAATGCAGCAATATTAATAGAACACATCAGTGAAAGTTTGAGGAAAATTGGACAATCGATGTAAAAGTTGTGAATTTTTAAAATTTTTGTGTTGGAACCGCTGGATGAGGAGACTACTAAAGCTCGTGATGTCATATGAGTACAACAGTATAAAGAAAATGTAAAGAAAATTCAACATATTTTCACTTTTTTCGCATAATAAAAGAGCACTTGACTTGCCTCTTTCTAAAGGCAATGGGAATAATATTACCCATAACATTATGTCAGTAACGAGTCAAGGGAATGTGTACTTTTTTCAAAAGATGAAATGTTGTGAAATTCTCTTTATATTTTCCTTATATTGTTGAACGCATGTGACATCATACACTGCAGTAGTCTTCTCATCCAGCAGTGACTGCACAAAAACTTCAAAAATTCATAACTTTTGAACGGATTGTCCGATTTTCCTCAAACTTTCAATGATGTGTTCTACTAATATTGCTACATTCTCTCAATCCTTATGTTAATGAAGGTGAACTTGTCCTTTAATATGTAACATGGTAACAGGGAAAGTGACTCAACTGAAACTATTACTATCAGAGCTGACAAGCACCACTACAAACAAGAAGGAAACAAGCTGAGAGCACGATGGTGAGTAAAGAGAGAGAGAGAGAGAGAGAGAGAGAGAGACTGGCGGGGGTAGAGGGAGAGAGAAAACGTATTTCAAAACACTGAACATTGTTCACTTATGTCTTTATACTGGGCCTCGAGTAAGCGCCATGTCACTACAAGGCATCAGACACGTACCGACTGAGCCACCTAATCGTCATTTGTTATATGCGATTATAAAAGAAGGACGGCATTTTTTTTTTTCAGAGCTTAAGCAATCATTTGGGATAAAAGTAACGTTAGAGATGTCTGACACCATTTTCAGCTCGACTGCATCCACACTTATGGAAGCTATGTCGGGTGAGCATTCGTCCAGTCTCGTCCCCGTGAGAGGCTTAGCCGAAGCCTGCTGCTGTAGGCCGGGTCATATAGTCATGAAGCGGCACAAGCGGTGGTTTTGGCAACGGGAGCAGACTTTTCCAACCGATTTCAAGCTCTCCGACATACTGAGCGATGAAGACGCCGCCATTAATTTGGAGTCTTTCCGCCTTGCTCCGAAAGACAGCGCAACTATCAACAGAACACTGAAGTTAAAGTCCAAAGGTGGGTAATTAATGCCACTCTGGCAACTCAATTATGTTCGTGAGTATACTCAAAATCATTCTTGATAATATGATACACCGCAAGAGTTTGATCCTCTCTGATATCACAGATAGAAAAATTCATGAATAAAAAATAAACATTAAGAGGTCTGTAACATCATGCAATCAATGGGATAAGATGAAGAGAATCTGGAGTGAGTTTCTCTTGCATTCTCCGTTTTAAACACAAAACGCCTGACCTAGCTACTCAATAGGGAAAATACGTAAAATGGATGAAATTGAAACTATCAAGAGTTGGGGTAGTTTTGTAGTGAAATCATTAGCTTGATTTCATGTACAGTAAGTCAGTCACACCTATACAAATCTCAAAATTTTCTACAGTGAAAAACACAATATTCCTACAATCCTACGCCTACACGATCTACCTCATGTTGTCCATCATTGTAATACGTGGTCACATATACGCAGATGATATACTGTTTATACGTAGCAACTAAAGATCCCTATGAGCTCGAAAGAATGGTAAACGATGTGTTAGCCTTAGTAGTGAACTGGCTGAGCCATAAGTTACTTTTGAATGTAAAAAAACAACAACAAAAAACGTAAAGCTGTGCTGATGGGATCGCAAAGAGATTATCCCGCTTTCGTAAGGAATCTTTCTTCATTGAAATTTGAGAGCTGGAGTTTGTCTTGGAATGTGAATACCTTGGCGTCATTCTCGATAGTCATTTGTCCTGGGTTCCACAAACAAGCCACGTATGAAAAGTCAAAAGCATTATAAGTAGTTTACATGGCCATTCACTGAACTAGATAACACGATTACATTGAATAAAAGCATGATACAACCCCATTTTGATTTTTTAATACTGTAATACAATTTGGATCTTGCGTATTTTTATTGTACTACAAGTTTACCATTTTGTGCCAAGTATCAAAGTTATCAGTTGGAATCATTTCCGACAGGCATTAAGTTTTCTCTTTTGTCTGGAACTTTAAAGGTACTGTTTACAATCGGGAACGGTGCCTTCAAATGTTTTCAAGTTATTACATTTGATGCATAATATATGAAGGACAGTTGTATCACAAAACATCTCACCTTATAAAACTTTTGCAATAAAGCCTAAAATATACCGAGCTATCCCTATTTTCTCACTAAACCGTAACTATACTGTAATTTTTTCTCGCTCACATTTTAGAAATATTCTAAGCCCAAAAACTGTGCTTTTGTTTCGTCTACAAATGGTAAATTCTGCCTTTAATCGTGCAAAACTTAAGATGGTCTATTCATTTAATGTTGGTGTTCCTCCCAGGAAGGCCTAGATCCACAGTGGGTCTTGCAGAATACTTATTTCTTGCTGCTTCCAATTCTTCTATAGCTCATTTTTTTTTTTTTATTTGCGTTGCCATGAATAGAATGGTACTTTCCTGCGTTCCGTGTATTATAACGGTTCTAAAACTATCACAAATCATGTCCAGGAGAATTTAACACTTGAATTAATATCTAGACAAATGACTTTATTCGATACAGTACACTCCCATTATAATGAACATGGTTGTAACCAAATTCAGGTTCACAACGAAGTAAAATTTCAGGCTGCAACATTATCGGCTCGTTGTTGTTGTTGTTGTTTGTTTGTTTTTACTGTTTATTTGTTCAGTCAGAAGAAAATTTTTGTATAAGAAAAGAAAACTGCCGATCCCAAGGGCTTCGTTATAAAGGGAGTCCACGTTATAGCGACATTACGTATTCCTTATATCTCTTACATTATAGGGCCTATTTTTGAAGACATATTGGGCCCAAGCGAGGCCCACTTTTTGGTCTACATGACGCATGATGATTTATTGCGTGCAACAATACTGGTAGAAAAACAAAAGGACGATCCGTTCAAAATTAAAAATCATGATAAGTTTATAGTGCCACCATAGCTAGATAAAACACCACCTCAGTTCGTGACGTCACATTCTGAAAATGATATTCCAAAAATATAAACTGATTGACAATTTGACCTTCATAGGCATAAACAACATCCAATTATTCGTTTTCAGTGGTCTTAGCCATGATAAAAGGAAAGAAAAAAAAAACTACGATTGGCATACATCCTGTGGTGGTAAGTTATAATCATTATAACAATTTTGAAATGGCATGCATTTGTAGGTGACATGCTGCATGGTATCCTTTCCGGAGAAGTCATGATAGCTATCAAACATTAACCATAAAAAAACCCAACCTATTCTTGAAGCTTTGTTTCCTATTTTGTTTTTCCATAACGCTTAACCAATTGCTCTGAAATTTGGCAAAGCTGCAAAATATGTCATCATGTTTAACAAAATGCCGGTATTAAAATTTCACTAGAATCCCACATGTGGGCACGATGTTCAACCACAACAAAAAGAGAGAAAATCTTATGAAATGATGTTTAGTTCATTAGTTTTAATCTACGAAATATCTTACGTTATTTCTTTTCCAAAGTAGGTGCCGACGCACCACTTTATTTTTCTTTTCGGATGAACGAACCTTTGGAAAAACAAAGCTCATACAAATCATACATAATCGAACCTTCGAATTAAGGAACTATTTATTTTTTGATTGGCAAACCTTGGGAAAAGTAAAATATATTATTTTTATTTTCAGACTAATTAATTATTTGGAATAACGAGCTTTACGTACTTGTAGGATAAACGAACTTTCGAGGTAAAAAAAAAAACTTTATTTTTTTTTATTCACGAATCTTCAGGATAATGAGCTCCTCTTTACTTTCAATGTGTGTTTATGAAGCAATACCTATTGCATTCTTCGAAGAATAGGATCTGCTTCTGTTCAGTGAAACCTTGGCCTACACATTGTATTTTGTCGAATAAAATAAACTGGAGGGTATTGAGCCTTGCCTGAACCTATTGAAAGATATTGTGCTTGTGTGTGTGTGTGTGTGTGTGTGTGTGTGTGTGCGTGTGCGTGCATGAGTACAGTTTCATTTCGTGCACATTGTTCTCATCAGGGTGTGTGTGCCTGTAATGCAGGAGCAGACCTGTTGCATCTATTATATTCTATTCCTAAATCCTAGACAGAGGAAGATCGAAAAGGTTGCCTTCCAATATGTGACATTGATGTATGGATTTTATGTATTGTTTGATCATTCATGATGTTATGATGTTATGAGCATGACCTGGGGTATCATGCTTGTGATGGTTTTAACATACGCTTATCTTAGGATGCTGCACCCATGTCAGCAACAACAAGCTTGCAAACAAATAACGATGCCCTTTAATAGGTCGTTATTGATCTACGATTAGGAAAGTGCTTAGAATGGCACTTCTGAGAAGTCCCCAACACCCAATGCAAAGCAAAAGTGTAATTCTTTTAGACAATGTTTGTAGTGGTTGACGGTTGATGCTTGGTTGAAGGATGGTTAAAGGTATCTTTTTGTTTCGAATTACATGAATAAACAACAAGTATGAAGCGTTGGTGTAGGCCTATAGAGGATATGAAAATTACGCTTTGCTGAGATTAGTTTTGCACTATGGCTTTATTCTAATTATGATTAATTTCTAAACCTTTTCAAAACTCCACTTTCGTTGACTCCCAGTTGCACATATATTCTCTTAAGAACAAGGAACCTGATTTCAGGACAACCAATGTATAATCGCAGCCCATAGCTGCGAAGATTAAGTGCATTTGTTACGACCAAAATCAGACTGAGAATGATCGCACCATGGACCCTAGGGTCCATGATTGCACATAAAGTCCTGAACCAATATTCATTCATTCATTCATTCATTCATTCATTCATTCATTCATTCATTCATTCATTCATTCATTCATTCAATCATCCATTCTTTTTATTTCATTCTTCAGATAAAAAAGATTGGAATCTAACAATCATGCATGTATACACAGTATGTACTGGTATAAAATGTTAAAAAAGTATTTCAGCGAACAAATACAATAGAACAAACAGAGTGCACTATGATAAAGAAAAATGAAAAAGGATGTATCAGTAAAAGCCTATGAGACTTCACAGGTAGATACACCCATAACGTATGACATGAAAATAACTGCAGCACAGAATTACTCAATATGCGTTTTTGTGTGAGCGTGTGTGTGAATGTGAGTGCATGTAGGAGATTGCGTTAAACATAAAAAGACAACAGATGAAACTTCCACTTAGTTTTAAATGAGTTTAGAAATCAAATATTGCGTGGAGATGGAGGCAGAAAATTCCATATATTTGGCCCAGCATACCGAATCGATTTATACAGGGAATGGGAAGTTACGCTAGATTTGTAAAAAAAATTGTCTATTTTTAGTATCATTATGTACATCCAGATTCAAAGAAAACATTTCCATCAGATAATACTCAGATAATGTATTGGAAAGATAACCACGCAATATCATATAAATACTTATCTATAAAAAATCATACACATTTAAAGTGTTAAAACTATAGAATAAAGGCAAAGATGGAGCATAAAATGCGACATTAGAACAGATACGCAGAGCCCGTTTTTGAAGACGATGCAGTTTGCAGAGTTTGGACGGGTATGAAGCAGTGGCCCACACGGTGTTGCATATAGAAGAATGAAGGCATTGTACATCGTGAAAAATACAAAGGGGGACAAAATGCTTTACATATTGAAGTATACCAATGATCCTGGATACTTTCAAACTGCATTGATTAATATGAGAATCCAAGGCAAAATGTTAATCTAATGTCACTCCCAAGTATGTCACTACCGAGCAGTGTTCAATTTCAGTGTCATTTATATACAATGCTATGTTGTCATAATTTTCATTCAAATTCTGCGAATAACGAAATACAACGTATTATGCTTGGAGAACACTCTATGATAACTTATTACAGAGAAGCCAAGTATGAACTAAATTCAAATTTTCATTGATGGAATCAATCAAAACTGAAAAATCAGAATGGGATGCTACTAAAGTAGTGTCTTCTGCAAATAATAGGAACTGAAAAAACGATGCACATTTTACAATATCATTTAAATAAATCAAAAACAAAAGTGGTCCTAATAATGGACCCCTGGGTTTTTTTCTTTTAACAGTGAAATTCCGAATAAAAGGGCACAGGTTACAGTAATCCAAGGTTTAAATCAACATCGATACGTGTAGAATCCAGACGTTGTGACGACCGGTTCCAGTAAATAAGTGAATTATAGTCCCGAAAATCATATCCAGTTATATAGGAATTCAGCCAGTCACCGCTTCGATGTAGCAATGTCTAGAGACACGAGAATGGAGTTGGTCACCAATGTAGGCGAATCTTATATGAATTGTCTCCCGGGCTTATATTTTCACAAAACCGGTCAACAGGTAACACAGGACTGACTTTAACAAGTCGCTTCAGAGCCAGATGTGATGTAACGTTCAGTCTAGAGGTGTGTTAGGTACTCTCTGATGTCGTGTGTTGCATTTCCATGCATTTACTGCAGTTGTTCTGCCATTCCTCGTGTATGGTGTCACGAATTTCACTTTTAGACATTCGGATTGAGAAACTGTATAGGAATAACGGACGGTAATTCCGAAACGTAATTCCGAAAGTACCCGTAATACGTAAGAGGCCCTACCATCCTTTTCTTTTGATTTTGTGTCATTGTGTTTTATTTATTTTCATCATTCAAGCAAGACAAAAAGAAGCATAATTAACATATAAACAAAGCAAAACAACAATAACACGCTAGGCTACAGATTAGTACAAATTACACAATAATATCAGCTAACAACCGCTGAAAAAAAAAATGGAATGTACATAAGGAGGCTTTTATACGGCTTGCAAAAGCTTACGTACCCAATGGAGTCCGAAAGAAACTATGGGAAACAACAGAAATTATGAAACAGTCATAATAGAATACAGGTAATCCTTTATCACTTAAGGGTTAAAAAACGGGGTCATCCCACGAGACTGACACCATGTCTTCATGCATCACAACATTTTGGTGATATATACAGTAAAGGAATGTGATACAGATTCATCATTTGGGAATAGGATGTAGTATAGGAAGTAGGACATTAGGAGTAGGTTAGGATATGATTATATAGGTTAATGATTAGGATACATTAATCTTAGATTGCGTCTATAATCTCATAACTATATATTCTTTAAATACCGTATAAAATTAAACAGACATTTTTAAAAGGTTTTCTGGACGTTTTAGACGGATATGGACGGTTCTCTGAACGGTCTGGAAAGGGTCATAAGGCTTTTTAGACGTTCTTAAAACGTGTTTTGAACGATCTAGACGGTTTTCAAAGGTTTTCTGGACGTCTGCAAAACGTCCAGAGAATATTTTGAATATTCTTAAAAGGTTTTACTGACGTCCACAACGTTCAAAAGTTTTCTGCAGTTCCTTAAAAATTCCGAAAGGTTTTTTGTTGGTTTTCTAAACGTTTAAGAATCGTTTTTATAACGTCCATTTGAAACGTTTTAAATACGTCGGAAACCTTCCACAAAAAGACGTTCTGAAAACGCTTTCACAAAACGCCAGATAACGAACTTGGAATGTTTCAAGAACGTTCAGAAAACGTCCTTTTGTTAGCTGGGATATATGCCCCTATTCAAATTTTGAATCTAAGTTTATTTCTTGTATAACAGAATTCTGTATGAATTCTGATATCTTACCATGCATTTTATTGTTATTTTGTTCTCTGTATGTGAACCCCTAGGGAAACGGTTACGGTTCGTTTTTTTTCCGTAGGTTCGTTATTCCGAAGATCGTTAATCCGAAAATGTGATCAGATTTGTTATTCCGAAGGTTCATTGATCCGAAAATGAAATAAGGTTCGTTATTCCGAAAATTAAACAAAGTTCTTTATTCCGAAGGTTCGTTACGAACCCTATTTCATTGTGGGATCAATGAACCTTTGGAATAACGAACCCTATTTCATTTTCGGATTAACGAACCTTTGGAATAACGAACCCTATTTCAATTTCGGATAAACGAGCCTTCGGAATAGCGAACTCCTTTTCATTTTCAGATAAACGAACCTTCGAAATAACGAACCTTCGGAATAACGCCACAAATGTTCGGATTTACGAACCCCTTTTCATTTTCGGATTAGCGAACCTCTATAGGTATAGGGAATTTGCGTGTTTCGGATCAACGAACCTTCGGAATAACAAACCTTTGGAATGACGCACAACATCCAGGGAAACAAGCTCTGCTGATCAGGGCGTTCCACTCCATGATGTAGATGTAGAAAGTCTTAACAAGGCAAGGTCCGAAAGAAACAATGATGTTCGTAATAGCAGGGATCTGAAAATCTGAAAATCTGAAAATAGAAGCTTAGTCAAAAATGAAACAAGTCCTGGCCTACGGACAACCGACAATCCCTTATGTCGGTACAGGGAAATGTTGGCCTATACATGTTGTTCTGTTAAATACAATAAGAAGGAGGGTTTTGAACCTTGACTGAGCCTATTTTCCAGGCCTATTTAAAGACGTTGCATATTTGTATTTGTGTGTGCGCATGTGTGTGTGTGTGTGTGTGTGTGTGTCTGTGCGCGCGCATGTTTGTGAGTACAATTTCATTTCATGCACTTTATTCTCATCAGTATGTGTGTGCCTATTGTACTGAGCACACCCTGCAATACACTTATCCTATTCCAAAATTCCTAGCAAGAGAAGGTTGAGGAGGTTATCTTCTTATAATGACATTGGTGAATGGATGTAACGTATTGCTTGTTTGATCATTCATGATCTTATGAGCATGGTCTTGGGTTAGGGGTATCCAAGCAGTATCATGAGTATGATGACATTCACAGAGGATGCAGTACTCACCCCTGCCAGTATCAGCAAGCTGCCTGTTTGCAAACAAATTGTGTCGTATGTTATAGTAGTTGTTACAAGGCACTTTCTAAAAGTCCCACCCAATGCCAAGAAAGCAAGCGCAATATTTTCAAAAAATTCCATATGGATGGCAAGATTTCCTTTTTTTTTCTATGAAATAACAATATCTAAACCCTTATTTTACCATTATGCTTTGGGGACACAGTCAATTTTGTAAAGGCTACGGATTTTTTTCGCTTATTTGCTGTTATCAGTTTTTTCTAAACTTTTCAAAAAATCCGCTTTCATAGGCAAGCTCAGGGGTAAACTCCCCGAGATGAAAAAAAAAAAGGAAGACTTTCCAAAACCTTAATAGTTTGATAATCATAGGTTTGGCCGGAGAGTAATCGTCTTGGTTCTCAAGTCGAAATTAGTTTTAGTCAGAATTAGTTTTTAGTTAGTTAATTTTTAGAAATAAGTTTTAGGAAACCAGGAGCCCGTTGCATAAAAGTTACTATTATGGTAACTACCATGGCAACAATACTCAACAGCCAATCAAAATTAAGAATTCCATGGAAGTTACTATACTGAATGGCAGTTACCATGATAGTAACTTTTATGCAACGGACCCCAGGAAAGTGTTTTGTTTGTTTATTTGTTTGCTTGTTTGTTTTGTTTGTTTTTTACTCTTTGGTAATCTTACACAAACATACATTTTAGCCTAAAAAGAATTTGTCAATTTCTAAAATTCATTAATTTCATTCACTACCGTTTCTCACACACACACACACACACACACACACACACACACACACACACACACATCCCGTTACCACCATACCTGTGTTTGCACTGTCATTAGTCAGTTCCTTCACTTTATTTTTTAATGAAAATAAAGGCAGAAGCTTACCTGCTCAATCTAAGAATATGAAATCTAGCAATTATTACACTCATCTTCTCAAGTATCATGACAAATTGCATACGGATTGATGAAATGACATAAAATTGACTTCTGATGGTACCGTTGCAATTAGTGTGATTTCTGTGTGATATTTCCTGTATGTTATTTTGTGCTCTTGCCTTCCAGGAAAACTCAAAGCATCTTTTCCTGGTTCGTTGCTTGATTGGTTCGGATGCGTAGGGGTGGGAGGCAATAAAACCTTGGAGATCAACCTCGGTGACATAGTCCAAGACTCTCTTAACGTCCCCAGTCTTGAGCGCGCCATTCGCAACAGGTACATTAATGAGAGATTATGAGAAACATTGAGGAAACAACATATATTATTATTATGAAAAGAGGAATTAAATGCTTGCTATTTTAACAGTAGTTTATCTGCTTTATAACATGCTTGTGAGGAAATTGGCTGATATTGTACAGAGTCACCCTCTATGCAGGACATAACAGTAACGAGCACTAACTCTTTAAATACTGTGGAAGAGTTTCTTTTTTCCCCATTTCAATTCAATTTTGAATGAGTTTATCATGATAAATTCCTAATTGGGTCTAGGGCAATGACATCACCCCGGGCCCTTCCCCTTCTCCTAACCTACATTCTAATCCTGAACCTTAACTTTAATCCTAAAACCTAATAAAAATCTTTACTCTAACCTTACTAACCGGTATTTAGCTGAGGGGGGGGGGGGGGGGAGTTGCCCTGATACGCTCCGTATCAGCAGGCAAATGGTTGTCAGTAGACGGCAACCATTCGACGATAAATTTAGATTAGATTAGATAGATTTTTTTTTCCCAAATTCGTCTTCAAAAGATTTGTTTTGTTTTGTCTTTAATCGGAAAGGTCGCAACCTGTCGCCCACTAGTCGCGAACCTGTTTAGGGCTCTCCTTCATTACTTATTTTTTTTTTTTCCATGGGTAGCTTAATTCGCTCGAAAGCTATTGCCGACCAATTAAACACTGGTAGTTGACCGGTCGTCAAATGCTTTGCAAACGGCCGGCAGCCGCTCGGCAACCGGTTCTAGCAACCGGCCAACCTGTCGCCTATCAACACCTTTATAGTGTGGTTGCCGATAATTTGTCGATAGTCGCCAGAAACGTTTGGCCGTTTGGAGGGTCTTGACGTATGTGTGAACAGAATCCTTGATGAATTCAGAAATTCTACTCTATGCAGGTTTGCAAGTTTTAGTTGCTTCTTTTTTTTTGTATTCATAGCTTATTTTACAATTATCCATGGTATCTTGTTCAAGTGCGATTTTCCAAAATGAGAATTTCCTTGTTTTTGTATCATACCCTACCGCTTCGTTGCATTTGCTTGTAGTTACATTATTGCATATCAGATTGCTTTTTGTCTATGTTTTGTACTCACAAATTCCACATGACCCCCCTTTTTTTGGTTGGCGGAATGCGTATTCATTTCACAGAAGAGTAGACGCTTCGCATTGCGTCGTTCGAAAGGCATTGTCGGATTCTCGGAATTCCCTTTACTTGGTGACGACGTCATTCAACAATAAAGTGGGAGTTGAGGTAAAAGCTGTGAAGAAAGCAGATAGTGGAGCCAAGGTTGACTTGGATACAGCTGGCGCTTCAAGGACGGTATGGGATATCATATTGATAATTAATATTTCAGTTATTTAGAAGTAATCAAAGCCATTGTATAGTGGTTACTCAATTCAAATTAAAGCAAGGCATTTAAAGATGGGCGACCATTACAGGCAGGCTGACTTACGGTTTCAAGTCAATGTGATATCTGGAATAGGGCCTACATTTCTCACTCAGTTTTTCTACATTTATATAACTGCACAAGATACAGAACCATAAGACGAAAGAGTGTTAATAAAAATCATTGTTTTTGGTTTCTTGCATTAGATCTGGTCACCCATCGCATGATGTAAAGCAAAATTTCCTTATATCATTTGGTTGAAAAAACAAAATTTTCTTTAGTAGGAAGTTGGTAAATTTGGTTTGTTCCCAGGTATGTCCTAACATGAAACGAATAATAAATAAACAAGAGGTAGTAAAAATGATAATGCCAAAACACACTGCTCAACCTAGGAGTCTATTTTTTTTTTATTTCATTAGACAAATTTGTATAGCGCAGCTATTATTAGTCCATGGGCCAGGCCAGATATTGGTACCACCAGAGGTGGCAAAACCTTTTTGGTGTCATTTTGTTTGTCGGGCATAGATATGCTTATCAAGCTATGATAGCATTTCCAAATGAGTAGCTTAGTCATAATAAATGAATTTTTAACCAATTTGGTCTCGTTGTTATATCCCTATACTTCTGAATCGAAACTAACCGCTTTACAAATAAGAGCACTGTCTTCTGTATGTTCACAGGTGTTCTGTTGTAAACGCGGTGCTCTTGGTCTTTATTCAAGGCAGCGAAGGGAATATCCAAAGGTTATGATGTCCACAGCACTTAGTCTTTACTCAAGACGGCGAAGGGAATATCCAAAGTTTATGATACAGTGTATATTCCTTTATCTAAAAACAACCTAAAAAAAAGCAATTCATTGTGAATTTTACCATATTTTTCAATTATTTGTCATTTTCCGGTGAAAGCGCCATACGGTGAAAACACTAATACCACGCCAATGTCGCTTTATTTCCATCCAACAATGAGAGATTATGCAAAAACAATGTACCGGTACACTACAATACATTATGATAAATAACATTGTAAATGAACAGAGTGATTTTTGTTTAAAACTGATGTATTTGTTGAGAGGGTAGTATAAAACAGTATAGATAACCCCTTTTATTAGGAACTTTAGATATGATAACGGTACATTGGTCTAGATAAAGACTAAGCGCACCGCGCGACAGCTATGGACATCATAACCCTTTGGATATTCCCTTCGCT